>NC_136487.1:90000-655000 GCF_053919585.1 Euprymna scolopes | reverse complement strand
ATTTCAAATTGAAAATGTAAAAAGAAACTCCACACAATGGAAAATTGTTATATTAATGTAACTTTAGAACATTAATGCAACACAAATACAGCAGAAACACAATGAACTATTAAGTATTTAGTAGCATAATCCTTCTGCAATTTGACAGCCTGAAATCTTTTGGGCATACTTGAATTAGTCTGCGGCAATACTTTTCTGAAACCACAATATATATATATATATATATATATATATATATATATATATATATAGAGAGAGAGAGAGAGAGAGAGAGACATATTCGATTTAAGAATTTATTGTTTGACAAAAGGAATATATAGAAGGGGTTGTTTTAATTTCCTTAATCCATGGATTTTCAACAATGGTTCATATCATCAGAGGAAATTAATTGCAGTTAGCAAAATGTTCAGCTGCGAATGGACGCTATTTTGCTTTTCAGCACAATTATATAAAATAGTTTTTTGAGTGGTTCTGGATAATTATGTGGAGAAAATTATACGAAAAGAGAAGTTGGTACAACCTGGGTAATCCATTATCGGAAGGAGTCAATGTCGTTCGAGGTTATATATACACATATATAATTTGCCGCTTTACCATAAACAGACATGTAATATTCACGTCTAATTTTTCGGCTCAGTATATAAAAGTTCTCACTATCATCAATATTCATGTAAAATGACACCCTACCTGAGAATTCCTCCTTCAAACTCCTCGGCTTAAAGTTAAAGGATAATTTACAGTGGAACAAATATATTGAGGACATTGCGATGGCTTCTGAAAATAACTGGGTCCTCTCTGTCGATCTAGAAGACTACTCACAACTGAGAACATCTGTACCGCTACAAAGTCACCATTCGTCCATGCATGAAGTATTGTTTCCACATTTGGGCTGATGCATCTACTACTAGAGTCTTCCTTTTGGATAAGGTCCAAAAAATACTTTTTAATCTAATAGGTCCCACATTGTCAACTAAGCTTCAACCCCTGCCACATCGA
The DNA here is from genome assembly GCF_053919585.1 of Euprymna scolopes. Classification (NCBI taxonomy): domain Eukaryota; kingdom Metazoa; phylum Mollusca; class Cephalopoda; order Sepiida; family Sepiolidae; genus Euprymna; species Euprymna scolopes. The sequence continues at coordinate 654,004 of NC_136487.1, read as the reverse complement.
CGCAATGCTGCATCTCTGTGCCTGTTTTACAAATATTTTAATGCAATATGCTCTGATGAACTCGTTGCACTTGTGCCCCTTCGACGTACATATCCCCGACAAACACGCTTAGTAACAAAATCTCACCCCTTCCCTGTTGATGTCCCTAAACGGCAGAAAGCTTTCTACTCTTGTAGTTTCTTCTTCTCAAACAGCTAAACTTTGGAATTTCCTTCTTGCTACTTGTTTCCCTGACTATACTAATATGCAGAAATTTAAATGCAACGTAAACCAACATCTTGTTAATCTTTCTCAGACATACTCCCAAATAATAGCCCCTTACGTCCAAGCGGCGATATGCCTTGTTAGGAGTTAACGTGAGTAAAAAAATAAATAAACAATCATCTGTATACATGACGGATAGTAAGTGTTGGTGATACAGAAGAAAATCCCTAAATTGTAAATATTGGATTGTTGATGTGAAAAGACTATTCAGATACTGTTAAAACACATAAATACGTTAGTTTTCATGCACTTTTTCAGCACTGATGGTTGGCCAGCTGGTATAATTACAATTGAGAACTATTATATACTTAAGTACCAGCAACGGGCCGAAAATTTGTACGCGAATATTGTTAATAAAACTCTAATTTTGAAATGAACATCGACATGCTTGTCTGTTTTATGTCCTGATAAAACATTACATTTTACAAATATTTATATCTCTACTATTAAAATATTGAGCGATCTAAAATGAACGTTGTGTTATTTTCTTATATATTCAAATATATTCTAATTAGAAACATGTATATATATAAAGAGAGAGAGAGAGAATATATATATATATATATATATATATATATATATATATATATATATATATATATACTAGCATGGGTTCCCGGCGTTGCCCGGGTGTTTGGAGGTGTATGTTAAGCAAAAGAAAACGGTCAATTTCTTTAACTTTGACTCCTATTATAACCCCTTAACATTTATTGTTTTGGGCTCAAATCAAGTTATTAAGTTAGGGCAAGCTTTTTCATCAGTGTGGGTCGAAAATTTTTAGTTACCAATATATAAATGTATGTATGTATGTCTGTTGACATGTCTGCCTCAAACTTTCAATAGATTTTACCAAGATCAGTATCGTTTGAAAGTTCGACCTTTATACGACAAATATCGAAAAATTGGCTAAAAACATTAATATCTTCCTTTTCAACTAGGCACTTTTCTACAGGGGTGGGGTAACTTTTTTCGCCGATATTTTTTTAAGTTATCCTCTCTTTTAGATTGTCTATCCTTACTTTTAAAAAATGTCGCTTCCGGTTTGGCGGTGGTCATGACAGGTTTTACCCCGTTATTTTCCTCCTTTGCGGGACGGGTTCGAGCCAGCCTTCCTACTACCACTTTTTTTTTTTTGCTCAACATACACATTAAACCATCCGGGCAACGCCGGGCTGAAATGCTAGTATATATATATATATATATATATATATATATATATATATATATATATATATATATAAAATAAAAATAAAATTGCAATTAAATTTACCAAAATGATCCAAGATGGTAAAACTAAAGTATATTATAAATATTAAAGAATTAATATTTTTAAAGTAATCTCAACCAGATGTAAAAGCTCGATAAAACCAAATAGGATATAGAGTTTATAATAAGAGCAAATAGTTAATAAAACATGTTAAAAACAGTTTGAAAAAGAGTAAAAAAAACATATTTAATTTGAAAAGGAAACATTAAATAAGTGGATAGTCCTTAATCCGCGGAGTTTCGAAGAAATACTTTCTTTCTCATCAGATTGTGGAATTTAGCAAAATGCGGGATCGGATTTTGTTTGCAAAAGTATTTGATGAAACTACAAGTAAGCCAACGATCTTACTTGATAACATAAAGTGAAGCAGAGGAAATAGGATGAAGAAAAAAGTTATTAATATATATATATATATATATATATATATATATATATATATATATATATATATATATATATATATATATAACAAAATTTACAATTAAATTTACCAAAATGATCCAAGACGGTAAAATTAAAGTATATTACAAATATTAAAGAATTAATATTTATAAAATTATCGCAGCCAGATGTAAAAGCTCGATAAAACCAAATAGGAAATAGAGCTTATAAAATGAGCAAACAGTTAATAAAATATGTTAAAAAACACTTTGAAATGAGTTAAAAACATATTTAATATGAAAAAAAAACACTAGATAGATGGATAGTCCTTAATCCGAGGAGTTTCGAAGAAATACTTTCCTTCTCATCAGAGGGTAGGAATTAGCAAAATGCGGGATCGGAGTTTGCATGCAGAAGTATTTGATGAAACAACAAGTAAGTCAAAGATCTTACTTGAAAACAAAAAAGTGAAGCAGAGGGAATATGGTGAAGAAAAAAGTGATTACACATGAATGGATAGTCTGGTGGAAGATAAAAAATCCAGTGACGGTAAAATCCAAATGTAAAACTTCAAGAAAGTTAAAAGAAATTAAATATGTTTTTAACACATTTCAAAGTGTTTTTTAACATATTTTATTAACTGTTTGCTCATATATATATATATATATATATATATATATATATATATATATATATATATATATATATATATATATGTTGCTTTGATAATCAGATGTGATTCTTTTAGTTGGTTTATCTCTTGAATATGATTTCATCGATCTCTGATCGTTACTTTATCAATCCTCTCTTATTTTCTTCGGGTGTTCTCTTAGATTATCCCTAGATTACAGCTTCTGCCTAATTATAGTAGCGATTGACTCATTTATAACAGTTTATGATGCCCGTATTCTGCGATAAATATTTTTTGTTTAGAAAATTCCCCTAATTATAGAATGATGTCTATATCTAAGTTTTAGTTAAAATCATTGAATAGAAATTCAGTAAATAGTATTATAAGTTTTTAACCTTTACATTCATATAAAAAAATAATTTTTTTTAGTTATTCGTGGGAATATAATTTTGTCATTTAATCTTCTGACCTCGCTTTGTTTTATAATGCTCTTAGTGTTATTTAAGGAATTATCTATTGTTTAGTAAACACCGATTTCGGGATTTAAAAACAAAACAGTGTATATAAGCATGACTGCCCTGTACTGTTGTTCAAATACCACATCCCTTTAACACAAGAACAAACGATGTTCCAGATATTGGATCTAGTTTTTTTGCTCCCGATAAATTAGGCTAACCTATTCGATATATGTATATGTATATGTTATTTTAGTATCTATATATATATATATCTATCTATCTATATATATATATATATATATATATATATATATATATACTAAAATAAATATTTATCTAATATTTAAAAGAAGAATAATGGTTCAGATTTTTTAAAAAGCTCGAACAAATATTATATTTCCAGAAAATGTTGAATGGAAAATAAATTTATCAAATAGGAATGAATAATATCTAGTGTTGGATTTTTCGAGGATTGACTACATTATATTTAATATGTTATAAATTCTGTATTCTACCGAGATATGATATGAGTTTTCAAATTAGTCTGTAAGCTTTTTAGTTTTTGTACCTTAAAGGAAAAGTGAGTGAGGCGGAAGCGGAGAGACCGCGTTTATTGTCTTAGTCAGGAAACGCGGTCAAGCACTAGGTTCGCTACTGAATCCCTGTGATCGCACCCTTGTGCTTGGCTAATAGTCAAGGAAGAAGTATGGAAGCCGAGCGATAGGTAGAGCCTATATACCTTTTAAATAGTTTAGGTTTTCAACCGACTAATTAGTTTTACTCGCCAGCTCTCGGAAAATTGTCCATCAGAACTAAGAGAGCTTCTCTATCCCATTTGATGTATGAGGTAAATGGCACAGGTTTCACATCAGACTTTTCCTTCTCCTTAATGGATGAACTTGCGAGATATTATGTCCATTAGAAATGAAATAGGAGAACCCCGTGCCTTGGTTAAAAACCAGGTATTTCTACGCCTCCTCGTGCGTAGTTAGAATTATTGAGTTGGTACTGAAGATAGTAAGTATATGTTATACAATTACAATTTTCGACAAAAAAGAAAATTAACATAAGATCAGATGACGTGGTTCCTCACTCGTTATACGTGGGGAAGATAGGGTAATTATAAGTGTGTCGTGGAAATTTTAGGTTATATGTATTAATAAGATTTAACAGGGAATAATATACGGCTAATGCCTAAATAAATACATTACTAGAATAGAATAGTATATAGGTTAAATACGATTCAAAATGAAATTAGAATTTTAGATTTTGGATTTCATGCTGCACAAACAATATTACATACTTTAGCCCACATAAGAGAAAAAACACAAAAAGTATCTACTTTATATAGATAATTTTAAGTATAGATATAAACGACTGCTAATGATATATATTCAATATCAATGCAATATAAAGTTTTCTTGTTTTTATTGTTACTGTTGTGTGCAACGTAAGTCCGAGTTATTTTCATGTCCGAAAAAATCTGAGTTCCTTGTTGCTAATGCTGGACAATAAACGTTCGGATTACCTTGATCATAATATATATGGATAACTCGTTGCCAGTGTTGTGAAGAATATGCTGTGAATCCTCGTCGTCAGTGTTATGACATTGGGGGACAATAATAATTTAAACAACACATTTGTATATTTAAAAAAGTGCACTTGCAGATGTGCAAAACAGTATATTAAAAAAACGTTTGTATCTGATACTGTGGCTATGATTATCATCAACAATTGTCACCATGACTGGTACGATACTTCATTTTAACTGTTCGTGTAATCTATAGAAAAGTATTTTTACTACTTAAATAGGGCAAAGCAACATCATCCAATAGTAGAGTCGAAGAAAATGAAGGGAGGAAGCGCCCACGTGTCTGCGCGTCATGCCTTACCTTGGAACGCTCCTACGGTGTGCGTACGTGCATGGCCGAAACATGAAAGAAATTCCAAAATGGCGCCGTCCTCATCTTGTAGATTGTGCGATCATCACTGGGCCCCACGTGACCGTTCTTTGGCTGCTGATTGGCCGAGGACGAACGCCGGAAGAATAAAGGGAGTGTGTTTGGAACATGGGGGCGTCTTTTCTAGGATCGACGTCAGTGTGATCGTATCGGTGAACTGCTGCAGCTTTAAGAGTACTTCAAGCCTTTTCTTTCTTTTCACACGTAGTCGCCTAAAAAGGTAGAATCCGACTTACTTGTGAAACGGCTTTAATAATCAAGGAATAAAATGTTAAACGAATGAAATATAAAATCTATAAATTCGATTTAATCCATTTTAATCACATACTAATAAGCAACAAAAAGTATTTTTAAAAAACAAATTTGAGTTACACCAATAAAAGTAATAAGAAAAATTCAACCATCACTTTTATTAGATATCGTCAAGTTTCTTCATTTTATGTTTTAAATTTACCATCCATCATTATTCTTGTGTTTTTTTATTATTGTTGTTGTTCTCTTCTTACTTAGTTAATTCTTTTTATTTTCTTCTGTATTCGTTTATTTCCTCCCATAGTGTTTTCCTATTTTGCACGTTGCTTCTTTTCATATTTTTCTCTTTATTTTGTTTTTCATGTTTTTGAACTATCAATATTTATTAAATCCCTTTAATCTCGATATCTAATCCTCTCCAACAAAAGTTGTATTCTTTAATATTTTTGTTTTTACTTAATATTTATCTGTCATATTCAATCTGTTGCACCCTCCATCTTCTTCCTGTGCTTCATGAAGATCACCATAATTATGTTAATATCTGTCGCAATATCAAACTCAAAACGAGTGGTAAAACAGGTCTAAGGACCGAGATTGAAGAAAATTAATTATAATCGCCACATAATCACGAACAATGCATTTGTGGATACAATTCTGGGGTTTAATATAATATTAAGCTGGACAAAATTGCTTCAATCTTTTTTTTTCCTTCTTATTTTAATCAGATAAAATATTACATCCTTTGTCCTGTTCTTAAACGCGTTCGTCTTTGCTTTTGGATTAGCGTTTTTTCTTTAGATTTGTCTGAAAAAAGTATCCGCCATTGTTAAATGCTTCTTTAAAATAACTCAACTATAGAAATTTCTTCTTCTTCTTCTTCTTCTTCTTCTTATTATTATTATTATTATTATTATTATTATTATTATTATTATTATTATTATTATTAATATAAAAACCCTAAAGCAATTATATTTCCACACGTTCTTAACATACTGTCTACTCAATCAATGATGAATGTAAGTTTTTTTCAAGTTAATCTTGTGTACAATATTGTGACTTAAACTAAAATTCGCTTTTATTATCGTTGCGATCAAAGTGTAATAGTTGTTGTGTGTGGACATAGTTCAATAAAATCGTGGGGAGGGGTCTTCGTTAAAAACTGATATCGATTTTAAGGAAATATATGTTTGTTCTGCAGAGTTCGGAAATTTTTACTGATCAAGCATGAACGAAATACTTTCCCCTCTTCCTTTAGAGCGTGCCCCCATTTATGTTTAGTAGTGCTCACCGTTCATGTGGCTTTCCGTAGATTATTTCCTCCTTGGAACACGCCATACCTTTCGCGTCTCCTTCTTATCTTGGTTTCTCCAAGCCACTTTTTGTTTCTTTGAGGTGAGGTTGTTTGTTGTATTTCTACTATGTGGTCCAATTATGGGTCGTAAACCTTTCACATGATATTGTATTCTGTCGATCTATATGCTATGTGTATTGGTAATTCAGGTCACACGTCCAACTCCGTACGTCTACTCTAATAATGCCTGCTTATTTCTACTAGTGGGCCAGGTGTGAAGAATAAATGTGAACCTTGTGTTTACTTTCAGCAGTCTCATAACGTTCGCTATTCCCCTTTAGTTCTTAAATTCGACGATCGATTTTTCTAATAAAAGAAGAACTGCTGTTTTTGTGTCAAACTCTATATACAACTAATCGTTGGTTGTTTATTTTTAATTCTGAAATAGTATTACATTAATGTCTTACGTGGAGCGATTTCATAAAAATAAGTGAAACATAGCTACATGACAAAATTTCCAAAATCAAAACACCGTTGAGCATCGCAACATCGCCTTAATGGACAACCTTCCATCAGATTTCAATAAATTATTCGGTATAATATATTTCATTTTTATAATCAAACACACACTGTTCGAATATGTTTTTATTTTCACAAAAGAATACATGTGCACGTGGGCCTTGGGGGACTCCATTTTTTATTTTTTATTTTATAAGTCCTGTGACTAGAGCAACCTTGGCAGTTACTCGCCGAATGACTATTATCGGCTTTTTATAGCCCTTGGACGAACTCATTTTCGCTGTAGGTAGACCCGACTTCGATATTGGCATACAATTCTGGAGCGCTTTCGTTCATACTTGTCACAAAATTTATGTAATATTTATAGCTTCTTTAGATTTTCACGTATCGTGGCTACTACCTATGGATTAATTGTGCAAATACGCACTGTATCTAATGATTTTAACATTTACCTATAAAAATGTAAGACACTTTTTTTGTGAAAACTTGGAATTCAGCAGCGTCACCTTGCTGTACATCACTATAATAAGAGATTTTACTTTTGATCAAAATGTACTTTCTTTGAATTCACCGTAATTAGTTCGCCACTCTAGATAAAAAACTAATAAAACACTATTTATATTTTATTCTTACATGTATTATTAATTCCTTTTTTTTTTTCAAATTTCAAAATGTAATTAGATTTTTGGCGACGTGTCACTGTGTGCTCTTTTCGTCCTCTTAAATCCCGCGTTAAAATTGATTACTAATTAAAGTCCTTGTTTGAAAACAGTACTAAAATACGAGCTGCCTTGGAACGATTAATATTACTTCTTAATAAACCATAGATAAATTTCTTAACATTTGTCAAATTCTTTTTTTAATAAAATACCATGACGCAAATCAAGAGGCATATTTAGATTGAATCGTAATTGAATCAATCTAAAAATCCTATTACAACAGAAATTTAATTAAAACATTCTATTAAAAACATTATATAAATATATCTGCAAAGTATGAATTATAATTAACATTAAACTAAATCCGAACAATGTACGATCTTTTACTTTATTTCCTATTTTCCAATCTGTATGATAATGTATAATAATAAAAGAATCATTTTTAAACTGAAAAATTGAAATATTCAAACAGAAATGATAATGACAAACTATTTCTGAAGAACTTTGCAAATGAGGAAATATTTATTAATAACATTACAGATAAACTAATACACGGACATAATCTAATGAACTAATGAAATTCAGAAATGTTAACTGGCCCAAAACAAAAAACAAAATTGCTTAAATAATAGCATCATATAAAATTGATATATTTCAATTTCAACACAACTTGATATATTTTTCGAGTATATTTCCTTTTTAACTTATATTTTAGAGTATACTTCCTTTTTAACTATGTACGAAATTAAATATATCTAAACAATATGAAGTTGTAATGAGACGGGGTTTTTTCAAGGCCCGCAAGCCACTCAGGGATAAGGGTTATTACTTGTACAGTACGTTAGTGTAAAGATTTGATAAAGTGTCTACTCAAGGGGGCGGTTCATCAGGAATTTGTTTATGTTAGACTTGAAGACATCCAGGTTGTAGTCAGGTGGGAAACAGGCAGACAGAACAGAGTTCCACAGGCGTGCACTTCTAAGAAAGGAGCTCTACTCATGAAATCTGCGTTTCGGTTTTGGCACAGATAAAGAGTGGGGGACATTTTTTACAGTGGTTTCAGCTAGATGGGTGTTTTTCGTGAAAGATCGACGAGGAGGCCAGGGATTGGAGCTCAGACGAGCACCTGCCATGGAAGTAACGATAAAACAAAGATGGGCTCGCAACGTTTCTCTTGTGGGAGAGATTGCAGGGAAGAGAAAAGGTCATCCCCACTAAGCCACGAAGCCTTTTTTGTACTCTGCCAAAGAGTGTTTTTAGCAGCTCCTGTCCAGATGTGGCAACAGTATTCCATCCTTGGATGTACTTGGCTTTTATATATAGAGAGAATTGCGTCAGCAATGAGATATCTTCTAGGGCGATAGAAGGATCCTACCATCTTTCCAGTGACCTTGGCAATAAACTTGATGTACGTGTTCCACTTCAGGTCACAAGTAAAGGTACAGGCCCAGAAGCTTATCAAAGCATGGCGCTTTCCCTAGTTGAGAGCCGTCCTTTTCAATTTATGCCAGATGGGCATCAGAGCGTTGATGATGTAAGGATAGGAGCTTGGTTTTAGACGCATTAAAAGTAACCAGCCACCTCTTCCCCCACTGTACCACGCGCTCAAGATCAGAGGAGAGAGAATTAGAGAGAACTTCGTCATTTATGGGCTTAAATGTGTTGCCATAGATGGTCGTGTCATCAGCATAGATGTCAACGAATGATTTAAGTACGTGTTTTTGGAGATCATTGATGTATATCAGGAAGAGAGTTGGGCCTAGGATGGACCCCTTAGGGACTCCAGCATTAATATTGATGGCCTCTGATTTCTGGCCATCAACTACTACTCTTATGAGCCTATCGGAGAAAAATGATTTTATGATTGAGAAAACATTTCCAGTTATACCGTGGCTGGAAATTTTGTGAAGTAGGCCCTTATGCCATACCTTATCGAAGGCCTTTGATATGTCAAGAGCTATTGCCCTAGAAAGGAAGCCTTTGTCAAGAGATTCACTAATTCTATGAGGTTTTTCTATTGCAAAACATTTCTTTCTTAACTTATTAGCGATCACGACCTGTTTTGGGTCAGAATGATAATCATCCATTTTTCACCAACATTTGTGTTGTTCAGAAATATCTATAGTTTGTCATAAAGTGGCTTTCAAATATTTCCTCGACTTTACGATGGATATTAGACACATTGGAAAACCAGCTGATGATACAGGCATATCTCCATGTTATGCTATTTCTACAAACTACTAGAGAGAATCATCCTTACCAGACTGACTCTCTTCCTGGACCCACACATCCCAAAAGAGCAAGAAAGAGAAGTATTGCAGATCAGGTAATCGCCCTCACATCATACTTAGAAGCGGGCTATGAAGAAAACCAGAGGAATCCTCATCGACCTTTCTGCAGCGTATGGCACTGTTTGGACAGGAGGATTCATCTTGCAACACACAGAGGCCATCCCCTGCAGAAAAACATTACGTTTACTTGCAAAAATTACGAGAACCATACACTGAGACCCAAAACTGAAGAGCCAGTGCTCAAAACAACGAGATATTATAAAAAGGCTGACTGGGAAGCTATCAGAGATCTTATCAGAGACGCCCCATGGGGAAATATTTTTTCTCTTCCTGCTGAACAGTGTGCAACCGAGACCACTGAATGGTTCAAAACTGCAATAGAAGCGCATGTTCCCATGCGGAAATTCTATAGCAAGCCCCACTCTCCCCAATGGTTTACTTCGACTTGCGCAACTGCCATTGCTCAAAGGCAGCATGCATTCCGCAGGTTTAATCGACATAAGTCCAGTTCAAACAGACAGAAGTACATAGAAGCTAGAAGTAACGTTAAGAAAGAAATAGCGACAGCTAAGAGGGAATTTACGGAAACCACGAAAAAACGCATCGAAGCACAAAAACTAGGAACTCGTGACTTCTGGAAAATCTACAACAGTGTAGTAAATAATGGGCAATCAACAATTCCCCCACTAACTAACAATCACGAGGTTCTTTGCTCAGCAACCGAGAAGGCTAACATGCTTGCCAGTCGGTTTGCCTCAAACTCCACACTGGACCCTCTAAACCACCCCTACCTCAATTTCCTATGCGGACAGACGCCACGCTAGACGACCTGAAAATCACCCCTGCTCAGGTGCATGCTATCATAAAAAACCTTGACACTTCCAAAGCATGTGGACCCGACCTCATCCCAGCTGTGCTATTAAAAAAGTGCTCAGCCGAAGTAGCTCCAGTTCTCTCCAAACTCTACAACAAATGCCTTAATGAATCTTGCTTTCCGAGCTGTTGGAAAACTGCTTCTGTAGTACCAGTATTCAAGAATTCTGGCGAAAGAACTGACCCATTAAATTATCGCCCTATTAGCCTCCTCCCACATTTTGCCAAAATATTTGAGACCTTAATTAACCATGCTCTAGTCCAGCACCTTACAGATGCTAAACTTCTGACCGATCGTCAATATGGATTTAGACAAGCTCGTTCCACGGCAGACATCCTCACTGTAATCTCTGAACGCATATACCATTCACTGGACAAAGCGGGAGAGGGAAGAGCGGTAGCTCTAGATATATCTAAGGCTTTTGACAGGGTATGGCATGAGGGTCTCCTCAGGAAGATTAGATCTTACGGTATCACTGGTAGAATACTTAACGTAATTAAATCCTTCTTAGATAAGAGAAAAATCCAGGTTGTCCTCGACGGTCGTACATCTAAACAATATGATATAAATGCGGGAGTGCCCCAGGGATCTATCCTGGGACCTCTGCTGTTCCTGATATTCATAAATGACCTCCCCGACAAGATTGCCTCTGAGATGGGGATATATGCTGATGACACCACACTCTATAGCAGGCACGACAGGAAAACAAACGAACATATATCTAAAGTAATGGCAGAAACACTAGAGGATGACCTCCAATCAGTAGTGGAATGGGGACAAAAATGGATGGTCACGTTCAATGCCACCAAGACAAAACTGGTTTCATTCAATAATTACAAGAAACCTTCTCTACCACCTATAGCAATGGCCAACGACTCTTTATCTGACAGTACGTCTCTCAAGCTCCTTGGCCTAACGTTCACTGGAAACATGAGTTGGAACAGTTACATCGAGGGCATTGCCAGGGCCGCTGCAAGGAAGGTGGGCTCTCTCTACCGTGCTAGAAAACTTTTAACACCCGAAAGTATCCTGTACCTCTATAAGGCCACTATTCGCCCATGTATGGAGTATTGCTGTCATATTTGGGCCGGTGCATCGGCTACTAGTCTCTCGCTCCTTGACAAGGTTCAAAAGAGAGTCGCAAATCTGATAGGCCCTAAACTGGCATCAAAACTTCAGCCTCTGTCCCATCGTCGAAACGTTGCATCGCTCTGCCTGTTCTACAAGTATTATAATGGTGAATGCTCTGAAGAACTGCAAGCACTTGTGCCCCCACGACGTGAACACCCTCGACAGACCCGACAAGCTGCAAAATCCCACTCCCACACTGTAGAGATCCCTAGATGTAAAAGATCCTTCTACTCCAGTAGTTTCTTCCCCAGAACTGCTAGACTTTGGAATTCCATTCCGGGTCACTGCTTCCCCAACTGTACTGACATGCATAAGTTCAAGTGCAACGTGAACCAACATCTCGCTGCCCTAATCCCTACATAGTACCCCAGTAGATGTTTCCCCTGATAGTAGCCCCCTACACCAAAGTGGCAATGTGCCTTGTTTGGGGTGAAAATGTAATAAAAAAAAAAAACTATCATGTCATTATGGAAAAAGATAAGAGCAAGATCAGGAAAATAAAAAATGAAGTCCTTCAAGGTTCAGTACTCGCGCCAACACTACATCAACAACATGCCCACAACTACCTTAGTAAAGTTGGGATACGTAGACGACTGGGTGTTGGCTCATCAATCAGATAGTGGGAGGGGGCTGTAAAATAAGCTGACTAAGGACACCGCCCTTATGAAAACCTTCTTTAACAAGTGATACTTAAGGATGAGCGTCAAAAAGACATTTACATCAATCGTCCATCTCAACAACCATTAGGCCAAACTAACCTTCCAGATTAAAGCTGGTAAAGCATTTCCCCAAGTACCTGGGGATCAACCTTTATAGAACGCTGTCCTATCAGACGCACCTTATGGGATGTGCAAATTAGTTTGCCAAAAGAAACAACACCTAAATAAAGTAGTCGGAACATTATGGGGAGCTTTACAAAGAGCCGTTAGAATATCAGTAGTCGCACTCTGCTACAATACTGCAGAATATTGCGTCCCAGAATGGTCTCGGAGCTAAACACAAGATCAATTAACAAAAAACTCAGAGAAACCATGCGTATTACATCAGGATGTCTGAAGTCAATCCCAATATAATAACTACTAGTATCAAGATCAATTAAGCCACTACATGTGGAGAGAAGAAGCAACTCAAAGAATGGATTCAAAACGTCGAGGAGGTTATCAGTCTAACAAATTGAACAAATCTAACAAATTTTAAAAGATGTCGTAGATACCTCCCGAATAAAGTCCTGAGAGCCTTTTTACAACTCAAAAATCAAATATTTCGACCCAGTTGAGATATGGAAGAAGGAATGGAAAAACGATACTCCCAAATGAGGGGATATCATTGAAGACCCGATATTGCATCTCCTAGGTTTTGCTACAAATCATAGAGAGCAGTAGGTAGCCACAAACCAGATCAGACCAAAACACGTAACCTTTTTTTATTTGCCAGGTAAGTAGGTGACCATTTTTTCTTATCTTCCTTTCTTTTATAAAGTACATGCTCGATTTGAAAAAAAACGAAAACGAGTGATTTTCTATAACAAAACTGTGAATTATTTTAATGTTTTCACATTTCTTGGGTTACAAATAGACTCTGCAATCTGCTCGAAGTACAAGGAATCTCCCAGGACACAGACCACCTGATCCTACACTGTCCAATCACCTGACTGAAAAGAGATTATGTGACAGCCCACGTATATGAAAACAATTTCTCAGACTGGCTGAATATAGAGGCTTAATCCATACGATACTACTACTATTTACCCACTGATTCAGTGAAAGGTTATAGTCAATTTCTTCTGATTATTCAATAGTTATTTTCTAGGAAAATAGTATTTATAACCAATCTATATTTTATATAGTATAAATAAATGGGCTAATATTTTATGAATTCAAGTTCAGTTGAATGTAATTTTGCTCAAACATAATATTGTATTTAGATAGGATTTTTATTAATAGATAAAAGAAAACTAATTCGGACATTAGTTGGTTAATTATAAGTACGTGTTTATTGTTAATAGTGACCTAGCCTTTACTAAGGATATAAGCGAACACACGAAAAAACGTTTTAATTGGCAGAAACATTTTTCTTTATTAAGAATACATATAATTTAATTGAGTTGTTTACTTTTATACTTTTTTCGTATGATAATGAAAGAAGAAATATTTCACCGTTATTAGTTTTGTCCCATCATTAAAACGATGGTAAATTCAAGACGGTATACGCGACATAATCACGTTGATACACCAGCTCTCGTAACATTGAGCCTCGTCAGTAACAGGGGTATGATTATTTTGAAACACTAAACGCTATACAAATTGACTCAGCGTCTATGCATGAAACCTCAAGAGATAAACGTGATATTTAATTGTGAAAGTTAAGAATCAAATAAAACATAATTTGTTTTAAATAGTATGTAGAAGGCAATCGACATCAATAAAAAAAATTAACACGCAAACAAGTTTTCGTTTAACACGCAGGCAGAAATGGACACGTCTGCTTTTATCTACATGTTGGGGTCAAGGAAAGGAAATATACGTAATCACAAGTTTATATAGTAACAAGAAAAAAGAAAGGAGGTAACTCCAAGTTACTTAAAATGCTTATGTCACTGAAAAATAAGCATAAATCTGAAGCCGTCAAAAGAGGACAACTCTTACATTACAACTTTCATAGTATTAAAACATAAATGTAATTAATATCCCTGTCAACATTAATAATTCTAACAAAACGCTCACGCATTTAGCATATTTAGGCCACTCTTAGGCAACATAAATTACCTGTTAGTCTTTTTATATTCTAGCGGATAAGTATGTTGCGAGGCTATATAATGCACGTTCACGACTTAGCAATAAAGAAAACTATTATACCAGTATATATATAAAATTACATTATTTATTTAAAACAAAACAAAGTTCATACATTAGGGCAATAATTTGGTAGTCACGTAAGGACGTGTGATAGTGGCTTGTACCTGTTGACCTCTGTGGAAGTGTGAACAAATAAAGGTTATAGTTCATACTTTACACGAGCGATATATAGCTTAAATATAACAGTTTTGAATTGTTTATATTGTATTAGCTCTATATGTAAGCATCTCACAGGTAACTATGTTTATACAAAGAATACGCAAGCCTACCTCATGTTTCTGTTGTCGCTCTCCGAGTGCATGCTTATAAAGCGCGTGGTTTATACGTGTGCACGGCTTGGTGTCAAGCGAAAAAGAGAAAGAAGAGAAGGGGACGGAAGCCTAATGTAAAAGGTCACCGGAAATACATGCTCCTCAAAGCCGTGTGATTCCTGCACATGCTCCGCTCCATGATTGTTCTGTGTATGTGTGTTTGATCTAGACAAAGCAAGTTTTGCAGGTCTAAACGGCTCACTATAAGTATTTCGGGAGTGAATGTAGTTTCTCGACCGTAGTGAAAGCAATACATCTAAGAAAGGAGATAGCTCTGTTGAAACCAGATTGTATAGAGGGAACCCGTTGCTTTTGTTATAAAAAAAACTTATAATGATTATTCCAGAAACACCCGCTTCCAAATTTTCATGAGCCAACATCGAAATAGTAAGGTTCAGAAAACTGTTATGACAATTCTAATGTCAGTGCGCCATCTGGTTAATTGCAGGTAGCAAGACATAATAGTTACGTAAATAGGGTTGTCCAGATTGCTGGGGAGTAAAAAAGAGACCAGACACAACTAAGAACACAAAAATGATTGGACAAGGTTCTGCTCCAATAAGTGTGAAAAGGTCTAATATGACTATTTGTAAATTAATTGTCCATATCGACCATTAACTGCAATGCATTTGCTGTGAAAATAAATCTAAGCGGTTCCCCGGCTAATACTCATCCATGTGTTTCACTTAGTAGCATGGTGCAAATTGCTCCTTCTGACAAAGGCATAAAAGGGATAGTTTATTATTTAAGAGTAAATTTAATTTCATTTTTGTTGGACCAAACAAAAAAGTAAGTAGATAATTTTAATATCATGAATCGATTTATTAACCGTAAAGCCTCTCTGGGTTCTTGCCATTACAACAATAGCAAAGTCATGATAAAAAAGGAATAAAAATGCTATGATAATTTCTTGTTCTTATCTCCATATATAATAAAATGGCTGCAGAAATTCCCTTATGGACCAAAGTATCGTAAGTTTGCAACAAAAGATGTCACATACAAATTCAATACTGCTCCACTATTAGCCACTATCCTATGTAACTTATGAACACCATTTTAGGCACATTCAATCGTTATAATTAAATACTACATTACATCCTAGGAACAACACCATCAAAATGGCAGCATCTTTAAAGGAAGAGGTACCTATTTTTTCCTCTAAATATTTAGTCCTAACACCGCCACCAATCGACATCGGACGGAAATCTACACGTTCTGCAGATTCTACTCCTACATCGCCCGTAACTGATCAATAGATACACAGATACATCAAGAACTTTTTTTCGTAGTAGAATTTAAAAAAATAATAAAATCTTCCTCTGAAAATCCGCTGTCTTTGATTGGTTGTCCACTATTTCTCGTACTCCGGAATTAGATCATTCAAACGAACCCTACAGTCCATTATAATATGGCGTCACTAAGCCATACATCCTTCCGCGCGGTATCAATTTCAGTAATTAGACACTTAATCTCAAACATATTACAACAGCGACCGAATCTTCGACCCAGTTTACGTAAGTGTTTAGCTTTTCTGCTAAGACTAAACCATATATAAACACATGTATAGTCTTTCTTTAGTTGTTTACTAATATTATATCAGTCGAGATTTAATGATTAATATTTCCTTTTTTATTATTACACATCTAATTAGATACATTAACTGGTATTTTTTGCAGTTTAAATCCTGTTTTCCTGTGTGTTTCACTGAGCGACGCCCGGCGAACAACGGCAGTCGTCGAATTATACCGAGCGAACGAAAATCATTAACTAAACGACCATGAAAAAAACAACCTACCGTAATAATTTCATATATTCGTCGACCTATACCTAGCGAACGGAAATCATCGCGTAAACGACCAAAAAACAACCTACCCTAATAAATTAAGAACTTTTACTATTTTAAATAAGTTATTTTCTTTTCATACTGTTTATTTGAGTGTTTTTGTTTGTTTTTGTTTTGTTTTTTTGCACATTAGGTTTACATCCAATGACTTTTGGAATAAACACCCCAAACCTCCCCATGTGAAGAGCGGCTTTCGGAATAAATACCCCATTAGGGGGGATGTTGCTCTAAATTTAATTGCTATTAGTTGTCAGTATACCCACGCGAATTTTTTTTTTTTTAAATTGGGGGCTGTGTCAGTCGCAGAAAAGATACTTTGTTTATCATGCGTGCGTACAAACATGACGGCCAGTTAATTATGGTGCATAATGCAGGTCTTTATATCTGGAAAACTATTTGTCTCTGCAGCATTAAATGAGATTTTTTTTATTAAGCATAGTCGAAAATCTATAAAAGTCGTTATTTTAAAGAAAATTGTGGAGGTGGACCTAATGTAAAAATGTGCCTTTTCTTTTTTAGGGTTTGTTTCTTTCATTAATTCACCAAATATATTTTTCGTTCTGTTTTTTCTGTACTTGTTTTTTGTGTGTGTGTGTGTGTGTGTGTGTATGTGTGTGTGTGTGTGTGTGTATGAGTGTCTGTATGTGTGTGTGTGTGTGTGTGTGTGTGTGTGTGTGTGTGTGTGTGTGTGTGTAGAAAGTTATTTTGGTATTTTTGTACGACGTACCCAAGCGTCGTTTAACACCTAGCAAATAAAAGCTACTTTTTTGCCTATTACGTTTACACGGCCTACAGTAAAGTATTTCTAATGACTAAACCCAACTTAGTATAAACACCCCGATCTCTTCGTGATAAGAACGGCATTCAGAATAAACACCCCTACCCTCCACATATTATGAACGGCTTTCGAGGTGGGAGGGTATTCTGAAAGCCGTACATCACGGGATGGCCGGAGTGTTTATACTAAGCTGGGTTTAGTCATTAAAAAAGGCCTTATTGTAGGTCGTAAAACGTAATAGGCAAAAAAATATTTAATTTAAAATGATCTTCAATGATCAGTGGGGGGGCATGTTGTCTGAAATGCAAAATAAGTTATTCCTTTCTGATTAAAAGCTTAAAAATTAGTACTAACCTCTTTGTGTTCAATCTGTAGAATTTGTGTAGACAACAAAAAAGAATGATGTAAAAAGAAAAATGGCCGCCTTTTCTCTCTTTATGTTTGCGATATTGTCATCCATGCAAATAAGATGCTTACGATTGGATATAAAAAGTCTGGATAGATTTTAGATTTGGATGTCAGAGTAGTAAGTGTTGTCAGCAGTGCGTCGTGCTCTAGAGTTAAGTTTTGACAGTAGAGTGTCGAGATTTGGAGTAGCAAGTTTTTGGCAGCAGTGTATTTAATTTAACAGTTGACTGTTTTTACTACAGCAAGCGAAAATTTATTAAGATGTTTTATAAAGCAAAATAAAACAAACAAAAAACAGATAAGTATTTTTCATTGATAAGATTATTTTTCCCCAAACAAAATTTTTTAAAATCTCTTATAAAATTGAAATCATTCCTTTTGTTTAAACTAAAATCACAAAAATCGATCATCATTTAACTACCATTTTTGTCTTTACCAATACAAAACAATCTTCTGTTTACTGACACAAAATATAGAGGATATTTTAAACAGATAATCGCTTCCAGATTTTAAAGAATAATATTTAACTAAGAACAAACAGAAAAGCATTCAATATCTTTTACAAACGTTTGTTTTTTAAGTAAAGCCAAAATCTACTGATAACTAATTTAGCTTTTAAATGTGCATAAAATATAAGATATACACATCTTCAGTAATAAATTCAGACGATCGTTAGACATACTTACAGAAGACAAATTGATCGAGGCGATTTGAATGCAAGTAGAAAAGTATATAGGGGTTAGAGGATGCTAGGGAACTTTCCCGTTTATTTATCTTGACCGGCAAATAAATCCAAGTGGCGGGCCGCTACATTTAGAGAAATACAGCAAGATCTGAAGAATTTTAAACGCAAACTTTTGATTTTATAAAGATGACGGTATGTAAAATATCTATTGTGACCCAAACAAATACCGAACGGGCTAAGAATACTCGTGGCTCTGTGTGTAAGGAGATTTTTGTGTAGGCCAAACAATAAGGATATCTTTGTGGCCAAACTTTTACATTCGAAGGAATATAATATATTATATTAAGGCAAGTTTAGATGCGGGAGTTTAGAAAAGGCATTAATATTACCAACTTCTTTAAAGACTCAACTCGTGATAAATTGTTTACTACAAGCATATACACTTCCCAGATATGACATTATCTATACAACTATACAATAATAAGCTATTGAATATTGATTCGTAAACACGTTATCACTTTCAAACATTTAAAAAACGATCATCTGATCAGCAAAGATTGTAATTATCGTATAATCTTATGCTGCCAAGGTAAGATATTCAGACGTTATCCATTTTAAAATAATTTGTTCTGAAATTTAATTCTATTTTTGTTCGTACACTAAAACAGTTCAATTTTAAATAAATTTATTTGAAAACGTGACATTCGCGTTATTGACGTTTTAGCAATATATATATATATATATATATATATATATATATATATATATATATATATATATATACATACATATATATAAAGGCTTCCTTCAGTCTTGACAGATTGTGGATACCCACTGTAAGGGTGCTTGTGCGTAAAATGTTTGTGGTAAGAGTTGCATAATCACAACCATACCTCTCCTGAGTTGACATTCTTGAATACCAGTGCGAAATGGAGGTTCAGGACAGCTGGAGACAATGCCGTGATAAATGGAAAGCACATACAGCCCCTAGAATTCCCAAATGGTCACCCATCTGGTACTAGCTAGGCTTAACCTCGGTGATCTGACGAGAACCGCCGTGTCAATGTGATTATTTGGCATATATATATATATATATATATATATATATATATATATATATATATATATATATATATATATATTATAGATATTTGAAGTTCTCGATCATACCTGAAGAATATATTTGTGTATTTTCTTTTAAATGTGGGGGCATCTTGTCAATCGATGTAAACAGATACATTTAGACGTTCGAGATTTTCCCAAATAAATAAGCTTACATAAAAGGCGATTGGGAAAATATTTCCTATATTGTTTCAGGAAGGAAAATCACATGTTTGATGCCTGGTGAAGTGACAGTGGGATACTTGAGATTTTTACTTGTTTGGCCATATTTAATCCAGCACAACCTAATCTTGAAAAAAAAATTGAGCACTTTGTAAAAAAAATGATGTAGAAAACAAAATTTAATTACGTCCAAATTTAACACCTATCTTCCTCTAAAAAGATCATTACTTAAAACGATCCACAAAAATAGATGGGCGTTAGTGCAATAAAATAAACGATCCTACGCGAAAACATTTTCTAAGGAAAAAGAACTCAAAATAGGAAAAAGCAAAATCTGGTAAAAAAACTTATAGAAATTTCAAATCTAAAAGAATATATAATATATATGGAAATATTAAAATGACGATTTTTTTTGTCATTTTTCAGAATTGTACAATAATACGGAAAAATCAAATCCACTCCAACATACATCACTCTACAGCTATGACTATACTTTCCTGGATAAAATCTTCCCTCCCAAAGAAACAAAACAAAATTAGTTCTCCTATATTCTCGTAATGTTTAGCTCTTTTCTACTTGAGAAAGAGAGAAGAAAAATCGCAATGTTTTTCTTTATTAGTACACATATCAGACCAAGAGATACTCATAAGAAATCACCACAAAAAATCATGAAAACAATTTAAATGGTATTTTAAACCCTTCAAATTTTGCAAACGAAAAAACATTTTATCAGTCGTTAAATACAGAAATAAGGCGAAACGTTTATGGACTACGATGGAAAAGACGAATAACTATTTTAATATACCATCTCCTGTTTTTTGGTTATCATGACAAGAATCTGATGTTTTAAAA
The DNA here is from genome assembly GCF_053919585.1 of Euprymna scolopes. Taxonomy (NCBI): domain Eukaryota; kingdom Metazoa; phylum Mollusca; class Cephalopoda; order Sepiida; family Sepiolidae; genus Euprymna; species Euprymna scolopes. Next base: position 633,009 of record NC_136487.1, on the reverse strand, counting down.
CGAATTTGGGTAGGGAGGGTCATGGCAGAACATACTCATACCTATATGAAGCTATCAAACTAACGAGTTACTTAGATCTCGTCAGCTTGTCTTTAGCTCCTTAGAACTGAAAATGTACATGATTTTCTGAGGTCAGAGGTCGGTGTCTTGAGAATATCAATGTTTGTTTCGGTTGTCTAAGACTATGCTAACATAATGTCACTCAGTACGTAAAATTCCACGTTTTATTTAAACTGCTATAATTGATATAAAATAATTCCTTACAAATACATTGTTACATACGTAAGAAATATATTCAAACTAAAATTAACCTTTTTTTATTTACCAGGTAAGTATGTGACTATTTTTTGTTATCTTCCTTTCTTTTACAAAGTACATGCTCTATTTGAAAAGAAAAACAAAGACGAGTAATTTTCTATAACAAAACTGTGAATTATTTTAATCTTTTAATATTTCTTGGGTTGCTGAATTCAAAGGTTCCTTGCAGATACACAAACAACCTGCGGCCTTTTTAAAAAAATAATTCTCCCTGCTTTACGGCACTAAAATTTGTATAAATAATCAGTTATTATATTCTCAGTGATCCTTTGGTTAGGGTTTCAGATTTTCTTTCATTCTGTCGTAAAACAGTTTTATAGCTTAGCGGAGTGTGATCAGCTTTTGTTAACTGTCAGCTCCACGATAAAATATATAATTATTTTAGTGTCGTGTGGCCGACAATGGAATGTTCTTATGTGCTCAGAATTCGTTACATATTTTGCGAATTAATGCAATATAAATTTTATACAAAACTGAATCATAGGAATTTTTTAAAGAATTACTTGAGTCATGTAAAGTATAGAAATATATGTTAGTAATTAAGGGTATTTATTTACAGCATCAGCACCAGCTGCTGTCCGAAAATAGAATTTGTCAACACACACACACACACACACACACACATACATACACACACACACACACACACATATATATATATTAGCGTCCAACACTAAGGGACAACATTTTAAAACCTAATATTTGTAAGAAATAACAACTGCGAAAACCTGAAATTTTGACAACTGGTAGTCGTTATCATACATAACATACTAAAATTTGAATTAGTTGCAAAGGATAGAAAAGGACTATAACTATAATTTATTTATTTTAAAATAAGGAACGGCCAAAAGTAAATGACAAAATTGAGAAAAACAATGTAAACAGTATGCTATATTCAATTTTTTTCCTCTAAAGAATGAGTCTTACTTAGTCATTTGTAAACGTTGCATCAGCCGGCAGCATGGCGAAACGCCAAAAACTTGATTACTCTGTGAAACAAGCTATTGTGAAGCTACACAAGGGAAAAGCGCACCATTAGAGAAATTTCAGAGAAAGTGAAACGTTCCAAGAGTGTTGTAGGCAGGGTTGTTACATCCTAAAATGATACTGGCAAAGTACTTAGTGCTTTTAAAACCGGCAGAACCCACAAAACTTCGGCAAGAGAAGATTGAATAATGCAGCGTATGTCATTAAAGGACTGTTTTAAGTCTTGCACATGTACCCTATGTGTTAATGTGTAAGGACAGACTGTTTCTAGATGACTTCAAGAAATAGGGCTGTTTAATCGAACCCCAGGGAAGAAAACATTTGTTACTTCGGAGAAGAAGAATAAGAAGAAGAAGAAGAAGAAGAAGAAGAAGAAGAAGAAAAAGAAGAAGAGATTAGAGTTTGCAAACAGGAATGTAATTTGAACATACGAAAATTGGGCAAAAGTATTTTTCAGTGATGAAAGCAAGTTTAATTTATTTGGAAATTATGGAAAAAAAACAATGTAAAGAGACGTATTGGTGAAAGATTAAGTGCAAAGTGTACTAAGAAAACTGTCAAGTTTGGAGGTGGAAGCGTTATGGAATTTAGAATGTTTTCTAGCCAAAGTGCAACGCCTCTTGTCCGGTTACAAACTCGTGTAAACGCGCAGATCTATAAAAACATTGTTCAATTCCATGATGTGCCAATCATACAGAATTCAGGTTTCGATAGGGCTACCTTTATGCAAGATAATGCCCCATGTCAGAAAGAAAAGGTGGTAATGAGTTGCCTTAGCGAGCAAGATTTCGAAATTATGGATTGGCCACCTGGTCCTGACTTAAATCAAATAGAAAATCTTTGGAAAACCTTAAGAGTGAAAGTTATGGACAGAAATCTCACTAATCCAGAGGATTTGTGAGTGAAGCTTCAAGAAGAATCGTCTAAAATTAGTATCGAGGATTGTCAAGAATTGATTCGTTCTTGTAGTCGAAGATATGCAGCTGCCATTGAGAGCAAGGGATCACTTACTAAACATTGATTGTACATGTATTTTTATTGTTTTTTTTTTTGCTGTTTACATTGTTTTTCTCAATTTTGTCCCTTACTTCTGGCGTTCCTATTTTGAAAATTAATAAATACATGTAATAATTCTTTTTTTATCCTTTGCAAATGATTCAAATTTTCGTATGTTATTATGGATGATAACGAGTACCATTTGTCAAAATTTCAGTTTACAGTTGTTATTTCTAACAAATATTAGATTTTAAAATTTTGCCCCTTAGTTTTGGACGCTTATATATATATATATATATATATATATATATATATATATATATATATATATATATATATGAAGCACGCGCAATAGGAAGAAAAGAAATGCCGGCTACCTACTTCTACAGAATTCGAGGAATTATTTAAAGGCAACTGTGTTTTCATTTAAAATGCTGATAAAGCTGATGTGATACATTATTTGTGAATTTAAAAATGAATACCCGCTGTGTTGATAAGAAATGTCGTGATTCATCGAATGTAACACTTTTCACAAATTGCTTTTTAACGCGCTGATGAAGCCCAGTTGTGCAAAATTTTAACTCATGAACTATTATATACTTGTATGCCAACACTAGGGGCTACAATTTTACGCAAGATGTTACCAATAAAAACAACATTTTTAAAATGGATAACTTGTGTGTCTGTTCTAACGTGGTATTTTTAGGAAAATATTGTAGCTCTAGTCTAGCACTATTGAACTATCTAAAATAGAATTCTATGTTATTCATTTACAAATCATTACTATCACAATTAAATTAACACACATACACATACACATACACACACACACACACACATATATATATATATATATATATATATATATGTGTGTGTGTGTGTGTGTGTGTGTGTGTATAGTAATTATTATTTCCTGCACTGATGATTGTGAAATTAAACATATATATATATATATGCATATATATATATATATATATATATATATATATATATATATATATGTTTAATTTCACAATTATCAGTGTAGGAAATAATAATTACTGCCGGTTAACAGATTCCAATTCAGCTATAAAGTAATCTTCAGACATTATTCCTCTGCGAGCAACAATTACCACGAGAATTAAAGGAAATTAAACACTTATAAATGTCAAATGTTGTTTGAATAGGGAACAGTAAAGGAGAGTTATAGAACGACCAGCAGTCGTGGAAGTGCATAACACTAGTTCATTATCTTTTTGCTTTTCCCCCCGAACAGAGCTCAACTTTTATAATCTTAAAGGGATGTATAATTATTAATGTCAATAACTATTTTTATTCGTGCATACACTAGTGTTACATGCCTTCGCAATCATCAGTGCACGAAGTGATAATTACAGCTGGTGTTTTTCTTACGTTCGTACTGTCGAAGTACATATTGTAAATAAACGCATAAAAGTTAATATAGATATATTAATAATAATAATAATTAGATACTCAAGCAGTTGAGCACACTGAATAGAATTTATATATGATAAAAAATATTGAAAAAAAATAACTTAGAAACATCGCCTAAAATATACGAACGCTTGGTAAGTATCGATACATTATGAAATTAACAAAAAACAGACGAACTAATACGCCGAATGCGCTGGCGAACACACTTCCTCTTTAACAAATCTGAATACCTAGATACACTAGTATAATACTATGTATTAAAAAATCTAAACAAAAACGCAAACCCAATAGAACTCATAATTTACATTGGAAATGATTTCTTAAACGTAATTAAGGATTTAGAGTTCCACAAACAACAAAACAGCTTTCACAAATGTGTTTAAAACAACCAATTCGACACAATGCTGCCAAAAACCCGCTACTCCAAATCTCGACGCACGACTATCAAAACTGAAATCCAAATTTTGAAGCTGTCAAAACTTCAACTCTAAAACTTGATTCTTTCCATTTAAATAAAATCTGACCGATAATGTGTGAGTTCACCCCTTAAATGGTAAAGTTTTCAAAAAAGAATACCTGTGCTTATGTTACTCATGATGTTGCCTTTAATATATCAGTGTACATTTATAATGATCGGTTCAATAGTTTATCTTGTACAACGAAATATAGTAATTTTTCAATGTTCAGTTTGAAAGCAGGTCCCATAGTATTATTGTAAAAGTGGGGAATGCTAAATTAATAGCAACATTGTATTCCTCATCAAATATTACTCCAGAAAATGTTGATCTAGCTGCAGGACGTTTTTTATTTATTAAAGGTTTGGATAAATAGTGCCATCACAAATATTAAATATACAGTATGATTGGAAAGTAACTCCGTATACTTGAAATATATTATTGAAATATAATTCTTACAAAAAATGAATAGGAATGGTGGCGCGACAGTGGTAATGCTGTCCTTTTATTATTGTCATTAGTTCTCACATTCCATAAGCTATATTTTTACGATGCGAAAAGTTGTTAACTCGTTAGTACAAATAGAACAAAGAAATATAATTTTCCCTGTGAAATTAGTTGATGTAGTTCTCAGGCGTCTAGATAAGCTTGTATCGAATACTGGCACCCAGAATCAATTCTAAATAACCCCTCATGTTATACAATTTCTTACTGTATTTATTTTTGAAAACAATTATATTTCAATAATAAAGACAAGCACTTATTAATAGGGAGTTACATTCAAATTATCCTATAGATTAGTCGTATACAGTAAATAATTTCCAATATTGTTTCAGCATAAAATGATTAACACAAACGTCGATTTCTAATATAAGAAAACGAATTAAAACCAAGAAGCGATATTTTTCAGATGATTTTACTCAATGTACGCGAAAATGATATTTCAAAGATGACGGATGGGCGTGCTTATCAACAAACAATCGAGATGTGTAGGTGCATGTAAAAATGTTATTTAAAGCTGTAAGACAAACCGACTAATTGAACCGTTTATAGAAATGTGTGGACATTATATCCAGGGGGTAATTATAGGTGAAATGATAGACGCCGTTTGAAAACATCCAAAGATAAAAAGAAAAAAATCTAAATGGTTAGGCTTCTTGCCCGGACAAATTTGACTCTCTCTCTCTCTCTCTCTCTCTCTCTCTCTCTCTCTCTCTCTCTCTCTCTCTCTCTCTCTCTCTCTCTCTTCAGATTTCCCTGTCTTCCATCAGCTGCCTCAGATTTTCAGGATGAAGACAGAGAAATCTGTAAGTAGTTGAATTTACAAATTTATGAGGTTGTTCGGAAAATAATGACCGATTCCAGATACAGATATCTCTTGGTTGATCTAAAATTGAATATTCATTTATCTTACTTTTTCGTCTATCAATCTGTTTTATATTATCATATTCAATTGACATCAAGTGCCTTAGATATTTCTTTTGGTGTGTTTTTTGTTCAACAATTACTTTCAAACATTTTATCATTGTGCTGTTGTTAAGTATCATTCATGCATTTGTTTAAAAAATGAAATGAGTATTGTTGACTTTTCCCGATCTCTTTCTAGTAAGAATTATTTATAAAAAGACATCCGTGCTTACAGGAGGTACCATATGAAAGTTACGAACATATCTAAGTGAAAATGTTTTTTGTGGAAAGAGCATTATTCCAACTTGACACTACAGGTAGTCAGAGCGAGTGATTAACCACTTAGCCATCGTCAGTTCCTTATCGACGGTGTATATCGATATTCACTCTTCGTAACCTTTAAGACACTAGGAAACATTATAGAATTTTTAAATGATCTTCGCGTTATCGAATTATCATTGAACTCTTTCCCCTTTGTTTAATTAGTGACTTTTCTGAAAGGATTATCATCAAGTATACATATTAGAAAAAGCAATATATAACGTTCAATGCCAACAAAACAAAGTTTATTTCCTTTAATAATTATAGGAAACTTCCTCAAACACTAATTGCCATGGCTAATGATACACTGCGTAAAAATACTTCCCTGAAGACACTAGGAATAGCATTTACAAACAACATGAACTGGAACAAATACATTGAAGTAATTGCAAATGCTGTTGCGGGGAAGGTGGGCTCTATGCACTGTGCTAGAAGGTCACTCACACCTGAGAGTATCATGTATCTCTACAAAGCCATTGTTCGCAAAGACATTCAATATGGTTTCACATCTAGACTGGTGCAGTTTTCACTGGTCTATATAAGATCTAATTTCCTATTCTTGATTAATTTGGCCAGCCTATTCATGTTATAAAAAATGTATTCCTTACCTGTGAGACTCGTCTGTTTCCAAATTCAAAATGGATATATTTTTTCAATTTACCAGTGTTGTATATATAAGTTTAGGATTAATCCATTTTACTACCTATCACCCCTACTATGTTTAGTACTTTATATATTTACATTCTTATTTATTTAATATATATATATATATATATAACTTTTATTTATTTTAAAGGCATATTGACCCACTTAGACATATTTGGGACCATATCTACAGCAGTAACATGTATGGCCGGACCGCCTCATACATGTTACACTGTAATTTGCAAAATTTCAAGAGTTTGAACTACTGTTCATTTTTTATTAGTTTAATAATAAAAAAAAAAGAAAATCCTATTCGATACTTCACAGTTCAACTAATGCCACTTCGCTTTCGTTTTAACAATATTTTCTATTTTTACGACATTTTTTGGTTTCTTTCTTTTTGACAAGGACATAATATTCTAGAAAAATTAAGGACTTCCACTAAGCCTTTTATTTTAAACAGCAAGTTTATATTTAATGAAATATATTAGTGATTGTTTTGGAAAATAAATAGTTATACGAAAATAAAATAAAACTTATAAGATTTTCATTCGTTTTCTATTTTGTTCATACGACATATGACTTCAACAGCTGGTTTACTGCATTGCTATAACTTTCCTATACCGTTTCATTTTTTTTTAATTCTATTTTACTTGTATTCTTGTATTTTCTACTATATTTTGTATACATTTTTATATTTTATATGTCGCTCCCTATAAATTTCTTCTATAAGATGTCTGCATATGTTCCATTATATTTTAATTCTATGATCACAATCTTTCCTGCTTTTACACACATATAGTGTATCTTTATTTCATTTCTGAGCTAATGTCCTCACAACCACTTTTTTTATAGTCTAAATAGGTTGCTTTTCTACTCTTCTTATGAGAATGATTAGGTTTCAAAATGACGTAGCGTGCACAGGATTTTCTCTTTGTTGATTTTATTTTTTAATTAAGTAGTATTAAACTTTGAAGTATCCTTCTTTATTTCTTATATTAATTGCTTCACATATCAGTGTAGTGATTTTAGTAACTTGATAGGTTCCTTTTTTTGACGTTATATTTTTTATTTTTACTTATGTTAATAATCTCTTCAGGTTTTTTCTGATGTTTATATAGTTTCACTTATAAAAGCTTTTTATATATTTTATTTATAAATGCTATACAGATGTATTGGCACTTCTAAAAATATATTGTTTTTTAATTAAATACATTTGAACTTACTTAATTAATTATATATCAGGTTAGTAAGAAAGAAGGGTGCCCAAAATTAAATTATTTAAAGATTAGAGCGTAACATTTATTTGTATATGCATTGTATAATATAAGGCATACATCGGTACTCTCGGTTTTAAAATCAACAGGCTCGTCCGATAAATGAGACTAATTTTAAGTTTATCTCAGTTTGCATTTGAAATTGACAGTCGCAGTGGTGTAGTGATCTTCTGTAATACATATATAAATATGCATAGCCACTATAATTGGCTAATTCAATGTATAACTCGGGTAATAGATATCAGTCTCTATGTTCTACAACTATTAGGATAATTTGTACATAGTAAACCTAATTTCTTAACGTGATCCTCATAGCATATAATTTAAATTTTTCATTGTCGATAATAATAAATCATAAATACCATAAATTAATTGAAATATAGAATTACATCGTTAAACACTCATACAATCAAGTGCATGTATTTGCTCGTTCCTCATTGTTATTATTATTAGTTACATATATTACAGATTGTGGTGCTACGATGTGTTAGCAAAAAGATTAACCAGACAAACATGTAAGTATGTACATTTAATCTTGAAGTATTTCAGAATACAATGGTTTTAAAAAAAATAGTAAACATTTCACAATAATGTAAACAATATAACAATCAGGCCGAATTAGACGATAACAATAAGTTCAAACAATAAAAAAGTTGGCCTCATTTCAAAACGTAAGACATGACGCAATTGAAGTTTGAGGGGCAAAGAAATATTTTATAGCATTAAGTTAACGACCAATCAAGTCAAGGTTTTCATTTTTAGTTGCCATAGTATTCGTTTAGTGATAACATTGTTTTCTTATGTCCGGAGAGACAAAAGACAGTTACGCCAAGATGTAAGAAAATTAGCAAGAAGAATTTGGCGGCGCGACTCAACCTGGTATGCATATGTGGAAAGAAAATGAAAGCTGTATTTAAAGTTACAGAAAATTATCTGTAATTCGATTGGATCCACCTTTTTGTATTCTCCACACTCTCTCTTTGAAACACATGACGTTACTAGTCTCAGTCTTTTCGATAAATATTTATATGGCACTTATTCTTTGAATTGTCTAATCTATTCCTGTTCTCTCTGTTTCATCTCTTTTGACTTCTTAGTCTTTTGTCTTCTATCAATTTTTGTTGTGATATTTTATTGTAATACAGCTTCTTATTCAAGTAGCTCATTTCCAAGAATCACAAGTTTGTGCAACTTTCCTCTTTCTAATTATTTCCCCCTAACGTATAACTGCGTTTTCTTTTAAAACTCAGGTCATTAAGCCAATCCTGTCTTTGCGAAATTAATTTCTCGTTATTGTAATCTCCTTGCCTCAAATGACTTCATTGTTTGTTTTGAGCGATTCCCATTGCAAGATACGATAGCGAATTCTATCATACATTTATTGGTGATGTATCGTGTGAAAAGTAATCTGACGTATACAGATATTATTCATCCATATCTAAAAGATATATAGAATTACGAGAAATGGAAAGGCTGGTGTATGAACAGAAAATTTACTGGTGAGCTTAGAGATTTAATAAACAAGTATATTACTCTGACGATGTTCATTTATTTTATTATCACACACTGAAGCAATTCAGGGAAAACACATCATATTACAGATCTAAATACAATATAGACAAACAATAAAAACGGTGTGCAGCCCACCATTATAGCGTACCACTCTTTCTTGATTAACATCAAACACAATCATATTTACTTACCCAAAATGAAAACAAATCGATTTCATGTGTACGACTGATATTTAATTTTTATTCATTAAAATGTTTCTAATTTTAAGTAACTTTATCCACTAAGTACTCAGATACTTTTCAAAGGGATATTATTTACTATTTCCCGTTGGTTTTCTGCCTCATACTCGTTAATTTCATGCTTCCTACTCTTGCCCTAACTTCTCATATAAACTTTGGCAAAAGCCATTACATTCAGTGTTCAAAACAATGTGTACAGTTTCAAACGTCATTTGATAATTAAATATGGTATATTTATGATGAATTTGAATAGATTTGCTCTTACGTGCGAGCTGATGACTAACGACCGTACTTATTCCGCAACATTTTGTCCGAATTAATCTAGAGTTTTTATTCTATCTCTCACGTAATCTCTTTATATCCTATTATATAAATATATATATATATTGTTTTAACAACACCCAAGACATCAAAGAATGGATTGATAGCAACAAATAGTGTATTTCAACGTTAGTTACAACTGCTTCAAATATTATGTCATTTGAAATTTTTCCCAAGAACAGCCATCCGTCAGACTTGTTGAATATATATATATATGTGTGTGTGTGTGTGTGTGTGTGTGTGTGTGTGTGTGTGTGTGTGTGTGTGTGTGTGTGTGTGTGTGTGTGTGCGTGTGTAATCAGCAATACAATACACTATAATGTTCTCAGGTTTCTCGATTCACCAAAGTAATCTCTGTTTATATCTTGAGAGTTAATCTTTTATTCAGAAAAGAAATATCACTTGAAGGCAAAAGAGAGATTTAAAATCGATAACATTCCTTACTTCATCGAACTGATAATAATCCTTCTTTAAATAAAATATAAAGTTTTAAAGTCTGGGCGTTTTTCCTATATATTAGATCACTCGAATCATGATAGTGATTTTATGTAATTTCGTACTACCTTCTACAGTTAAAGTAGTTTTCCTGGACCAGTGTGGGAAGTAATACTCATAACATACTAACACGAAAGCAAATAAAGTGAGGATTGATCAATTTGTATGAGTTGCGTAATCCTCCTTTATATGTCGTTTATTATCTATAGTATCTATAGTATCTATAGTGTGCTTAAGTATTTAGCGAAATTATTAAATACGAATAGTATTTTTTTTTTATATTTGATTGGAAACTTTTTATTTGGTACTTTATACCAAGTTATTATTCTCTCTCCATATATATCGACTAAAATGGTTCTCCCACCAGACTTGTTTGGTGAGAAGGGTGGCTAGTCTCCCTGAAGGATTAAAAACAAGACCTTTCAAAGGGCGAATGAACCCTTTTCGGGGTCAACGGCAAACTAGCACCGTGTGTGTTTGTGTGTATGTGTGTGTTGGGGGGAGAGGGCTCCCATAAGCCGTGGTGAAGGCAACCTTTCTAAGAGAAGCAAATCTCTGATTTAAAAAACCATAAAGCGGGAGACCATTACCCGCATTAAGCTGGTCTGCAGTTTAACTTGTTGCTGGCTATCTTTCTCTTGCTTGTTGCTGGATTTCAACATTTTGAACTGAGAGAAAGAAACTTAGTCCCAAGCTAAGACTCTGCAACATCACCTCTGCATAGATACTCCCTCGGGCATTTGTCTATTAAAATGGTCCTGTGGCGATGGAAGTCATTTTTGGGCTCATAGACTTTAAGTGTCTGAGGGAGTGGCACTCGTCTGACAAGACGTTGCAACCATCATATATATATATATATATATATATATATATATATATATATATATATGTTCGTATACATAAATGAATTCATTCAAAAATATCGTAAACAAAAAAAATAAATAACATGTACATAAAACGCGATACATCCAGTAGTCGTGCGAGATTGCTCAGGGGTAGAGATTTAGGCTTTTACCCATGGTGTTCTGATTTCGAATCTCGCTAGATTCAGCCATTCTGGTGAGTCGTAGACGACGAAATACATATCAGTGGATACTCATATTTTAAACAATTTCTATGGCGTCCCCCATTTGTGGATACCAGATTGGTAAAAAGGAAATTATTCTCAACTCGCATTTAGGTAAAAATGCACTTTCGTATGAATAATTGAATTTATTCAAAAGTATTGCCAACAAAAACAAATAAAGAACATATATGTGTATACATATATATATATATCCATATTTATATACATATGTGTATACATACACGTATATATATATATATATGAACAAATGATTAATAAAACATGTTAAAAGACATCTTGAAAAAGAGTTAAAAACATATTTAATTTTAAAAAAGGAAGCGCAAGATAAGTGGATAGTCCTTAATCCGCGGAGTTTCGAAGAAATACTCTCCTTCTCATCAGAGGGCAGGAATTAGCAAAATGTGGGATCGGATTTTGTATATAAAAGTATTTAATTAAAATACAAGTAAGTCACATATCTTACTTGGTTAAAAAAAAAAGGTGAGGTAAGGGGAATAGGGGGTAAAAGAAAAATGATAAAAAGATTTCACATGAATGGATAATCCGGTGAAGGGTAAAAAATCCAAGAATGGTAAAATCCAAAACGGTCGAATTAAAAATTTCCAATCCAATGAGTAAATTCCAAATGGTCCAAAGCGATCCAAAAGGCAGAGTTCCTTGGAAAAAATCGCAAATGGAATGAATTCCAAATCATTAAAAGAAAAAGCACTGGAGAGAATATTTAAAACAGGTCTGTCAAGGCTGGAGGAATCAAGTAAATTAAGGTTTTAAAAAAAAGAAAACCGAAAAGCGGTGAAAGTTTAAATTTGAAAAGCAAGGTCAAACTGACCCAGACAAAAAGCGCGAAAGTTAATAATTTAATTATAAAAAAGTTTAATAATTAGGTCAACTTAGATATGCACGTGAAAGTCCCAGAATTAAATTAAGAAACAAGGGTCAGAAGAACAAATTAATGGCTAAGTTTATGAAATGGAGCGTCTATTATATTTAAAAAAATGAAAGTAAATAAATTAAAAATAAAAAATTAAATTTTTTTTAAATTTAAAAAAACAAAAAAAACTATATATACATATATACACACACACATATATATATACACACATACACATACACATACATATACATGCATAGACACACAAATGCACACATACATGTACATACATACACACACGCATATACATATATGTATACATATACAATAACACACACACACATATATATACATATATACAAACACACACACACGCATGCATAAATATATACACATATCCAAAAACATATCCAAAAACATATACAAGTTAAACAAAAACATACATACATACTTACATACAAATTAAGGGGAGGGACTGGCCGGTATCTACAAACTCCGGAATAAGGCAAATAAATGTGTATGTAAATGCATATAGTAAAATATAAGTAAACAAGTACATAGAATAAAAATGAGTAGGTTGATGTATATATTTAATTAATAGGTATACTTATACCATAAAACGGAGACAGCAGATTGAAAACCGGCCAAAGAAATAAAGAAAAACAAATAAAATTAAAAATATAAAAAGCTTAGAAGGTAAGATAAAAAAAATTATGGAAAAAGATATATATTTGAAGGGTTAAATTAATAGCTATGTAATTTCAAATTTACCATATTTAAACTTGGACATATGTTTGCAATAGGAGATCAGTTCGTTTTTAGAGTTTATTATATTACTACTTTGAGGGGAGGTTATAATAGTTATAGCTTCAGATGTACAGAGGTGACAAGACTTAGATCCTGGAGTGTAAGACTTAACTTTTTTATGATGGTCCATTTAATTGAAAACTAGGTATTGGCAGAGTTTAATTTTTTAACCAGTGTAGTTAGAGAAGTTCCCTGGTTATTATTTGAATTTTGGTTATTGAAAGAAGAAGTGTGGTTTGAAATTATTTTATTTATTAAAGTTGAAGTAGCACCTATATATGTATATGTTTTATTAATAGCTCGCGGTCGAGAATTAATATTAATTTGTTGATTTATACTGGGAAGAGAATTTAAATTTTGTTCATTTTGATGAACAGAGGGTAGGACAGGTATTGTAGCAAGATTGGTTTGGAGGGGATAATTAGTGTTGTCAATGTTAGGATGGCTGCTACGAAAAATATTATTATTAATATTATTATTATTATTATAGCTGGTTGTATGATTAAAAATAGAGGGGCTGGTTGATTCGTTTGTTGGATTAATAATTATATCAGAGGGAGGGTCGGAGAAAGGATAATTTGGTGGCAAAATGTTATTGTCTATTATGGGAGAATTGCGTGGGAGCTCTGTAATTGTGCATGAATATATTACATCTTTATGGATGCAATCATTATTGAGTGGGCAAAGATGTTTGTTAATACAGTTGCAGTTGCTTTTTGGTTGGATTGGGAAAGGGATTTTTTGGGCTGATTTATTTTTTTTGCTATTAGATGCTAAGATACTTTGTGCTAAATTAGGCATAGTAGAATAAGAAATTCTTATTGAGTTTTTATTAAGAATTGAACTATATCTGTGTGGGTATTTGAAAGAGTTTTCTACAATATTGAAGAAATCATTAAGGTATATTAGTTTTAACATTTACGCTAAATGGAGGATTAAACCAAATATTTTTCTTTCTCCTAGTGCGACAGGGTGGATTAGAAGTATTACGATTAGCATGTTGGTTTGGATTATATTTGTGGGGTGCTATTGATAGCAGCAGATCTTGTTATTTGAACTGGTTTCTTGCGAGTCATATTGTGTGTGATAACAGTTTAAGACGGCATACAGGTGGAGCATATATATATATATATATATATATATATATATATATATATGATGGAGTGGACATGTGGTGAGGATGTTAGACAGTCGACTTCCCAAACAACTCCTTTATTGCGAGCTCGCCGAGGGAAGACGTCTGGCTCAAAAGCCTAAATTGAGATTTAAGGATTGTTTAAGATCCACCTTAAAAAAATGTGAGATTGATGAAAGAACCTGGGAGAGTCTTGCTTTGTATCGCGGAGGGTGGAGAAGGACCTTGCGGTGAGGTGTGGGCAAGTTTGAGGCGGATCAAACTCAGTATGAACGGCTGAGGCGCGATATCCAGAAAGGGAGAATGAAAGGAGACGTGGATGGGAGGGGCGCCAAATTGGCCTGAGTGTGAGGTGTGCGGAAGAATATGTCTGAGTAGAGCTGGGCTGATGAGTCACCAGTCTACTCATCGGCGCAGTGGGCCACAAAGTAGTCTTGAGTTGCCGGAGTTAACCTGTGTCAACTGCGGGCGGATGTATAAAACGGCAGGCGATTTGAAACGGCATTTGATCCTGCATAGAAAAGAACAGTAAGAACGTGCTGCTAGTGGAGCACATGTCTGTACAATGTGTGCTAAGGAATGCCAGAGTTTAGCGGGGCTAAAAAGCCACATTCGTGCGGCTCATCACTGAATGTTTTCGTGTTTCTATATACCTTTTTTCTGCTATATCGAGTGATGGCAATGTTCGAAAGCGAATTTGCTGCCATCATATATATATATATATATATATATATATATAACACATATATATGCGTGTCTGTTTTTATACGTATATGGTAATGAAAATCATGGCAATAATATTTCAACATGATGGAGGTATAAACGAAGATTATATGTTCATCCACGTTCTGTCTTTATTTCAAGACTTTCACGGAATAATGGATTTGAAGAAATAAAATACCATTACAATATTTGAAAATGCATTTTTGTGTCCAATATGAAAATATGTGTTTGCTCTATTTTCGAACGAAAGCAAAATAGTCGTTAGTATGCAAAGTGTGCATAACGTGATTTTGTTAATGATATATATTCGTTGGAGTTTATAAAGATATGGTCCTGATTCTGTTCTCTTTTGAAATTAATTAATTTGTGTATATATAAATATATGTTCGTTTTAAATGGTTATATATTTTTTAATATCCAGGAGATGACGCTTGGCGCGCGTGGTTTGAAACGGTTAAGTGTGTGTTCTCCGTGATATAAGCATTGTTAACATTTTAAAATAAAATACGTGTATAAAACGTTTGAAGCAAAATTACAACGCGATGATTTTGTAAAATAAGCAAACATTTATTAAAACAAACCGCTTTATATTATTTATAATTTCGGCTAATACGCCTTCTTCAGAGTAATATTTTGTGCCATGTTGTTATTAATAGGCAAAAAGAGTGTGTTCTTTTTCAACGGTGATATATTTTTAATGTTCAGATGACGCTTTGTGCGAGCGGTGTAAAATAGTTATGGTTATATTCCCCGTCATATAAGCGTTGTTTAAATTTTAGAATGAAATATTATGTTATACGTTTGAAGCCTATGTATATCACGAAAAACACAAATTAACCGTATATATGTATATAACTATGTATATAAATATTTTATCAAAGAGCAAATATTTCACAAAGCAAAACTTATCAAGATAAGAAAAGCTTAACGCATTTAAGACAAGCAAACAATAATATTAAATAAAACCCCTTAGTACACGGGTAGAACCCTGTGAATTAATGTGAGAATCTAAAGATTCAAGTAGGAATTCTCGAAACGGGAAGGTAATTAGTAGAATCCAATAATTGGTAAGTTTCAATCTGGTCAAGGTAAAGATATATATATATATATATATATACATATATATATATAATGTAATTTTTCTTATATTGATACACTACATAGACTGTTCTTAAGTGCAATTCTGCTGAACATAGAGTTAGCCAGTACAGTGTTCAAAGACTGCGAAATCTTACTATCAGAATAGAACTGACACGAGTGATCACGTGGCTCTTTTGAAAAAAATTATACCGATTTTTTTATTTGTTTTTAATGTAAATTATGTACGTTTTTTTGTTGTTTTTTGTTTTTTTCGAAAGAGGATAAACAATGGACGAATCTAATTTTATTTGCATCATATTTTGCATTCGGTCAGTATGACAAATTTACTTGGATTTACCAATTTTAATGAATTAGTACAATTTCATTGGGAAATTATAGCTGTTTTATGCATTATATCATTCATAAAAAAAGATAATTAGTAATTAACAATAAATATTTAAAAATGCAATCCAACACAATGAATTGACGAAATGTTCAAATATCATGAACTGAGAGAATATATAAAGATCAATTATCGATTTAATGTAAATAGGTCTAGCCTACACATTAATTACTTTATAATACATATTCATCTCTATAATAAATACCAATGTATTTACGTGTTTATTTCATATAAGTATAAAATGTCCTCTCCGTTTAGAAAAAACGACATAAACAATTTCAAGTTTTGAGAGATAGTGATAGAGCAAACAGAAAGTTATACAATCACATCGAATAAGGAATATTCGGTAAAAGAGGGGAAATTGATTTAAATAATCTAAGGAAGAAATGTGTCACTTGGTTAATTGATTGCGGAAGGTTAAATGAATTAAAATATCTTTTAAAACTGAAATTTTTATGGATATTGATTTTTTTTACATAGGCATAACCACTTATCTAGGCCAGAGATCAATCGAGCATACAAAGTTGTGTATCAGGATTCAAACTCGTGGCCCACAAGACAACCCGCTGAAGGTATTATATTGGACTACTTGACTAACCACTTATGTAGGTCGTTTATTCCTCTGTGCATGGTGTAGTATGTATCGATAAATTACTTGTTTTTATAAATAAAATTATATTAAATGAAATACAAAATCGCCTAAAGTTAAATAATAAACTGAAACCAATGACATTACATCGATCTACACAGTAACATCATTGCTATATTTATTTTTCTGTGTGTTTTTTTTTTTACAAAATACGAAAGCAAACTAAGAAAATTGTAATATAGTGATTTTTTTGCCAAGGCATCTATATTATGTCAATTTGAGTTCCTCAAAATTTAATTTAAAATGTGCATTTACCCCACGGGAGTTTGCATTATGTGAATCATGACCCGAGAAAAGGTTATCGACATTTTGTTTTACACTGTAAAAAATACAAAAGATTTTCGAAAAGGCAATAAAAATCAATTGATGAAGATTTATGATAAGGAAGGAAAGCGAAAACAGAGCTGGAAATGAAGTATTTCCCTTTGCTGCTATTGTTTTCATGGCTCATCTGGCATGTATCATTGAATTGATAAATTCGCCTTCGGTTTTATTTATTCACACTTTTATTTTATCTAAAGCACATTTTCTTACTAGCAGCTATCGCATATTTATTTATGGTACTAAAGCTGAGTTAATCAAATCCTGTTTCTTTTGTATGTTTTTATATATTTAATCACACAAAATACATATTACAATATATTTTTAGATTAAATTATATTTGAAAGAATTCGTTTTGATTGTACTACTTAGTCAAAATGTGCAATTTATTCATGTCGTGAGCCCGTAAGTGTCCAAAAACAACATAACTCATTAATAAGTTGAAATAAAATATATATAACAGAAAAACAAACATAAGGAAATGAAGTGTGGATATACGTCAGTCCAACTTACAAGCGTACGAGACTCGTGCATAACGACCAAGAGTGTTATTCTTTCGGTCTTTATTGCAGTGGAAGTGTTCATTATTACCTGTAATGTTGAACACTACAACAATTCACCAACTAACAAATGTTTTCTGTTGATCACACTTACTATTGTATGCTGGTTGCACCCACTCCTATTTTTCTACAGTTTCTATTTGTTCCTTTTTCTTTAAAAACACTCTAAAAAGAAGAGTAGAATGATCCATTATAAATAATGCGGAGTATGACCACAAGTATTAATACTATTTGACGCAATACTGCCGAGAAAAATAAAAAAGCAATGAACCGGATGTAAAGAACAGAGAGGCCGATTTCAGAAATTGCCTATTTAACTAGTTTTGCGACTTATTTTATCATGCCTTCTAAATGCACCTTATTGTAACATCAGATTCCCAAGCACCTCATTTTATCATGCCTTTTACAAGCACCTTATTGTAACATCAGATTCTCTGGTTCAACTTTTCTGATGTTAAGTCCTTTTTTTGCACAAATATTCTCATATCCTTGCTCTTTGTGAGACAAAATTAATTCTTTCTATCGGTAGCAATGATTTACGTGTAAGACTATTTGCCTCTCGCCCGTTTCGACTCTTCTACACATTTGCATGGTCTTGCCATCTTTCTTCGCAAATTTCTTCCCATTATATGTGTCTCCAGTCTTGAATTTCATAGATGTCGTTTTATGTTTGCAGTTCTTTTTTCTGCACTCTACTTATATTTGTTTGTACGGTTCCCATTCTGAGAGTAGCTGTTCTGTTATTAATGCTATATTCAACAGTATTACAATTTCATCATCTTTGTCTTCAGTGACTTTAATGCTCACTATTCTGACTGGCTTTTCTACTCTAATCGCACAGATTTTGCTGGTGAAATCTGTCTTAATTTTTCTCTGTCTCATGATTTGTCAAAAAGTGTCACCTTCTCTACATGTTTTCTTTATAATGACCTCCATCAACTATCTTTACTTGACCTTTTTCTCATTTCTGTTCTTGAATCATGTTCTATTTCTGCTTCTCCTCCATTGAGTTCTTCTGGTCATGCTGTTGTTGATGTCGAGATTGATTTTTTTGTAAAGTCTTCAATTGATGGTCCTTTCTATAGGAAGATGTATTACTATAGGAGGACTGTATGGGGTTGGTTTCGCAGCTTCCTGTGTGACGTTCCATCGGGTCTTATTTTTTGTATGTCTTTGAATTATGCTGCCAAGGGGTTACTGACTGGCTTTTTGTTGGAATTGAAACCTTCATTCTCCATCGTCAGTTTAAAACTAAAACTCATTCCCCTCACTGGTTTTCATCTGTTTGTACTTCTGTAATCATTTTTATCTGTTTGTGCTTTATCGTAATCATTACTTCAATCAGTATTGCCAGCATGTTTTTGATTCTAGACAATCGATCAGAAGAGCTAGCAATTCCTGCGGAAAGCAATTTCTGAGGCTAATTTATAGCTATTCTTAAAGGATGCGTGACTTTATTTCTTCTAAAAAAATTGACTCGTGTGATTTTTGAAGAATCTATAATAGTGTTATTAATAGGAGCAAGTCTGCTATTCCCCCTCTTTTTAATGGTCTCCATGTCATTTCATCTTCTCAGGATAAGGCTGATCTCTTTGCTCGTCTTTTTGCTAGTAATTCATTGATCGTTGAGTCTGGTGCTGTTTTTCCGGATTTTCCTTCGAAAACTGGTCAGACTCATAATCCTGTAATTATCACTCCGAAGATGGTTGCCAAAATTCTTGCTGGTCTTGACCAATCTAAGGCTTTCGTTTCTGATTTTATTCCTGTCGTTGTTCTCAAATGTTGTGCGCCTGAACTTTCTTCTATCTTCTCAAAATTATTCAATCTTTTTTGTCTCAGTCCTGCTTCTCTTCTTACTGGAAGGATTCCTCTGTTATCCCTATCTCTTAAAATACTGCTGATAGATTTGAGCCAATTAAATATCCTTCTAATTTTTAATCTGATGTGACGTGGTTCAAACACGTTTTACGGTTCATTATATTTAAGGAGAGAGAACCTAATTGAAGTCAGTTAAAGCTGCAAGTTTAAATGCGATTAATTAGCGTTTACGTTGTTACTACTTGACACGGACTTCTATTATTGTGTCTAACAGAATAAATCTATTCTATATTTTATAACTGTGTATAATTTTATACTCGACGATACAATATAATTAAATTGCTCCATCTTGTGAATAACAAAAAATTTCACTCTCATAAAAGATAATTGAAAATTGTTTACGCTTCCATCAAATAAGATTTAACGTCTGTAGAACTCGAACCACCTTCACACGTTCCGATGCACTGAGTAACCGTCTGTATGGTAAAAAAAAACTCCCCCACTCCTCCAATCGACCTGCTTTATATTATATTCACCCACGTGAATCTCGCGCGATCACATGTGACCGTTTCTGTTAAATATCGCAGACGCCATCTTGGTTTCTCTTTTTCCTGTCCAACGCGCATAACAGGCAGACACGTGGGCGCTTTACAGGTAGGTCGATTGTATGTCCGTTTCTATTTTCCCCACATACCCCCTGATCTCATGATCACTGAGATGGCAGGGAGGTGGCGCTCTCTTCCGGCGGGTGTTCCTTCGAAAGGGGGCTGTGTAGGCCTCTTGTTCACTTGCGCTCTCATCCGCAATCTGAGAGTCGAGGAACACTGTCTTCCCTGAGAGGCCACTAATATCAGATTCGCTTCTTGATGAGGATGAAAATGGTGTAAACCAGAGCGATGGCCCACTAGCCTCAGAACCAGAGTCGCTCCCATTGTCCAGTGGTGGTTGCAACTGTCTCGCCAGCCTCAGATCCCTAACATGACGGAGCACACCGTCAACCATAATTGACTGCTTACTTACCACATCAGTCACTCGGCCTCTTTTATATCTATCAGTGCACCGGCTTCCCGGCGGCTTCATCCAGACAGGATCCACTGGTGTGTACGACTCCTGTCCTTCCTCGTTGGCGACTTCTCTGTTGGGGTAGATTCACTTTTCTCGGACTCGGTATTGGCAAATTGGGTTTGCAGGCGCTGTTCCCGGAAAGACGCCATCCTTCGGCTTGATGTTGTACCAATATACGGCTTCTGAGACGGTGTACTACTTCCTGGCCGCAATTATTTTGATGCTGCGATGGCTCCTCTCACCAATACCATTGCCAGATGGCACATAAGCACACCGCAGTCGCAGCTGCACTCCCCACTCCTTCGGGAACTGCCTGACCTGCCGGATGCAGAAGGCTGGGTCATTGTAGGTCAGCACCTCTTCGGCGCGCCTCTGTCAAAGAACACAGATAACAGCTGGCGAATAATGTAGGTGGAGTCCTTGCGCCCAAGTGGTCTCCAGACCGCGAAGCGCGAAGGCCACAATCGATGAGGGTGAGGAAGTGATTGCTACTGTAATATGTAATATCCATGCCCAATCTCTGCCACATTCACTCACTCCCAACTGCCCTTTTCCACTGTATTTAAGCCGGGTCGATTGATCAACATGCCTGACAACTTCCCACTACTCTTGACATCTGCCCTTCTTACTTCTGGGGAAAATTTGATCCAAGTCTACAGTTCTTCTTCACACTGCCCCTTTAGTTTCATTGGAGAAGGGTACTCTGATAGTCGGTTCTGTAAGGATATTGGTGGTTGATCGCCAACCCACTTCAAGATGCCGTCCACGCGTTGGTTTCCCTATCGTACTCCACATGAAAGTCAGGCTCGTGTTTGGCGCAAACACGTTTCTCATGTCCGGAGAACGCAGTTCAGAATGATTCCAGCTGTGTAATCAAAACCATTCCTAGAAGTAGTTCGTACCCAACCAGCTCCCCGTCCACCACCAGAGCTTGCATGGCTACTACAGACCCGTCGCCAATGATTGTGCTGATGACGCTCACCCCACAAGCGGCCAACGACCCTCCGCCTACGGTTTACAATGGAACCCTGTACCAAGTGTCGCAACATGCCATGCGCACCAGGGTCTGGTACACCCAGTGTCTACAAGGGCGAGGCATTCACGTCCGTTAACGCACACGCTCACTGCAGGCAGCGCCTTTTTTAGTGACGATCTGGAGAGAAGACTGACGCTGTAGCTTCCTCCGCTTGCCCGTTTCCCGGACAGGCACGGGACAGGGGTCCCCGTTTTTTACACTTGTAGCGCTGAAGCACGATAAGACTTCGAGTCAGTGAGCGTGATGAGAGACAATCACATGCCAAATTGTTGGGCCCACTACACTTGTAGCAGCTTGTAACTGTGCTTAGGTCCTGAGATCCACCCTGTGATGGTTGCACGGCTGCCGCACGGTCTATAGTCTCTGGGCTCTTTTTAGTATCACCCGCGCCCGCGCTAATACTTCCGAGATGTCCATCTGGTCTACTTGGGATGAGGCTCGGAGCAGATCTCCACACCAGCGGACAATCCTGCAATAAATGCGCACACCAGGTCTTTATCTAACAGTCCTATAAACAGGACCGCAAGCTTCTTCAGTTCTGCCAGATAAACATCAACTGTCTCTCCGGAATGTAACTTGCGTGCCATAAACTCCTTCCATGCAGCAAGCGGATCTAGTGCAAAAGCTGTGTAGAGGGAGTTTTTGATGCAGGTGAAATCTACCTTCTTTTCGTCCGTTATCTGCTGGTATGCAGCATATGCGCCCCCAGCGAGGCACATTGGGGCCACGCATTCCAGACGCTTCGCACCACTGGGCTGGTATATCAATTCTGCCTTATCCACACATTCCTCTACTGACTTCCATCAAACAGTGGAATCAGCTGAGGACCAAATCCTGACGTCATGCCGAAAATAGCTTGTAGAACTGGAACCTCCTTCACTCGTTCTAATGCACTGAGTAACCGTCTGTACGGCGATAAAAAAAAAATCCCCCACTCCTCAAATCGACCTGCTTTATATTACATTCACCCACGTGAATCTCGCGAGTTCACATGAGACCGTTTCTGTTAAATATCGCAAATACCATCTTGGTTTCTCTTTTTCCTATTCAACGCGCATGACGAGCAGACACGAGAGCGCTTTACAAGTAGGCCGGTTGTATGTCCGTTTCTATTTTCCCCACACAGAAAAATATAATAAAACCTTGTCAAATGAAAATTACCAAATCGCTAACTTTGAGGTAGCAATATATCATTGTAATAATGTAGATGTATACTAATTAAGATGAATAAATATATAGTAATAGTCTATAAATATTTAATCGGAAAACGCTTAGTATTAGGAGAAAAAATAATGTCTTTTTTATAGTTTTGATCTAGATATTAAGATTATGTTGAATTATGTAATTATTTTACCATCACATTCAAGTTAAATAATAAAACTAAAAAAATTAATTATAAATTTAGAAATATTCTAACGATACACCTACAGTTTTCATACAAACCCTATTTCATAACGCATAAACTCTCTACAAAACAATAAAAAAGCTTTTTTAAACCTTGGTATAACAGATCAACTTACCGACAACCGAAGTGAAACGCCATATAATCATTATTTTTAACCTCATTTACTTTGGTATAGTTGTTTTTTATGGCATATCAAATCAGGTTATTTTATGCTGCATCCGGTCATTTTGGTAAATCAAATCTTATGCTTTATGTCTTTATATTTTTAAATGACTAATTGATTTTCAGCAACTGCTTTCTACCACATTTTCGGAATAATAAGAACCAAGTATCGGGGGGGAGGGGGTATTATGAATTTTTGAGTAGGCTTGAGCAGATTTTATATGGTTGGGCTTGACGTGACTTGCTGTTTGATCGGATCGGATTTCTCCAAACATCCGTCCTGCTTTGGTGAGGGCTAACGAGTAATGTAGTCCACATATCTACTATTTGGGTTCTGGACTGTTAAACCACCGAGAACTTGTCTTTCAGCATCAGGTGTTCCCAACCACGGCCCTTGAAGGAGAATAAAAAGTGAGAAGAGAAAGAAACAAGAGAGATAACAATTGTTGTTTTTCTTTCTTTTTTTTTTGCAGAACATGATTGATATTTTTTAAAGGAAAGGGAATAATAATAACATCAATAGTTGATGCATTTTCGGTAAGGGGTTCGCTAGTCCTATCTGGAAGCATGAGTACAAACTAATGTCTCAGACTAATGAACGAGCAAAACTTCTCGTAAAAGTGTGTGAGCGTATTAAAAGATTTTTAATGTTCGTTGAAATATAAACGTTACATCCGATTTGTGCCATAATCAAGTATCCACAGTGAAGACCACATGATGTTTTCTAATGGCCTCAATTAAAATGATCCAAGAGGAGCTGATCACGACTTACCGCCTCGTCAGCTTCTGTTGGTATAGATGCACCAACCAAGGTGAGGCAACAACACTCCATGTATAAACAAAGAGTAAGTTTGTATAGATATAGGAATAGAAATAAAACTAAGCTAATGTTTTTTTTATATTTGGCAGAAACAAAGCAAAATTTTCTCAAGTAATACTTGTGCCTGACGCTGTTTTTAAAAAGTAAAGAGTTTACACAAAATTACCCCCACTCTAAAAGCTAAGGAATCAATTAAAAGTAACATTTTCCACACGTTTTATAGTTTTAGTTTTCTTCTAAATGTCTACATCTCACAAAAGCTGAACAGAGGTTTTATCAAGGTTGTCTTTCAGCGTCATTAGACACTAATCTAAGCATTTCTCTGTCTCGACATATTCAGGAGAGGCGTAGATATTTAGATGAAATTTAAAAAAAAAAAATAGAGAGAGACATAAGTAGAAAGATAGTTAAATATTACAAAGCTGAGAAAAGGCATGTGAAAATGTATATTTAATTATTAACGCTGATTCATCCTCAAAATATACAAACATAGACATTAAATAGATAATAAAGTGAGATAATATTCCTTTTAATAACCACGCATCTGTCGTCAAGCAACAGTCATCAAAGCATATCGACGGGTCATTGCGAACCAATTTGATTCGCTCTGGGTGTGCTCCTATTGTGACGTAACATCGTACGAAACGAAAAAGCTCGAGTCATGTGTGGAAAATCGTTCAAGCATGTCAGGTTTGATTTTGAAAGTAGAAGTAGGAATTCAAATGAAGGTAAATTTGGAGTGACTAACTCGCCATGTTGAACATTGACGTAAATGGCTGTTAAAGTGATTTACTGATCATTTAGTTAATGCCCAAATCTCCTTTAGTTGCTTTTTGACATTGTTGATCTAAAAGCATTTTTCGAGCCCTTTTTTTTTTCGGAATGAATGCAGGTGCCATTTTGTTCATTTATCAATACGCTTAATTGTAGAGGAGAGATAATTTATAAAAACTTGAAATAGTAGTAGTAGTAGTAGTAGTAGTAGTAGTAGTAGTAGTAGTAGTAGTACCTTTTTCTTTGTACATGTAAACAAAAAGCAGCTGTTATTTTCCAAATTAATTTAATTATAAAAGTTTTATGTATTAAAATGTATTAAATTTTGTAATATATCAAAGTAGATGATGAGAGCTTTTACTTTTAATGTGTAGATTTGATAAATTTGTAAAATTGCGCATTTTTTCACGTATTATCATTTTATTTATTTCTTTCGGCTTTGATTGTGTTAATATTTGCTTGTATTTATCAGAAACCATATTGAAAATATGGCAGTAGAACAATATCAGTTCTATCTACCGGACGATATGTGGGTTACGTTTTTACATTACCGAAGTTTGCTTTCTTTATTGAATCTCCCACACAGACAGATACAAAAAGATTCACACACTTTTGTTTCCCCTTTATTATTTAAAAATTGTTTTACATTATTGTAAAAATAATTGAATTTTTAAAAATCGTTTTTAATAAGATTTACCATATGTAACACGAAATTCCAGAAATACTTTTATTATTGCTGCTTTTAACCATGAAATATACATGGTATGAAGTAATACATTCTTTAATAACAGCTATTTCATGTCGAATCAAAAGTTTCATTGGGCGTATTTTCAATGTATTAGTTACAGTATTCTCTATCTATTTGATTAAATGAATAAATCAGTTTAAAACAAAATCATTTACAAATTTAGTTATAAACGTAAACTGTACAAAAAGACGCTATTTTGTTAAAGAATTTCAATATATACATGTATATATATGTGTGTATATGTGTGTGTGTGTGTGTATGTGTGTGTGTGCTAGCAGGCCGCCTGGAGTAACCCGGACATAAAATACGCATAAATATTATATTTTAATTCAGGAATATTTCGTATTAATTATTA
This sequence comes from Euprymna scolopes, assembly GCF_053919585.1. NCBI lineage: Eukaryota > Metazoa > Mollusca > Cephalopoda > Sepiida > Sepiolidae > Euprymna > Euprymna scolopes. The sequence goes on along the minus strand of NC_136487.1, from coordinate 606,783 downwards.
TAGAGGTAATACTCCATTGATTATTATCCAATATATAGTAATTTTTAAGCTATACAATTATATACCTTAGGTGTCATCTGCTAGAATCGAAACCAAAACGTTAAACGCTCCAGCCTTAGTCGTTATTTATCTCTTCAGTGTCCTTACAGTTTGAGCTCCCGACAGATGGAAACGACAGGTTAAAAATTAAGCGACCTTGACATATGTTATATTGTTGGTTCCGTGACAATGCTTGAGAATAAACTAGTCGATTTGTATAATTATTTTGTTTCGTAAGTTTTAATAGAATGTCAGATAAAATAGGTGTTTTAGACTGAGGTGTTCATTTACTATAACTGTGTGATGCTATTAAATTTATGAATTTCTTGATAAATATTATTGATTATGTAAAAACATCAGGTGATATTTAATGCTACATGTATTATTAATGGAAATGTAATAGATACATACACACGTATAGTATGTAACAACTCGGAAATTTGGGGCTATTTTTATCTGGCCTAGTTTTACTTCTACTACGAAGAAAAATACGTTCATGCTATATACCTATTTGGTGCATATTTCTATGGATATATATATATATATATATATGTGTATATATATATACATAAATATATATATATACATATATATAAAGAGAGAGAGAGGGATAATGAGAGAGAGAATAACTTAAAAATATAAAGAGTAAAGTCATATAAGAACTTTATTACATTATAAATCAATAAGGATTAGAGAAAGGGGAATGAGGAAAAACCTCTGTGGTCATGGTATTTCGAAGCTAAATTCTTTTTATCAGAAGAAGGGAAATAGCCGGCATAGTACAAATGGAAAAAAAACAAGACTGACTTTGAACACATTCAGATTAGAAATGTTTTTGCGATTATGATTGGGAAATAAAAAATCATAGGGAAGGATGATAATGGGATAAAAGGAAGGGATGGAAAAAAACATAAAGGCTTAAAAATACACAAAATAATATTTAAGAATATGAAATGATAAGATTTTTTAGATTGATAAAAATATTAAATATTTCAAAACTATTTTTAAAATTTTTAAACTTTAAAAAATGTTTTAAAATTGTCAAAGATTTAAAATAAAATACAATAAAGTTCTGATAAAAAAATATTTAAATTATAAAATATAAATAAAACAGAAAAATAAGTACGAAAGAAGTACGAGAAGAGTAAAAAAAGGGGGGATAAGCAAACATAAGAAAATTAAAATGTAAATTAACTCAAATTTTTGGAAGATAATCTATTAGCAATTAGGTGTACTCCAGGATAAAATAAAACGGAAGTTAATATCCAGTACACTTCATGCAAAATAATCCAGAAGAAAGATTTTAATGTATGTAATGAGTTCGAAAATGCATCGAAGGAGTAATACGAAGAAGTAATCAAAATTTGTGTCCTTCAATAGGAAAATTTTCACAGGGGAAACGCTCCTTTTGCGTGGAATGTATATTCATGAATATCAAACGTGTTTTAAATTACATTTCAAAGCGGTGCAGCAATGCTGCACTGCAGCATTAGTCGAAAAAAGATTCACGCAGAATGCAGCTATTACGGCGTCAAGTTCAATAAAGAGGAGCATTAAATGTAAGGTGGCCGTTACGCCCGAACCGCGTTCGTTACATTTGAAACCTCTTTCGGACACCCTACGCCGTTCGGCACCGACGGAGAGGAACAAACAATAATAAATAAATCCGGCCCAGCTTTTCTTTCTTTTAAACACAAGTCGTGTATTACCGTTTTTCTTTCTTTCCGTCTCTACACCAGCTTAATGAGCCTCTTTCTGCCACTATGTATGTATGTATTTATGTATGTATGTACGTATGTATGTATGTATGTATGTATGCATGTATGTATGTATGTATGTATGTATTATACTGCGGAACACACTGGTTCTCGTAAGATTACTGAAGTTAACCAACGTTGAGTTCGTCCAGTATCAGATGGGTGACAGTGATCAGACCTAGAATCAAAGAGTTGTTTTACTCTTATAACTCGCAAAATAATTTTTTGGAAAATCATATGTATTTTATTTTTGTTTTAAATCCAATGCTTATTTTTGGAGGAGCTGGAATTTAAATCCAATGCTTATTTTTGGAGGAGCTGGAATTTACATTTAAGCTTATATCTACTTCTGTATGCAAATGTGAACAAATATGGGAAAATATATAGAATTAAAAGTAAATAACCAACAAAACATAACCAAATAAACATATGAAATGATTGTATGCATGTAATAATCGTATGCATACACATGTATGTATGCGCACTGTTCCTTATTTATTATCCATTTATTTTTCATAGGCAATATGAATTTGAATCACTGCATTAAAGATGTTGTCAAGGCTGCTGCAAAAGTCGGGGGTATTACCCAACCCTGCTTGAAAACTACTTACACCTGACAGTATTCAACATCACTACAAACCCACCATTGACCCATGCATAGATATTTCTACCACATCTAGGCTTCTGCCGCTAGTATCTTCCTCTTAGACAAGATAAAAAAGAGTTTCCAAGTAGATAGGTCACGCGCAATCAACCAAGATTTAATAATGGTTTATCATACACCGTCTCAAATGTTAACAAATTTACCGAATTTTCATTACTAATGATTTCTATATTGTCCAATTGACTACTGTACACTTTGTAACCCTTATCCTCGAGTGGTTTCTGGGCTTTGATAAGTGGTGAGTATTTTAAATGGGTGTGCCTGACAAACTCATAGCACTTGTGTGCCCCTCGATAAAAATACACCCATCTAACCGGACAAGCAGCAAAATCCAATTCATTTACTACACTACAGGTCTCTAAATGCCGGAAAGTGTTCTACTTTAATATTGCTAGACTTTAGAATTTACTCTTTGTTTCGTGTTTATTGTGTGTGTGTGTGTGTGTGTGTGTGTGTGTGTGTGTGTGTGTGTGTGTGTGTGTGTGTGTGTGTGGCTTATCATACACCGTCTCAAATGTAAAACCTGACACAGCATACGATACGGGATTTCTCCAATTAAATAGATAATTTATAGATACTGGTTGAAGATGGCTGCAACAGTAATCTGCATTAATCAAAATATATTTAAGCGTATTTTACTACCGGGCAATACCGAGCGGCTTGCTAGTATATATATATATGTGTGTGTGTGTGTGTGTGTGTGTGTGTGTGTGTGTGTGTGTGTCTGTGTGTGTGTCTGTGTGTCTGTGTAGATACATAGAAAGTCTATATATATTTCGTAAAGTGTTGCTACGCGAAATTGTTGATGCATATTAGATTATACTTAGAAAGCAATTTGAATGCATGCAACTCCTTTGAGTTTAAGAGAAAATATTAAAATCATATGAGACCTGACAACTTATGAAATTTACGCAAAACCGATCCCTTTGTTCCACAAAGAGATCAATTATAATTGTTTTTATGAGAGATTTCCATTGTTTGCTGTATAGCGTCTATTTAGGAGTAGCCGTATTGGAAATATGCTTTTATAACAGACATTGACTAAATACAATTCTGATAAAACTTGTAAATAATCAATAGATAAGTGCGAATTTGTTTTATACATATATCGATAGATAAAAACGTACATAAACAGATACACAGATATTTTCGCATATCCATTTATACATACGAAAGCATTCATTCATTCATTCGTGTCTTGCCTGATACAGGCATTGACGGCTATGGCTCTCCATTTATCTCTACTCCTCGGGGCATTCATGAATTCATTGTTGCCTATCATGTTTGATGGTGCACAGGTGTACAGTTGTCAACGTACACCTGCGTCGTCCAATACTTCTTTTATTTACGATCTTTCACGTATGTGCTCCAATCCCTGTGAGAACGGATTTAACAGTAATAATCGTTATAATAGAGCTTAGTTAAAATTTTAATCATGTGAAGAAATCAGGCAATTCCCGATTTCCTTTCTGGCTCCACCTTATTGGTCGGTGACTCAACTCAAATCAAGGGAAAATAACTTCAGCTGAACGGATATCATTTGATAATAAAAATTTGATACGACTGCTGCTTGCCAATAATTCAATGGTACACTGGGGAATAGTATTGGAATATTGTTTGGGTTTTTCTTTGAGCGACGATGACCGCCTAAGTCACTATTGGCAGAAATCGCTGGTTTGAGAAACTTCTCGATGGAAAATTACCGTGCATGAGGTCGCCAAGCTAATCAAGAACCTAGATTCCAAAGGGGTGCTGACGTAAGATTGGCAATTGATCAACAGTAACGATTATAAGCGTGACGGGGCGATCTCCTGTTGGCTGGAGTGTACGCCTGACGGCATCCGACCCTATCTGTTACCCATATCATTCAACCACGGTAGTGGTTGAATATATTCTTAAGTCCGAAATTGAATGAATCGAGACACATTCAAACCCCCACCACTAATTCCGTTCGCAACCAAATTTCAAACAGGTTATATAGTTGGATAGAACACCTCATTAGCTACATTTTGAAAGAAAAATTTCGAAAATTGGTTCAGTAGAAAAAAGTTACAACAAAATATGTGGGTTCACAAACAGGAGAGTAAGTACATAAGTGACTAACGCTTTTTTTTTATTTTGCATAACTTTTTTGTATATAAATATTTTTTACTGCGATTTTACAAATATGACATGTTAGCGTAACGGTTAGAGTACCGGGGGTTGGTGGAAAGATTTTAGGTTCAATCCTATGTATCGTTTTTTTTTTTATAATTAAAAAAACGAACTTTTTTTTTAATAACTAAATTTTTTTTAACTCTCCTTATGATTTTATAGCAAAAAATGGTGAATTTATCGATTAAAAATATGTTGCTGCTTATTGTTGAGTTAGAAAGAATTAAATGATCCATATTATGATATAATAAAATTATTAATTTTTATGTAAATTATAAAATTATTAATTCCATCTACTAACTAACTAACTAATGAATTAATTTTATTCAAACAATTTTCACTGCATAAATATATGCAAATAATAGGGGGAAATAAGTTCAATCCAGCGACTGACACCCTTTCTAACTCAACAATAAACAACAACATATGCAAATAATAAATAAAATATTTATCAATATTCAAATTTTATTTTTAGCTGCAATATTTTAAGTCTAAAAAATTCTTATTTTTTACTTTACTAGAATATCTTGTTCTTTACTTTTCCAGGTTGAATTTCTTGTCCTTTACTTTTCCAGGTTTAATAAAATCTTAAGAATATTACTTTTCATGCGCGCATTTTTCCATATAATGTAAAATTACGTGCACGAACGAATATCGACAGTAAGAAGTCGAATAAGTCGGGAGTACAGAGGTCGCGAGTCGAATGGAGAAAAGGGTGTGAGTCTGGAACAAGATCCCTCTCTACTGGTCGACAAAAAGACTCCAGATTAGGTATGTCACTACGATCCTATGCAAGAAAGAATCCCGATCTCGCTAAACCATCACTCGCCCCCGTAACTGTAGTTGTCTGCAGGCTTCTCGGAAAGAAAGTAGAAAAAAGTGTATTTCATAAAGGGACAGAAGAAAGAGATATCTTCTAAAGAGATAGGAAATAACGAGCTCACACGATTCAAGAGGACTGTTATCCGCTATTCAAAAACAAAGGGTTTTTTTTTCTAACTGACTATTGACGAGTGTTTAATCACAGTATAGGAAGGGGGTATTTCTTTAATAGACTATTGACTCAACGCCCTTCAAATATATATCTAATTATCTTTTATTGCAACGGCATTCTATATTGTATAGCGTTTTTTAGAACTTTGTAATTATCTAATCCTTAACAATATAAGCTTTGTTATAAAAATTGACCAATAGAGTTGATCGTTATTTTTTTTCTGATGTTGCTGTTCGGGTTACGTGTTTTGAATTGCAGGAATTAGTACCAAGTCCGGGCGGGTGGCTCCACAGATCTTATCTAAATCACAAAATTAACGTGTGCCACTTCCTCTGACTTGGGAACATCGATTTCTTCATTCCGTGTACTCTCTGTGCGAGAGTGAAGGACCCAGAAGCGACAAATCCGCCCCTCTCGTCATGTGAAACAATCATAGCCAACTACGGTAATGTGTGAGCTATTTTGGTAATCTGTATAGCTGTGAAATGTTGTTTGGGTGTTCCGTGATTCCGGTTATATCTGGATTCGAATTCTTATACTGATGAACACCCGTAGAGTTTTCATTGGGTTATACGTCAAACTAATCTGTTCAGTTCCACTTTTTCTGTGGACATAGCCCACGACTCTCATTTGTTTTATTTTTTTGTTTTTTCGTACTGTTCTTATTAGAGACATTTCTGTGTTTGCCATTTTTTTTTTCTTTTTTTGCTTTTCTATCCAGGAAGTTTTGGTTTCCTCTAGTCTTTTCCACGTGCTGTTAGTGATTATCCAGGACTCACAACCGTACAAAAGAACAGACTATACCTACGTTCGGAGTATTCTGAATTTGGTCTTTATTTTGATGTTTTTGTTGGACATGATTAATGACAGTCTCTAGGAGGCGACTTTGGCTGCGGCTATGCAACATTTTATTTTAATAGTGCACCTTCCATCAGATGTTATCCAGTAGCCCAGATATTTGAATTTATTAATTTTTTTAAATGGTACACCGCGACTTTGTAGATTGCATGTTGGAGCATGGATGTTGGATACTGTCAAGCTTATTGGGGTTTTTTTAGATGTTTAAAGCAAGTCCTTTATTTTCATTTACTTTCACCACAGTATCCAGCATGTGTTTGAGGGAATCTTCGGATTGTGCTCTTAACACAATGTGGTCTGCACACCTTGGGCGGTTAATGTTGTATCAATCCAAACTTCTTCCTTTGATGTCCTCAATTTCTACCCTATGCGATGAAGGCCATCAACTCCCCATATTTCTTCCTATAACACAGAACAAGCTAGGTAGCATACAAATATCCGTGCATGAGGTCGCCAAGCTAATCAAGAACCTAGATTCCAGTAAAGCAACTGGCCCTGATGGCATCCTAATTATAGTGTTAAAAAAGCTTCAACCAGAACTTGCTCCCATACTTACGAAACTATTTAAGCGCTGCCTTAAGAAGAAGTGCTTTCCGACTCCCTGGAAGACCTCATCAGTTTGCCCTGTATTTAAGAATTCAGGTGATAAGTCATCTCCCTCTCAGTACAGACCAATAAGTCTCCTGTGTGTTATGAGTAAGTTGCTGGAATCCATATTAAATAGAGAAATAGTCAACCACCTCAGCAGGAATAACCTTCTTAGTGACACACAATATGGTTTCCGCTCTGCAAGATCTACCGCAGATGTGCTGACGGTTATATCCCACAGGATTAGTGAATCTCTTGACAAAAGGCTTCCTTTCTAGGGCAATTGCTCTCGACATATCAAAGGCCTTCGACAAGGTATGGCATAAGGGTCTACTTCACAAGATTTCCAGCTACGGTATAACTGGAAATGTTTTCTCAATCATTAAATCATTTCTCTCTGATAGACTCATAAGAGTAGTGGTAGATGGACAAAAATCGGAGGCCTGCAATATAAATGCTGGAGTCCCTCAGGGGTCAATCCTGGGCCCAACTCTCTTCCTGATCTACATCAATGACCTCCCTAAACACATACTTAAATCATTCGTTGACATCTATGCTGATGACACGACCATCTACGGCAACACATCAAAGGCTGTAAATGACAAAGTTCTCTCTGATTCTCTCTCCTCTGATCTCGAGCGCGTGGTTCAGTGGGGGAAGATGTGGCTGGTTACCTTTAATGCATCCAAAACCAAACTGCTATCCTTACATCATCAACGCTCTGATCCCCATCTGGCATCAATTATGAATGATGGCTCTCGTCTGGGTGAGGCCCCGTGTTTTGACAAGCTTCTGGGTTTGAACTTTACTCCTGATCTGAAATGGAACACGTACATCAAGTCTGTTGCCAAGGTCGCTGGAAAGATGGTGGGATCCTTCTACCGCTCCAGAAGATATCTCACTACGGATGCAATTCTCTATCCATATAAAAGCCAAGTACGTCCAGGGATGGAATACTGTTGCCATATCTGGGCAGGAGCTGCTAAAAACAGCCTATCCTGCCTTGACAGAGTACAAAATAGACTTCGTGGCTTAGTGGGGGATGCCCTTTTCTCTACCCTGCAACCTCTCTCCCACAGAAGAGACGTTGCGAGCCTGTCCTTCTTTTATCGTTATTTCCATGGCAGGTGCTCGTCTAAACTCCAATCTCTGGTCCCCCCTCGCCAATCTTTCACGAAAAACACCCGTCTAGCTTAATCTACTGTGAAAAATTTCCCCCACTCTATATCTGTGCCTAAATCAAAACGCAGATTCCATGAACAAAGCTTCTTTCTTAGAACTGCACGCCTGTGGAACTCTGTTCCGTCTGCCTGCTTTCCTCCGGACTACAACTTGGATGTCTTCAAGTCCAATGTTAACAAATTCCTAATTCCTAGAGTTGGGCCCAGGATTGACCCCTGAGGGACTCCAGCATTTATATTGCAGGCCTCCGATTTTTGTCCATCTACCACTACTCTTATGAGCCTATCGGAGAGAAATGATTTAATGATTGAGAAAACATTTCCAGTTATACCGTAGCTGGAAATCTTGTGAAGTAGACCCTTATGCCATACCTTGTCGAAGGCCTTTGATATGTCGAGAGCAATTGCCCTAGAAAGGAAGCCTTTGTCAAGAGATTCACTAATCCTGTGGGATATAACCGTCAGCACATCTGCGGTAGATCTTGCAGAGCGGAAACCATATTGTGTGTCACTAAGAAGGTTATTCCTGCTGAGCTGGTTGACTATTTCTCTATTTAATATGGATTCCAGCAACTTACTCATAACACACAGGAGACTTATTGGTCTGTATTGAGAGGGAGATGACTTATCACCTGAATTCTTAAATACAGGGCAAACTGATGAGGTCTTCCAGGGAGTCGGAAAGCACTTCTCCTTAAGGCAGCGCTTAAATAGTTTCGTAAGTATGGGAGCAAGTTCTGGTTGAAGCTTTTTTAACACTATAATTAGGATGCCATCAGGGCCAGTTGCTTTACTGGAATCTAGGTTCTTTATTAGCTTGGCGACCTCATGCACGGATATTTGTATGTTACCTAGCTTGTTCTGTGTTATAGGAGGAAATATGGGGAGTTGATGGCCTTCGTCGCATAGGGTAGAATTAGCTGCAAAGTTCTTTGCAAATAGTTTGGCCTTGTCTGACGCTGACGAGATGACCTCTGGTCCATTGATAATGGTTGGGATAGAACGCACACTTCTGTTCAGGATCCTATTTGTTATTTGCCAAAACTGGTGGGATCCAAGCCGCTGATCAGCTACCTTGGATTTAACAGACTGTGCATATAGCTCTCTTGCATTTTTTATTACTCTTTTACAGTGGTTGCTGGCAGACCTAAAAGCAGCTTTAGTCTCAGTGCATCTATTACGTTGGTAGCTATGGAAAAAGTGATTTCTGTGCGCGATAGCAGCAGCACATTCTGGGGAGAACCATAGCTGGCTGTTAGGTTTTTGTTGGAATTTTTTAGATGGTATGAATTGGTCTATGCCTGCAATTAACCATTCGGTCAGATCTGATACTATAGAGGACACATCCTTTTTAAACATGGAGTGCAGAGGTAAATCAGATATGAATGTACGGAAGCTATCCCAGTCGGCCATAGAGTATCGGTATACAGTACGGTGGAGGCTACGTCTGGGGGCTTCTTACATTTCGTTTTTACTGCTGATAGGATAGCCTTCTTAGTGGTTAATCCAAGGTTCGGGTCCCTGACTATCAGGCGGATAACGTCAGCCCAGACAAACGTTTACCTCCAGCACCCTTACTAGTGCCATTGCCACAAGGATAGATAGAGACAGAAAAATTTCCGACATCTCAGACTACTGGTCACCAAGTACTACCGACCTTTAAGCAGCCTTTTCTTCACCCTTTGTCAGAAAAATCACTCATTGAATGAGGACTGGATGACAAAATAGGAGAAGCGAGAGTTACTGGAGCTGCCGATAACACATCCACTGTATTATCTACTCTCCATTAAAAAAAAAGGGGGGAACGGGGACAAGTGACTTAATATCTAAGTAGTAAGTCAGATGTTAAGTTAACAATTCACCGCGTGCAACAAGTATTTCAAACATCAACTGATTTATTTTAACGTTCTCCTAACGTCATTTTTTGTTCTATATTTCGCGGTATCACGTGGCAAACTCTGCGGCTGCTTTTCCAATTTTGAACACTCTTCCGCTGTCTTCTCTTGAAAAAGGACTAATAAGTCTGAAATATATTGAGATTTATAACACCATTGAATACAACAGAAAAAAAAATTACTATTGTTTAGAGTTAAAATTTGTGTGAAAAAGAAAAAACAAACAACAACAACAAAAAAGAAATTTATTTCTTTTGTTTTCATTTAATTTTACTCTATATAAAAACAAAATCTCGCATTGCTCTTGGCTTTTAATTTTACCTTATAATTTTCTTCAACAATGCTTCAAGCAAACTACAACCTACTTATATATATATATATATTCTTTATATAGTCAAATTCTCTTTTACATTTTAACAATTTTTGGAAATCGGTTTATGCAAGTGCTAGGTCTATTTCTATTTAACAATTTTAATTAAGGCTTTTTTTCTCCTCTCCTTATATAAATGAACACTATGTTGTAATTATAAACTTTTTAGAATCGAAATGTGTAGGTGCTAAGTCTGCGATAGGTGAAAGTTAGTTTGTTTTTGTTTTTTTGTTTTGTTTTTTATTTCTTCCGGGAATTTAAACTGCATTGTTCAGTTTTATTTTTACATTTTTTATTCTAATCTTCTTTAGACTATATATATACTACAAGACCCGCACGGCGTTGTTCGGTCTTAAAATAGGCTTAAATATATTTTAATTCATGCAGATTTTGTATTAATTCTCTCTTGAATATTATATTGTAAACAACATATTGTAGTGCCCCTAGCGTTACCCGGTCATGAAGTATACTTTAATATGGCAGTTTTAATTAATGCACATTACCTTCTTCTTCTTCTTCTTCTTCTTATTATTATTATTATTATTATTATTATGATTATTATTATTATTATAAAGCCAATACTCATATTGATTATTATATTGCAATCAATACATAGTAGTGATTTCAAAAGTTAAAAATTGACTGGGATGTAATCAGCTAGAATCGAAACCAACGATTAAGCGATCCAGCTTTAGTCGTTACCGCTTAAGCTATCGTCAAATGGATAAGAAAGCATTGAATTTAACCGACTTTAACGCATATTTGTATATGTTTGCATGCGTACAAAAGCACTGTAAATCGACTTACGCCTGTTAATTCACAATATTTTCAAGTTTGACCCGTTAGTAGCTATTTTACTGGCTAAAGCCAAATTCGATTGTGTTCCACGGGCCAATATATATATATATATATATATATATATATATATGTTGAAATTTCATTTAGAAAAACATCAATTTTCAGAACAAAAATTTATTGTTTGAATAAAGAATACAGTTCAGATTTTTTTCCTTAATCCATGGATTTTCGATTTAGACTCCTCTCCTCAGACAAATAGTCATTAACAAATAAGAGATCTAATTCGAAATTATATTGTTATTTAGCAAATACAAAGAAAATATATGTAAAAAATAATTACATCATTTAGGGGATATAGATAAATAAAATAGATGAAGTAAGAGTAGATACCATGAAAGGATATGAATTTATGATGTAAATGCCGTAGTAATCCTTGTATATAGTTGTATATTGTGGTCAGAGTCCGGGTTTTTTGAATAAATCCACATTGTAGATAGATTCCAATTAATTATAAAGTATTTTTGGTCCTTAGAGATAATCTTTTGAGTGTGGAAAGTCCGGGTATAATCATCCTCATTTTTGTTGGTGTAGTCTGTGACGTAACCGTCCCAGGGGGTAATAGGGCTTCTCACAGGGGGAGAGTCAAGACTCCTGAAATACTGGAGAAGCCGGGCAGATATGTTTTCCTCATTCTTTAATTATCGTTTGTGTGCCAGGGCAACAGCAAAAGACCTTGCTGAGCGAAAGATTGGTTTGTGATTTTCGTTTTTTATGAAAATCGTTGACAATATCATTTTCTTTTGTGTGTATGTGTGTGAATTGTACTCCAAAAATGGAATGACTCCACATTGAGACTGAGAATGTTTATAGTTTGAGTACAATGCCCGTGACCCAGAGATCGCGAGAGTGACCTTATGCAATCGGATTTTTGAAAACTTTCCAATCAGATTATAAGCATCGTTACGCTGGATTTATCTTGGAATACATTCTATCTAAAGAACTATTTTGCATTTTGGATCAACTCTAGAAGAGTTTCATTCAAGATGAAATATTATGCGCGGTTTGCTTTTATATTAGTTTTTTACATATCCAATATCTTTTAATTTTTCTTATTTTTTTATTTGGCAATTTATAACTAAAATAAATTGCAGTTTCACTTAATGCCTTAACTAGCAAATTCTGGCATTGCTTCAAATATAATTTACTGATTTCTTTACATCCTCTGATGAGAATAATAATAAGAATAGCATTCTTTGTAAATTGTATTTTGGAGTATTCAGTTGAAAAATAAATTTTGATTGTAAAATTGAACTTACAGTTTTAATTGTCTTTCTCTTATAATAAGCTCTACTCTCTATTGCGTATTGAGCTTTTTTAACTCGGTTGGGATTGCATTTTGTATATATAAATACTGTTGTTTATATTAGCTTGAGGTTTACTACTGTGTATATCAGGCAAACACTACATTGTTTTCATCAATATATATATATATATATATATATATATATATATATATATATATCTTGAATTTTATCAGTAGAATAGAGAATTGAGTTGGTTCTTTCTTCTGTGCATGAAATTGCTTTCCTTCTAGTCAACAGATCGGGAAGGAATCGCTTCGCGGCTTCACGTTTGGTTGCCGTGTAACCAGGATAAAGACCCTTAGTAAGCATGAACCACAACATCGGGTTTAATCACTAAACGAACACTATAAGTAGCTTCACAGCTTCACATTTGGTCGCTGTTAACCAGGATAAAGAGCCTGAGTAATCAAAAAAGACTTGAAAAAATAAGAAGACGAAACGGAGGAAGAGACTGAAAAAATAGAAAAAGAGAAAAGGAGACTGAAAAAAATAACATAGAGAAAGAGAGCAGCTGAAGCCGCAACCTGAAGGGAGAGACCCCATAGAGGCACCAGTTCGTTCTACTACTTGGACCAGGGGAAGCAGCAAGCCTCCAATGGGGCGAACTGGCCAGACGCTGCCTCCTGGCGAATTGCCCCTAAAAGACAGACTAAGGGGGGCAACGGCGAGAAATTGTGCGAGATTAGAAAGACTGACTGATAAATCAAATTAAATAATACCCTAATTGGGGTGAAATTCTGTTTCCGAATGTTAAAATAATTTTCGAGGGAGAATTAATCAGGCAAATTCCTTATGTAAGAATTAATTGAAATTAGGCTGTATAAAGTATTATTTTTGGAAGATTAAATTAATTCTTGAGAAAAAAAGTTTTTTGCAGTTTAGCAGGATCTCTCATTCGTTGAAGGAGAACAGATGCTGCACCTCTCTCTAGTTAAATTTACCCGAGAATAAGTAAGAGAATAATTTTTGGAAGATTAAATTAATTCTTGAGAAGAAAAAATTACCTCAGTCCAGAAGGATCTCTCTTTCATTGAACGAGAACAGATTTTGAAGAGTATTATTTGGGGGGGGGGGATTAAATGATTTGTTTTGAAGTAAATTGTAAAATAAGCTGATTAGAATGGATTAAGATTCGTGAGTTTTTTTTTTTTTTTTGCAATCAATGCACGGAAGCCACTCGTGGATAAGGGTTATTGCGTAAACAGTAATCAATGGGATAGTATCGTAGTAATCGTTAGTATTGGAGATTTGATAAAGTGTCTTACTTAAGATGGCGGTTCATCAGGAATTTGTTTATGTTGGACTTGAAGACATCCAGGTTGTAGTCAGGTGGGAAACAGGCAAACAGAAGAGAGTTCCACAGGCGTGCACTTCTAAGAAAGAAGCTTTGTTCATGGAATCTACGTTTTGGTTTTGGCACAGATAAAGAGTGGGGAAAATTTTTGACAGTGGTTTCAGTTAGATGGGTGTTTATCGTGAAAGATTGGCGAGGGAGGACCAGAGATTGGAGCCCAGATGAGCGCTTGCTGTGGAAGTAACTATAAAACAAAGACAGGCTCACAATGTCTTCCCTGTGGGAGAGAGGGTGCAGCAAAGAGAAAAGGGCATCCCCCACTAAGCCATGAAGCCTATTTTGTACTCTGGCAAGGCAGGATAAGCTGCTTTTACCAGCTCCTGTCCAGATGTGGCAGCAGTACTCCATCCTTGGACGTACTTGGCTTTTATATAGATAGAGAATTGAGTGAGATATCTTCTGGAGCGGTAGAAGGATTCTACCATTTTTTCAGCGACCTTGGCAACTGACTTGATGTTCGTGTCCCATTTCAGGTCAGGAGTAAAGGTCAAGTCCAGAAGCTTATCAAAACATGGAGCTTCCCCTAGATGAGAGCCATCCATTTCAAATATGCCAGATAGAGATCAGCGCGTTGATGATGTAAAGATAGGAGCTTGGTTTTAGATGCATTAAAAGTAACCAGCCACCTCTTCCCACACTGTACCACGCGCTCTAGATCAGAGAAGAGAGAATCAGAGAGAACTTTGTCATTTACGGCCTTGTATTTTTTATTCACTCATTTTAAGATGTCTATTTATTAAGTTCTACATCAAGATTGTGGATTAAATCTATATCAATATATCTATAAAGGTGAAAGTGTCTGTCTGTCTGTCTGTCTGCCTCTGTACATTTCCCTTAACAATAACTCCGTCAACTTTTAGTCTACAGCCTCGAAATTTGATATACAGGGTAGTGAGATTTGGCAAAATTTTTGTAATCGGTTTTCGGACAGAAATTTTGCTGTTAAGGGGTGGGTCAAAGTTCAATGATTTGACCTTTGAGAACTCTAACAAACTCTTCCGCTAATTTTAGGTCTGAACACTTGAAATTTTAGATTAGGTTCCTTGGACATGGATCTAACTTAATATCTTCATTTGAGCCCAAAACAATCAATTTAAAGGGATCATAACAGTGGTCAAAGTTTTAACAAATTTGACCTCTGCGGTCTCTATCAAATTACTAAAGACAATTTCTGGTCTAAACATTTGAAATGTTATATGAAGGATATTCAGAGATAGGGCAAGTTTTTAATCGATTTGGGTTGAAAATTTGAGCTACAGTTATATGTATGTATGTTTGCATGTCTGCCTAAAACTTTCGACAGAGGCGACCGATTTTTACAAGATTAGTATCGTTTTGACGCTCGACCCTTCAGACGACAAATACCGAAAAATTGGCTAAAAACATTAATTTCTTAACCCTCAACTGGACACTTTTCTACAGAGAGGAGTTGTTTTTTCGCCGATATTTTCGAAAGTCATCTCTTTTCGATTGTCTAGCTTTAATTTAAACCTATGTCACTTCTTATTTGGCGGTGGTCGTAAGAGCAGAGACGTCACGTTTTTCCCCCGTTCTTTTCCTTCTTCACGGTACGGGTTCGAGCCTGCCTTCCTACTACCACTTTTTTTTTTTTGCTCAACATACACCTCCAAGTATCCGGGCAACGCCGGGCACTTATGCTAGTATCTATAAAAGTGAAAGTGCCTGACTGTATGCCTGTGTGTCTGTGTGAATTTTACTACCAAATAACTCTGTCAATCCTCCGTCTACAGACTCGAAATTTGGCATAAGGGCTATTGAGATTTGGGAAAATCATTTTAATCGGTTTTCGGGCAGAAATTTTGCTGGTAAAGGGTCAAAGTTCTACGATTTTACATTAAGAACTCTACCAAATTCCTCCGCCAATTTTGGGTTTAAACACTTGAAATTTTAGATATATATTATTTGGACATGGGTTTAACTTTATAATTCTATTTGATCCCAAAACAATAAATACTAAGGAGCCAAAATTGGGGTCAAATTTTTAAAAATAAAAATTGACGTCTGCGGTCTCTACCAACTTTCACTATGGTAGTTAAGGAAGACTATCATATAGAAAGGCATTACCGTACATATTCACACTTTTTAATATATACATAGGTGTGTAAAGTTATGAACAGTACATAGGACCCGAGTAAAGCTGGGCGGAACTGCTAGTTAAAAATAAATTTGAAGCATTTTGGAACGACTAGTTGAGAGGCTAATAACCAAGATTTTTTTTTCTCTCACCTGCGAGTTAATCTTCAGGGTTTTTGTTCTTTCTTCTGTGTGTATGAAATTGCTTTCCGTTTAGCCGACAGATCGACGAAGAGGCGACATATCAACCCGATCGTGAAATTAAGACCAACCAAATCGATTTACCGGTCCTGCCACACTGAGATACTTTGCTGACCTACTAAGGACGGGTCACATTTGATCCCGTGACCAAGGATTGGCTCTTATGTGACAAAGAGATTGCTTCACGGCTCGAGTTCCATATCATCTGTGAATGCTCCAGATATCCGAGGAAGCCATGTATCCCAGCCTTCTGAAGAGATGTATTTGTATATTTATTTCTACTCAGGAAGGTTGTCATACGACGAGCAATTATTCCGAAAAATATTTTTCCCTCTCCATTTAAGAGGGGTATGGGGCGGAAATGTGTTGTATCTTTCGATTACATTTCTTTTGGTATCCAAATACCATCAGCTAAACACCATTCCTGTGGTACAATAGCCTGCCTCCAAACCTGCCGAAGGAGAACAGTGAGTCTCTTGAGGACACATGGGAAATTTTCTATAACTTGTATAATATCTCATTTATACCTTCGTTCAGTTTTATTCTACTATGATTGAACATTACCATCGGATCTTTCAGCTTTTATAATTCCTTTAAGGGAGATATTGGGATACCGCTCAATTCATCCGAATATGTCATTTTCAAGTGACTCCCTCGGTACATCAAGCTTACAACTTTTTAATTTCCCGAAAAGGTTTGTTACAAAAGCAAAAGGATTTATGTGGAATGACTTACTTGTCGTCGCTTTTTCTGTCGATGTTTTCTCTGGTTTTCAGCCCTGGCAATTACCAGAATCCTTTTTTTGAATAGTGTTGTGGCCTTATTTTAGGGGTTCACAATATCAAACAGGAGAGTCGGTAAAGTCATGTCAACGATTAGGCTGGCATGGAATCTCTGATTAGAGAGTCCAAAATGGCTGCCTTTCACAGCGATGGGAGAGTCCATGTGAAGACAGGAATAGGGGTATCAGTTACCCCAGAACACCCCCCTCCGAAGATTTATTTCCCTGAAATATAATTTTTTCTCTTAGGGTTGACTTCCAAGGGGTCCGTCAGCTTCCTTTTTCTAGTGGAACGACGTATTTCCGTACTGGTTTGAGGAGGTTCCAGATCAAATGCCTCATATAGAAGGTCCATCGTCTCTTCTTCAGATGGAATTTCACTTGGCTCGTCTGAAGTGCGTTTGCGAATTTGGTTTAAGTGTTTCTTATGTGTGGAGTGTGGTCCTTCCACCATATAGACCATACGACCGATCCTGTTAATGATCCTTCCCCGCTCCCAGAAGGTACTATTATCTTTATGCATTTGGAAAAACATCTTTTCTCCCGGCATGTAGTTCTTCTTGGGTATCGTCAGCTTGGTGTGTTTTACCTGCTTTGGTAATAACTTATCAAAAACTGGCCGTATTTTCCTTGCAAACATTACTTCCGCTGGAGACATCTGGGATGGTGTGTTTTCGTTGGGCGTTATCCGGTACACCTGAAGAAATTGTTGTAGGGCTTTTTCGGATGGCGTGTTCTTAGCCTTCTTCAAAGCTCTCTTCAGTGTGTCCACAAATCTTTCCGCCTGGCCGTTTGACCTGGGGTGGTATGTCGGAGTTGTAATGTGGTCCACTTGAAAGTCTCTAATGAACTCTTTAAAGTCCCCGGACGTAAACTGAGTGCCGTTATCTGACACTAAACAGTCTACCACTCCGAATCGTACAAATAACTCATGAAGAGTTTTTATGGTGAAGTCCGTAGTTGGGCTCCTACATCTAAAGACTTCGGGCCACTTGGAAAAACTGTCCACTATTATAAGGTAGTAGTGTCCATCAAGTGGTCCTGCATAGTCCACATGTATTCGTGACCATGGATAGTCGGCTTTGGGCCATGGACTGAATTGAATAGGTGGTGCTTTCGCAGCTAGAGCACATCCTCTGCATGATTTCACTTGTCCTTATCCATGCTTTTCCAGTACACGTATGAACGCATGAGGCTCTTCATTCTGGTGGCGCCAGGGTGTCCTGTGTGAAAATCCTTGAGGATTTTTTTATGTAGGGTCGCTGGAATAACTACTCTATCTCTGTATAGTAGAACCTGGTCGCACACTGAGAAAGCTTCTGCTACTTGTTCATCCGATTCCAGTTTTGCTTTGGTTTCTTTTATAAAATCGTCACTCTCGGCTTCTTTTCTTATGTCGTCTAGGGTAACCGGAAGTTCTTTCACTGTGTTACATAGAATCAAACTGTAGTCCTTCTCTGATTGAAGTGATGCGATTACAGAATCCTCAAGCGGTTCTCCAGTTTTTGGTATTAACCGGGATAGGCCGTCAGCATGTCCTAACTTCTTTGATGGTAGAAACTCCATTTCGAAGTCGTAATTGAGTAGGATTGTTCCCCATCTTTGCAGTCTGTTTGCCGTATGTGTAGGCAATCCTTTTCTTGAACCAAAGATAGCGATGAGCGGCTTATGGTCCGTTTGAAGCTTAAAATGTCTTCCATGTAAAAATATATTGAATTTAGTCACAGCGAAAATAATACTTAGAGATTCTTTCTCTATTTGGGAATAATTCCTTTCCGCCGGTAGTAGGGTTCTAGACGCATGTGCTATCGGTTTCGTTGAACCATTAGGCATTTTATGTAGGATGCATGCGCCGATTCCATATGCGCTAGCGTCACTAGCGACGATTATGTCCAATTTCGGATTATAATGGGTCAGGAACAGTTCTGATGTGAGCACGTTTTTTAGCTTTTCGAATGCAGTCTGGCATTCTGTGGTCCAATTCCAAACTTTGTCCTTCCTAAGTAGCTCGTTTAGGGGTGCACGTAAAGTATGCAGGTTTGGAATAAAAGCTTGATAATAGTTGGCTAAGCCTAAGAAACTTTGCAAAGTTGTTAAGTCATGTGGCTCAGGCATATTTCTTATCGCTGTGGACCTTTCAGGATCGGGCCGTCTACCGTTCTTGTCTATTATCTGACCAAGGTATTTAATTTGGTTGAGGAAAAATTCGCATTCTGTGTCTTTCAGTGTGAAGCCATACTCACTTATTTTTTCGAATACCTGAAAAAACATGTCTTTTATGTTCTTCTATAGATTCACTTTTTACTAGAATGTCATCTAGGTATCCTATAGAAAAATCAAAGCCGCTCAACATAGTATCGATTATTTGCTGAAAGATAGCCGGGGCGACCTTGATCCCGAAAGCTAACCTATTAAACTTGAACAGTCCCCTCTGGGTGGTAATACACAAGAGTCTGGAGCTTTCTTCTTCCACGGGAATTTGTAGGTATGCTTCGCTTAAATCTAGTTTTGAGAAAATTTTTCCTCCATTGAGTTTCATAAATACTTCCTCGGGGCTAGGTAGCGGGTAGTGGTGATCCCTTAGTGCTGCATTCAACCCTGTCGAGAAGTCTGCGCAGACTCTAATATCCATTGATTTTTTCTTTACGTATACAGTGGGGGCAGCCCACTCACTGTAGTCGACTTGGGTCAGTATTCCTGCCTTGACGAGTCTATCTAGCTCCTCGTCAATTTTTTGTATGGAGGCAAATGGTATGCTGCGTTTCTTTTTAAAAACCGGGGTGATGTTATCTTTTAATTCGAACTTCGCCTTCATTTTTGTGCAGCAGCCTAATTTGCCCGAAAAAACATTAGGAAATGACTCCATCAAGTCTTTCTTAAGTTTTTTGCTTCGGCTGTAGGGCTGTCTATTTTCTGACAAAAATCGCTCATGGGCGAGTCCCAGAGTTCAAATTGTTGAATCCAGTCTGTCCCGAAAAGATTATTTGTTTTCTTTAACACAAACATTTTTAGGGTTAAAGTTTTGCCCTTCAATGTTACATTTGTAGTGACTTCGCCTTCAAACCTAATGCGTTCTCCCGTTACCGAGTGAGCCACTCTGTTGGTTTGTCTCATTTTTGGTTTGCCAATTTTACACCAAGTTTACACCAAGTTTATTATGGACAAATCTGAGCCACTGTCAAGTTGAAGCTTTACGTTTTTGTACCCGATTTTGACTATTACGTACTTCCGTACATTTTCATCTTTCCCTAGAATTCTCGTCGTTTTGACGTAACTCTTGCGAGATCCTTTTACTCTGCAATGCGAGGCTTTGTGGCCATTGCGTCTGCATAGATCGCATTTACGGGACCGGTAAGGACAATCTTTTTGCCACTGGAGTTCTCCACATCCTCGGCATGGGTAACGTGGTAAATCAGGCTTATTTTGGTATGTTTCCTGAGTATTGCGTTTGGTTTTCACTTGACTTTTTGGGAAGAACGGTTTTTTATTTTGCACTTTCTTGATGTATGATACATTTGCCTCTTCTATATTTCTGGAGTCCTGTTTCTCAGAAATAATTCTTTGGCATTCCTCGGCCAATTTTTGAAGAGTAATGTCCGGTTCCTTTTCGAGTGTGTTCAATGCCCTGCGTCTGATTTCAGCGTCCTTGGTTGAGACTAAACCTTGAATAAAAATCAAGACCTTGAAATTGTCGGCCGTTAACGAAGATAATTTAAAATTATCACAATGCCTGTTCACGACTGACGCAAATGTTGTGTAGTCTTGGTCTTCTTTGCGAGTCAAGTTTATACATTTCCATCTCTTATGGAATAAACTAGTTTTCGGGCAATATAACTCCATTAAAGATTTTACAGCCTCGTCAAATGACAATTCGTTCGTCTGTTTTGGCAGTATATAGTCCACGAACTTTCTATGTTCCATGGCTCCCAATTTTTGTAGTAAGAGACGAACCTTCATCTGCTCGCTCCAAGTTTTACAATCAATTCTGAACACGTCGCCGAATCTGCGGAAATAGGCTTCAAAAGTTAATTATTCATCAGGCCGGTACTGAAAAGTTTCCAACGCTGACCAGATTGCAGTTTGGGAAAAAACGTCCTTGTCTGACTCTCTACTGTCTTTTTTAGATATAACCTTAGATAATATTTCCAACTTTCTCTTTGCTTGTTCTTGCATTTCAAGTATTTGGGCATTAAATTGTTTTCTTTCTTCTTCTCTTTCTTCTTCTCTTCGTTTTCTTTCTTCTCTTTCTTCGAACCTTTCTTCTTCTCTTTGCTTTTGTATTTTTGAGAACTGAGTTTGCTGCAACCGTATCATAGCAGCTATTTGTTTTGAAAGTTCTTCCATGTTGAAAAATAACTAGTCTCCGAATTTCTAGGTCTGAGAAATTTCACCAAGAAAAAAAAAACAATTTTATGAAGATGATATATGAAATAAATATTCACACATGAGGAGGGACAGAAGGAAAAGAAGAAAAAAAGTTCCGTGTTGTATCTTAGCAGAAAATGTAATAAGACACTTAAAAAGTTTTTGTTTAATTTCCATGAAAGGAAAAAAATAGTGAATAACTGTACTATTTGTTGAAGTCAGAGAATTTTGCCAACATCAAAAGTATTTAAGAAATATTAGAGAGAGAAAAAAAATCTTTTAAAGTTACCGTTTTTTTTTCTCTTTTTTTTTTTGAAGTCCATAAACTTTTTTAGTTTCGACTTTCAGTATTTTTCTAATTTCCTTTTGTTGTTGCTGTTGCTGAAATATTTTCCTTTTATAGAGTTGTATTTTTACAATCCTCGAATATGCTTTTATGGTCAGTACATATCCACATTGGCACGTTGGTAGAACTTGTTTCAATAAATAATTGTGGGTTAGATGCAAGTTTCCTATGTAGAGTCGGTTTAATGACTTTTCTGTTTCTGTTTTTATTTTTCTCGTTCACCGTAACAGAGAAAAAAATGGTTGCTTGCCAGCTAACCACACGTGTGTTCAAAAATACAAAAGCGTAAATTCAAGTTCGCCAATAACTTTTTTTCTTGTTGTTGAAAAAAAGAAGTAAACTTGTTGAACTTTTTAAAGTTGAATCAGAAAAATAGGAAACCCGTGTGTTCAAAAATACAAAAGCGTAAATTCAAGTTCACCAATAACTTTTTTTCCAGCATAGAATATAATCTATTTCGTTTTAAAACAAGAAATTGATTAGGACAGCAATATATATTTTTTTCTACTCACAGTTTTGGTTTGGCGATAACTTTCTTTTTTTTTCTTGTTGTTGAAAAAAAGAAGTAAACTTGTTGAACTTTTCAAAGCTGGTAGAAAAATTTAAAGTTGAGTCAGAAAAATAGGAAAATAGACGTTTTTGATTATTAGTCCAAAGGAAAGGGTCCTTGTGAGGTTTTTTCATTCCTACGTCGCCAGATGTTGTGGCCTTATTTTAGGGGTTCACAATATCAAACAGGAGAGTCGGTAAAGTCATGTCAACGATTAGGCTGGCATGGAATCTCTGATTAGAGAGTCCAAAATGGTTGCCTTTCACAGCGATGGGAGAGTCCATGTGAAGACGGTAATAGGGGTGTCAGTTACCCCAGAACAAATAGCATCGATGACATTCTAAATTTCCACCCTTTTATGCTCTGGGGCATCTTTAAATCGACGCCTTAGCATTTTCTGTTCTGATTTTAATTTTCCTTTCGGCAGCTGTCGTCTATTTTGTTGTTCTTCTTTTTTATCCTTATGTGTTATTTTACCAAATCACTCCATGCAAATGGCGTATATAATCCTACTGAAAGATATCATTTGTTGATCAATATGACCCTTAAACTTGGTGGTGAGCAAAAAGAAATCTCCTGGCCGAATCTCGTCCATGTAGCTGTTTGATTATTCTTGGGCCACTGAATTCTTGGCTTACTAGGAAAGTCTCTAGGTTGTTGTCGCTCAGCAATTCTTTTCTGATATATATATATATATATATATATATATATATATATATATATATATATATATATACATATATATATATATAGGGTGACCCCAAAAAGACGGGCCCCGTTTCTTTGTGTTTTGTCCGATTGAAATGAAAATTTGGTCATAACTAGTTTATTATATTCAAAACATCACATCAAAACACTGGGTTATTTGGCCTTTTTTCTCCGTTGACTGTAAAATAAAATGCTCAGAAAAACAATTGAATGTCCTCTGTTTTTTGGGGGTCACCCTGTATATATATATATATATATATATATATATGACAGAAAAGAATCGGCGCCAATTAAAACAGTTTATTTCAATAAGCAATTTATTTTTTTAAATAAATAACAGCATTTCGATGTTGTTAATATCGCTAAAAAACGCCAACAACAAATCTTAAATTTAAATGCGATAAACAACCGTGCATTCAAGTGGTGAATCATCTGAGGTCGTTTGGTAGAACACCATATTGTGGATGCTGGTGTCATGAGTTTGATCCTAACCCATACTGATGGCGGCTGAAAACTAGAAATATGCCTTTTCATATGGATACATTTTATGTACGTAATAATATTTAATAATAAGGGGCGAATCATTCATATATATATATATATATATATATATATATATATATATATATAATGAACGCGGACGAAATAGAGGGTATTATCATCGCTGATAAAATACACAGGTCAATACTTATGAGATATATAGTAAATGTTAGCTAATCCTATGCTAAACATGCTGGATTGCAGTTTGCACGACGTTACGATATTTCACCCCAATAACAAATATTGCACGAGTTAAACATATATAGAGAGATATGGGAATTAATATCGAATGTGCGTGTTACGGCAGAATTGAACATGTAATACCGTACTTGTAGTGTAATATTTTATGACTGAAAATTTTTATTTACAAATTCTAAAATATTTGCTTTTCCGTACTCTAATCTATATCATCGATGTTTCCTGATTTATTTGTATATTTTACTTTTATAACGAATCATCAGCTTTGTGAATGATTTTATTCTTTAATTTACAATAATAATAATATATTTAATTCAATATTTTTGTAATAATACAATAATATTTCTTTAGTAATATAAATTTAATAATCATATAATATAACGTCGAAAAGGCAACTAAAATTTAAAAATTCGTACGTGAAAGTCATGAAATTTCTATCTGTTTGCTAACTGTTTTACTTGGACGCTTTACATACTTGTTGCAGCATTCACCCATGTGCGATTTAGCCGACTCCACCCAGAACCGGTTTACATTACATTTAAACATTTGCATGTCAGTACAGTCAAGGAAGCATATAATACGGAGGGAATTCTAAAGTCAAGCAGTTCTAGTTTTAGAGAAGAAGGCTTACGGCATCTAGAGACCTTCAGTGAAGTGGTTGTATTTTGTTGCTTAACAAGTTTTCCGGGGTTTGGTCGTCGAGGGGTACAAGTGTAATGAGTTCATTAACGTACATTTCATTAAAATACTTGCAAAACAGAAAAGGGGATGCAACACTGCGGCGATTGGACAGGGTTGGAGCTTAATGGAGAGTGCAGCACCTATTAGATTGGAGATTGTTCTTTGGACCATGTCCAAGATGGAGAGAATAGTGCTAGATGCACCAGTCCATATATGGCAACAATATTCTATGCATAGGTGAATGGTGGCTTTGTAAAGGTATATGATACTCTCAGGTCAGTAATATTCTAGCACGATAGAAGAGTCCACCTTCTTTGCAACAACTTTCGCAATGTCCTCAATGTATTTGATGTAGTCCATGTTACCACTCTCAGATAATATGTTATTAGTCAAAGTTATCGGTTGTTTGGAAGACTTTTTGTTCTTGTTAAAGGAAAGATGCTTAGTCCAAGAAGTATTAAATGCTGCCATCTAATTACAGCCTCATGTTACGGCGTATTTTCTCATGACATAAAACATATCTACACCCGTTCTTCCCCATGCTTATTATAGAGTGCTATATCATCGGCAAAATTACCCATCACAGACATAATGTTATCAGGCATGTTTACAAATATCAGACATGATCGTTAATATATCTGCAGTAAAATTGTATGACTTAACTCCATACAGTTAGTTAGAGACATTCAGTACTAAATAAACCAAACAAATAAATAATTATACAATAATAAATAATAATACAATACTTAATATAAATAATAATAATAATAATAATAATAATAATAATAATATAGTAATAAATAATAATACAATATTTTAATTGATAACTAATATAATACCTTATCATGACCATCTCTATTTTAATGACATGTTTATTTGACTGACAAAAACCTCACCAATTTCACAGAAATAGTGTTCAAAAACAGAAGACCGCATGACCGTAATTTATTTTCTATACTTCTGTTCTCTTTAAAATATTACAATATTAGAAAGTTTCTTTGGTGGCGCCTGCTAAACGTTTACGAAGCTGATGCAGTTGATTTCAGTACAGTTAGGAGATATGTTCGTCGATTTAAGAGTAACAATAGAAACGTAAATGAAAAAGTCCGGTTCGGAAGGCAATGCAGAGCCAATAGCATTTTGCTGGAAATAGTGCATCGATAATGGTGGTAAATGTATAGAAATTGATAACTACGAAGCACAAAAGGTCGCTCGTTTTAATGGTACCACTCCTGTCTTCGTAACCCTTTAATATTGTTTTAGTCAAAAATGGGATACATTACTTTTGGAACGACTCACATATATATATATATATATATATATATGTGTGTGTGTGTGTGTGTGTGTGTGTGTGTGTGTGTGTGTGTGTGTGTGTGTGTGTGTGTGTGTGCGTGCGTGTGTGTGTGTGTGAGAGAGAGAGAGAGAAAGAGAAATGTATTTTTCTTTCAGCTGAACGTATGCGAATTATTTGTTCAAGACCATAAATTCGTTTATTTCAACTACTTTTATATTTACAATTTATATTTGAAAGGAAAGATGTGTCGATTGTAAGAATAAAGGTAAATATATATATGAAGTAACAGACTTAGATTTCAATAAAATTCCGTTTATGCCACAAGTAATGCGATTTTGAGGCTGCTTTCAAGAGGCGTCACCGAATGCATAAAACCTGAGATTCAACAAATGCTGGTTTCTGGGTGGTAAGATATTGTGCATCTTTCAGGTTTAAAAAATTACCTACTAGGCCACACATGACGAATAACTACGGTATAAAAACCATCCAGTTTGTGAGCAGTCAACCATATATATATATATATATATATATATATATATATATATATATATAATTTCAAGTTTATATTCTCCAGAGGTAAAATAACCAATGAAGTTTTAGCGAGGTAAATATAAGAGTGCTCAATAAGAAGTAGAGCAAGATATAGTTTTTATTTGTTTTACATAAGCATTAATATGTTGCTACATATCCATGAGCATGTTTCAGTCAGCTAATTTCTAGTAATTAAAGAGCTCTTCAGCATGTCGAATGTAGTGAGCAATAATTGCGTAGAGGAGGCGACAAATAGTAAAAAAATAACCACATGAGTAAATAAGAGATTATTCAAGGTATAAGAAATTCAACATGTAAAGGTGAGCTTGGATATATAAAGAAAATTATTCGGAGTGCAAAATATATACAGCATATATACATTTATTTATGAGTTCATAAACCCTCCTCATATCAATGTGTTGGCCTTATATGAACTGATTAAAAAATGTATATTTTGAATTGGCAATAATTTTCTCAATATATATATATATATATATATATATATATATATAACTCAAATGACCGTGTAACGATGTATGTAACCCACTTTCCGGTTTACGACATCCGGTTGCGTATGCGCGCATAAAACACATAAACACAAATCGCTTCTTTTGCAGATTTTGACCTGCGCACTGAAATATTAACGTTATTATTTTGAAATTATTATTTAACATGGGAAGAGTGGTGTTTAAGATAACTTAAACGTAATACAGAAAGGAACGATGTAAAAAGAAAAGCAGACAGTATTAACAATTGTTTATTTGGATAATTTAAACACGAAAAAAAAACAAAAGAACAATTGGGACGCTGAAATATTAACGTTTTTATTTCGAAATTATTATTTAATATGGAAAGAGTGGAGTTTAAGATAAACAAAAAAACAAAAGAACCATTTGGACGCTGAAATATTAACGTTATTATTTCGAAATTATTATTTAACATGGGAAGAGTGAGGTTTAAAATAACTTAAACGTAATACAGAAATGAACGATGTAAAAAAAGTAGATATCTCAAAATTTGTATATAATAAGTATTATGGCATCTGTTCAGTGCACATTTACCTAGAAGTATGGCCAACCACTTATAATTCAGTAACTGTAAATTTTTTTTTCAAAAATAATCAATTATAATAAACAGAACGACTCATAGAAATCTATCTATATTCTTTTTTCATTTTAATATACTTTCATAGAAATGTTTCTATTATCTCAAAAAAAATTTTGTTCTTTCCGTAACAAGTGTCACGCTCATACATGAATTCCATAGCTAATATAACATACTGACAGAACGGGTCACAGGTAGTCAATATATACATATATATATATATATATATATATATATATATATATATATATATATATATATATTCAGCATTTTATCCAAAAATTCTTCCGTGTGCAAAGTAAAATTGTTTTTTATTCTTTGATCTATAAAATTTAGTCGATGTTATGATAACCTCCTATCGGCTTTTTGTCACCTATGGCGTCGGAAAATTACAAATTAAAATCTTTTAAAACATTTCAAAAATAAGATAAACCACTGCATTGAAGGAAAACACTATTGACAATAAATAATAGGTGACAGTAGCTTACGATAAATTAGGGAAAAAAACTAAGTAAACAAAAATGCAAGGCTTATTATTTTTTTTTACTTATGTTCACCCCAAATAATGGCATATCGTCACTTGGACGTAAGGGTCTACTATTTCGGACCATGCCTAAGAAAGATTGACAAGATGTTGACTTACATTACATTTAAACTTCTGCATATCAGTACAGCCAGAGAAACAGGAAGTTAATTCTATACTGTAGCTGTTTCAGGGACAGAAACTATTTGAGTATAAAGCTTTCTGGCTTTTAGGGACCTTAACAGTGAAGGGGTGTGATTTTATTAACTAAGCAAGTTTGTCGGGGCTATGTACATCGATAGAGCACATAGAATGAATTCATCAGAGCACATTGCATTAAAATACTTTTAAAACAGACAGAGAGATGCAACACCATCTACTGTAAACTTCATTACCGGATTTTAGAAAAAGCCTTCATTATGTTTTTTTACGTTTAGAATTAAATTGTTAAAAATTATTTTTAATGATTTTAAAAGACTAACAAGATTGAAATAAAGCATAAAAATATGCTGAATTATAAATTAAATCAAAAATTTAAAAATAACAAAATTGAATTGAAAATAAAAATGTTAATTTTCATATACATACTAAAATAAAGCATTAATATATAGGGATGTGCCGTGTGAAGCATCAATTACAACTTGGAATTCATTATTGAGATGAATATTGTTTATTAATTTATTTATTTCGGACTATTATCCTCATCTTTTTTTAGTTGTTGTTCACGTCGTTTTTTAGTTGTTGTTTCGGTCAACTATCGTCTGGCCTTCATCAGGTGGTAACCGCGACGGGATAGGAATGCCGAATCTCCTAACTGCATCCTCAGCAATTGTTGTCGTCTCGCCACGTTTACCAAAAAACATGGTGAGACGACAACAACTATGGAAGGCAGTAATTTCTGCAGTTAGGAGATTCTGAGTTCCCATCCCGTCGCGGTTACCACCTGACGAAGGCCAGAAGAATAGTTGACCGAAACGTCGTAAAACATCAACTAAAAAAGATTATAATAATCTGCAATAAATGAATCAATTACAAACCTTAACACAATATAAAATGGACAACCTAATGAGGAGTGATATCTTCCTTATGGCAATTTTCTCGTTATTTGCATAGTCGGTGCTTGACTGAGCTAAAATTCTGGTTTTCACAGAAAGAACTCGTCTATCTACCACAACTGCAAAGAACTTTCGTCTCTACGTACGTGAATTTTTGAGAGAATATTTTCTTTCCAGGATATTTTGATTTGCAGAACAAATTACAGCAGGGCTGTTTCCCTGTAGATTACAATATTTATCATCCTGAAATTTAACATTTTCATAAACCGTACTTAAACGTAATAAATTTTACTTCTTTTAGTTCATCATTATCAATCCTCTCGTTATATTTTTCGTCGTTAAACTAAAAATATATCTATTCCATTAACAGTTATACTCGAGAGTATTTTAGGATTGGTGTGTGGTGGCTCATTATTTAAACAACACGTTCATAGAGCCCAACACACATGTTTATAAATATATTTGTAAGCCTTTATTCAATTAGTTATTAAATTTTGCACGTCATGAACGGTTGATGATATGATCCCCCACCGTTGAGCCAAAACTCAAAACAATGGACGAGAATTATTCATTAGCAGAGCAAAAGTATGGGAAATCGGATTAGTAAAAAAACGATGGGAGGGGCGTCAAAATATTTTTTAACTCTTTAGACAGGAAGACGCCTCCCCCTCCGTGCTTAGTTTCCGAATAATCAACTAGAAGTGACTGATAAGGCAAACGCGGATGTAATTGGCTTCCATTAATCAGTTTTGGTGGTCATTAATACAAAAGCCCAGACATAGAGTTTCCGATTTTGAGTCAATAAATTTAGGAGCCAGAATTATTTTATGGAAAATTTTCAGTTTGGAACAGTTGATTACTGTTGACAGCTCGGAGGTCACCCGAAAGAGATTGCAGTCAAAATCGGACGATAGTAAGTCGAATCAAAAATATAATCACTAGAAACTGAAGTAACAAGTCAGCTATCAACGAACAACGTTTGAAGTTCCTTTTTCTATCCTGCCTGAGGGTATCGTACACGTTCACCCAAAACTCAACTGAGTTATATCAAGAATTCGTTCTCTATTGATCATTGTAGTGCGACCATGCAGCCGATCATTTGGCAACATGTAAACTGATTCTGCAAATTAAAATCAGCATGTAGCGAGATTTTGCCTGATCGATTCCGTTTTCTAAGCATAGGTTTCCCGGGGTTTTTGATCAGTTACACCTATAATTAATTACGACAAGTTGCTGACACCCATAATTAAATTTTGTGCTACAGATATGATATAGCCAGGAATACAACACGTGGAGTTGTCAGTACGCTCCAACATACCATTCGCCAATTTCCTTACCCTCACTTGTATTAACCAAATTTAATTTTAAAATTTGAAAAATCGGTTCATTCAACGGAACATTCGAAATTGAGACAAGTCTTCCTAAAATAATCGATTATTGATTAAATTAAGTGCCTTCAGCAAAACGTTATTTTTGTTTGTTTTTATTAAAAGCATTTCATTAACTTTTTTCATACTACGAAACGTGCACTTTATTTAGTTGATTTTACATATTCTAATGTGCTGTAAAAGTAATCTACTTAGATGAATAACGAGTATACGTATATATGTGTATTTACATGTATTTGTGGGTGTGTATTATGTGCGTTTATGTAAGCATATGTTTGCGTTTATAAGAATCTGTATGTGAGTACATTGCATGCATTGTTTTATAGAACATTGCGTTCAGATAAATGTATCTGAATGCATGTACATACGTGTATGCAAACGTTTGATTTTGCATGTGTAAATGAGTGTATGTGTATGTGTATGTGCCATTGTGTATGCGATAACGAAGTTGAGTATCCTTATTTATAAGTACGTTTTATTTATTTTTGCTTCCGGATTCATAGAATAACAACATTACATGTTGTTTTCTTCGGGAAGAGACAGATATTAATAATCTTTTAGCTTAGTTTTACTACACAATCTGCGAAATATTAACATACACCATTAGTCCCCAAGTCAGTGGGAGATGAGACGCTTTTATTCATTTTGCTTAAACAATGCTCTATCCCTTATACCATTTCCAGTGCCCAAGGTTCCTGAAAACGTATTTGCAATCACTAAGTAATAATTGCAAAGTATTACATATAAAAGGACAATATTTACGAGCGATAAAACAATGACTGTTGGACAGTCGTTATTATTGAATTTTGGTAAACAAGACAGGCATATACTGATGTTTACTAGTATCAAATTTGATCCGATAGTATTAGTGTGGTCAGAAAAGTTCATCGGTTAGATATTTACACACAGACAGACACACTCACACACGCACATACATCTACTGTTTTATTTATATAAATGGAAAGAGGATTCGAGCAAAAGGATCAGCAGAATTAATTATCCTAGGAAGTTTAGGGTTTTAAGAGTTCGATTTAATGTTAAGTGCAACATTTGTACCCTCTTTCAAAAAATAAGGCTGACATACTAACCAGGGTGGAAAGAAGTTAGCTTAAACCAGGCAGAACGATTACCGCAACATGCTGTGTCGAACAAAATAAAGTGAAGGAATTGCAGGAGCTACACTAGATAGGAGTAAAAAGTAACGCTTTACCTAGTGCAGAAGGTCTACCCTTAGGGTGACAAGGATAGTGTACAAAAGATAGTCAGAAACTGTAATCGATGTCAGTCCATTGACCCACGATCAACCATTCATGAACCAGGAGAGGTTCAAGTGGCTGCCAATTTGGTACGGTTGTCTATTGAATTCACACACTATAAAGGAGGAATATACGTATCTTTGGTAGATTGTGTATCAAGAATATTTGCCTTTTGAAGATAGATTTGAGCAGGAGCAGTGGACATCATTGCAAAAGAATTGTAAAATATTTTTCCGACCAGTCAAATAAGTGCGGATGGACAATGGAGCAGCGTTCCGTTCGGGGATATTTCGGGGGATGTTGGGTAAGTGGAATATCAAACAGCATTGTCAGCCGGGCAGAAATGGTATCGTAGAACGGAATTACAGAACTATAAAAGTAATTGCCGAGGGAAGGGGTATATCACCTGCAATATTTTGGTTCAATATGACACCTAAATCTGGACAGCTTGAAAGGACAGCACCACCAAGGGCGATCTTAAAGTACGAATGGCGACACCCTAGAGTTAGTGTTCATCGAAAATCTTACGAGCCAGAATCTATACGAGTTGGAGAAGAGGTACAGTTCAAATCACCTGGGGTCCGCTGCACAATGAAATAGACAGAAGGTATAGTCACTGGGAAACAGGTGAGGTGAGTGGTATTAGGTTGAGTGGGGTGATCTAGAGAATGATGGAGATAATGAGCAACAGGACGCTGAACAAGAAACACTGCAAATATCCCAAAGGGAGCGATGACCGCCGAGATAGTTGGATGATTACTTAACATGAGTGATCCAAGAGGTCGGGGGGTTGAACCAATGACTGACAAAATTGGTACAAACCGTTTCTCTCAGTAGCCCATAGTTTCCTCTACAAGCGAAAAGAATGAAGAAAAGAGAAAATAAATAAATAAATAACTGCTGCTTCTATTAATATTCTGGCGATCTTGTCACCTCATATGCAAATGAGATGCTTTCGGTTTAAATGTAAAAGAAAAGCTAAATATTCCAGAGATTGATTTGATTTAGAGCTGGATATTTGAGTACCAAGTCTGGATAGCCGTGTGTCTCAATAAACCCAGAAAGTTTTAGTTAGAGGTCTAGCATAGTTAACACGTAATCATTTGACTTCACCGTACATATGCATCTTGTAACGTAAATATTTATCATAAGCAAACATTTATCCACTACAAATTCCACATACATATTAACATAAACAATTAATTTATTCAATATATATATATATATATATATATATATATATATTATATTATATTATATTATATTATATCTGCTATAATATAAAGCTTAACGTGTGTGTGTGTGTGTGTGTGTGTGTGTGTGTGTGTGTGTGTGTGTGTGTGTGTGTGTGTGGTCACGAATAGGCTCCTATATGGTTGACTATTACAGAAAACTGATCACATATAATGATGGAAGATGTATCGAGACACATGGATGGGTATGTTTGATCTGGCATAATGATGATTCATTAAAATTGTGGGGTCTTCGTACGCGCCTGGTCCACAAAGTATGGAAATAAAAAATTTAAAAATGAAAAAAAAAAAACGTTTACAAGTGTTTTTTATATAGATGTACATAATAATACTTTGATAAGTATGTTTTAACTTAAAAAGGGTCGGTATAATAAAATTGTGGGGTCTGCGTTCGCGCCTGGCCTCCATAGAAGGGAAATAGGCACAAACTTTAATAAAGACTTTTCATATCTATCTGCTTAAGTATACTTTGATAATTATGTTTCAGTTTGAAGAAATATGGTATAATAAAATTATGGGGTGTTCATTCGCGCCTGACCTCCATAGAATGGAAACATGTCATAAAGTTTAACAAGGTTTTTAATATAGCTCCACAGAATATTGTGATAAGTGTTTCAGTGTGAACAGGTATGGTATAGTAAATTATGGGGTTTATCTATTTTATTTTTACTTTCTTCGTATTTTGCTTTGGTTTTGATACCCTCAACTTCGAAGCTATCTCTTTACAACCCTTCCTTTTCATAACGTATCATACTTTCATAAATCAGAGTCCATTTTCTGTAGGCTGTTTTTGAACCCAGTCAACGACGGGTACTTTTGCTAGTATATATATATATATATATATATATATATATATATATATATATATATATATATATATATATATATATTTGTATGTATGTATATTGAGTAAAACAATTCATAATTGTGAATTAAAAATCAGTTTCAAAAGGAAAAGAAAGCTAATAAAATCAACTCGAGTGTACGATCGTTTCGGAAACGATGTTTTTTTTATTGAAATTAACAACCAGTATTGAAAATAATTTGACAAAGGTTTTGTCCTTTAAACATCGTCTCCTCATCAGCAAAAATCGGGAGAAGAAATTAAAGACACCAAAATAAAAGAAGCATTTTAGTCGCCAGTAAGGCAGATATTCCTGGAAATATTTAAAAACAAAATAAAGAAAACGAAGTTATTAATTTTATGTTGATAAATAAAATAGAAAATTAGGAATAAGGTTAAAATAAAAAATATTTTATATAAAAAATAAAAAATTATACATACCTTATTTAGCTTCATTATAAAATTTGTTTTAAGTTCATTCAGTCTACCTTTTTGGATGATGTTATATATTATCTCCGAATCGTTGAAATAATTACAGAGTTTATATTGCTTTAAAAACGCTATTCTAATGTACAGTGATTCAGTCTTTATCATTGGGAAGCTATATTTAAATTTAAAACTATATTAAATTAAAAAGGGAGACAACTGCAAATGTTTCAATTATGAAATAGAAATAAAAAACTCTTTTATTGATCAGAGGGAAATAATTTCTAATTATTTTAGGGATTAATTATTTATTTATTGTAATGCTTAACATAGTAAAAATAATTAACGTCAATAATAGTAATGATATTAATCTTAGTGATACTATAATAAATAAATCAATCAATAATAGTTATAATAATGCTAATAATAGCAATAGAAATAATACTAATAAGAGAGGTAAAATAATAATAATAATAATAATAATAATAATGATAATAATAATAATAATAATAATAATAATAATAATAATAATAATAATAATAATAATAATAATAATAATAGTTGTTATTAATTATAAACGGGTAATATCAGATTTATAATCCGATTATTTTTATTATTTTATGGGGGGTTTAAATCTGTCAAACTTCATCCAACATTTATGAATATAACCGGAAAAAATCTCGTCCTTTCGGTTCAAAAGTGTGGATTTATTGTCATTGAATTTTAATATAGCCAGAGTCTCAAATCTACAAAGGGGGCAGAACTTGTCACAAGGCTTATATGCTTTACAAGAGCCTAGTGTTTTCCATTTATAATTAAAGGGGATATTCATATCTTTGAGATGCCAAATATATTTTGCTAAAGTTGTCTCTTTTTTTAAGAATCTTTGTTTTTTGAAAGAGTGCGTACTTGTGGAGATTCTGTGTTTTATAAGCCCAGAAGTAGAACCAATGTATATCGCATTTTGTTTAATAGAGTTGTAATAGTTGCTTTCAGTTTGATTAACCGTGGTATTGCTATGCAAGATGTTTGGTTGTATTAGACTTTTAGATGGATTAATGACGGTGCTGTTATTCATTTATTGTGTGCTGATGTTAGTCTGCGTGCAAGGATTTATATGGTTGCTATTATTTGAATTTGCATTTGCGATTTTTGATACTGTGCTTATGTTATTTTCATATGTATGCATACATATATTAAAATTAATAAATTGACTAATTATTAAATAGAACATTTTGGTAGCATATTCATAAATTAATAGGGAATATTTGTACAAATAGTTGAATTTAGTGACATTTTGTGGTGGTTTGTAAAATAAGACATAAAGCTTACTTGGCCTGTTTTTAGAAAGTAATCTAAGCAGAACTATGGATTCATTCTTCAAGATGGATTGTCTGTCTGAATTGTTGTTTTTTATCATTAATTGGAGACGTTCTTTATCACTATTTAATTAGGGCACAACTAAAGAGATAGAAAAAGCGATACAAGTAGTCTCTTATACCTGCTGGTTATTGGACACGCGGCTTTTCACTCTCGCCTCTAAGCTGTCTTCTTTTATTTTGTTGCAAGCATATAGGGTGTTGAAATTTTTCACATATAGTTGATATGATTTCATAATTAAAAGTTGATATGATTTCATAATTAAAATAGTTGATATGATTTCATAATAAAAGTTGTTTTAATATTACTTTTGAAATGTTATTTGTGTAGGCTCGTCAAGATTTAGAACTGTATAACTTCCAAAATATTCAATATTTTAATACAGGGGAAATTATTAAAAAATTGTTTTGAATAGGATTTGAAATAAAAGTTTAACATTTTACTTAACTGCAGTGATAACAAATAATATTTGTAAATTGTAATACTCAAACTGTGGTGAAGAGGGTTGTTATATTTCTTGAAAAACATTCCATATTCAAATGTATAAAGATTTAGTAAGAATTTTGCATTCAAAAGTAATTAACCTACATGAATTATGATAAACTTAGTTTCCTAATTATTTTTCTTCTCTAAAAATAATTCAAATGGAATTATAGGAAGTAACTAAATTATATATGAAAATGAGTTTAAGTTAAATTCAACTTTTATAGTTTGTTTTGCTTATTATATTGTGAGGTGAAATACAGAATAATTAACAAAGCTTCCATCATATGTATAGAATTGATTTCTAAATAATAACGTTATTATTTAAGCACGGTTCTTAAACGTCACAGGTATAAAAACATCTACTTATTTTTACAAGTGATTAATGGCACTAAGGTGCATTGATCTAATTAATCACGAATCATCGTGATTACTTAAAATCTCTTAATTACAAGAATAGTGAGATTAGTGATTTGTGTCTCTGACAAGCCTATTTATTATAAGAAAATATGCATATACTGCCGAATTCCTGAAATCAAAACGTAGGAGTTAGGATTCATCGTTATATCTTAATATAAATACAAAAGTATTTTACTTTCATTATTATGTAGCTATATCGATAGTTTTGTCTTTCTTTAACAATTCTTATTGTTTTAATATCATATTTTTATTCTAATAATAATGCTATACTGTTGAAAATAGAATAGCATTTCTTCAACTTTTGTGAAAAAATGTGATTTTTTCAATATAGCAGGAAATTAATGTATGCGTATGAGCGCGATTGAAAATATCAGCAGCAGAGACGATTGTCAACATGCGAAAGGATTAGCAGCAGCAGTATTCGAAAAAGTGCATATGCAAATTAGTAAGTGTGCACAAGAAGAGGAAGGGAAAAAGTAAAAACAAAAATGCAACATGTGCTCGAGAGAAAAACAAAGTAGACAACGAAGGAAATAGACGTGTGAAGTAGCAGACGAGAATTGGCAGGCTGTGCCCGGCGTGCGGTGGGAAGAAGAAATACGTGCCAAGCTAAAATGGGAATGTGGCAGCGAGAGACTTTTTTAAGTGGTGTCGAAAATTACGGTAATAAAAAACTTTTGTTAAAAAGGAAAAATTTCCGACCCAGATTTTTATTCATTTATTTCTATTCCTGTTTTATTTGTTTGTCATTTTGCAACGTAACGGCTCTGTTATATTATCTTTATTTTGGTGCTCGATACTAAACCTTTTAACATAAAAGGGTCGATATGAAAAAAATGTTATCACAGAAAAATACAGTCGCAAATAAGGAGCGAAAAAAAGAAAAAAAAAGGCTGATGGGGGAAAACTTAAAAACAAAAAAAAATGATATTATAATATCACGCCAGTAGGTGAGTACATTTGTTCGCTTTTTTTTTCTGTTTGTTCACTTTCGAATTTTTTTTTTTTAATTTTCTTGTTTTGTGGAGACCGTAGTTGTCAATGTTGTTTTAGTTTTAAAAACAAATGTTCTAGTTTTAATGGTCGGTTATGCATTATTATAAGTCATACTGTTTCATACGTAGCAAATAGCTTGTTTGGTTTGAGAGAGAAATTTAAAATAAAAAATTTTGACTTGAAAATATTTTTATAAGTTTGTGTTTGAACTGTTTAAATGGTGTATCCAGTTTTATTGTTATGAATTATTAAGATTTTAAAATTTGAAAAAACATGGCTGGAGTTTTTGCCAGACTAGAATAAATGTTTAAACTATTATAACACATCTAAAGTAAAAATACGTACTTAAATAGTACTAAAAATGTAAGTATTTGAATTTAAAAAAAATACTTTATTCTATAAAGTAGTAATTTTGTTCTAAGGTTATGGGGCGTTTATAATTGATTATAAATCCTGCCAATGTGAAAAATGATTATTAAATATGAAGACATTGTATCACTTTTACTTTATTATGTTTTGTTAAATAAGAAACAAAAAAGAAAACACACGATTATTTTTAGCACAGGCTATGCTAGGCAACTTATAAATGATTTTAAGGTTTTATTTGCGAGGTTTTTAACTGTGTCTGATCCTTTTGTTAATCGATATATCGTGGATTCAGATAAATACGGAACACTGAAAAATATTAAGTAGTTAGAATTTTTGTGACGGTCAGGTAGAACACTTGGCATGGATGAAACTATTCTTTGTAACTGAAATTCTTCATGACGATGAGGTGTAGTACCTTGCATTCCCACTGTGTTAGAAAGATGAAAAATATGGGGTGCTCACAGTCTGCAGTTATAGAGACGGAAAATTAAATAATTTTTTTCTGTAAACAGTCTGTTGTTGACAGAATTCGGACAACGGATCGAATTTCCAGGGTGTGCAACGTAACCTAGCCATCAGAAGTTAATGACTGAACTTTGCTGGGTCAGTTTACGAACAAAGAAGCTTATAAGATAGCGAGAATTAGAAAGTAATGAGTGAATAAACATTGCTCGAATTAGATAGCAGATCTGCCGATACTTAATGATTAGGTTAAAGTGTATTATGACACGAAAAGGGGGAAAATGCAATAACTGTTGTATAATGTTGATATCCAATTAAGTCGGGGGCACGGATAATGCCTCTGGCCCGTAGTGTCAGGCATCAACTGTAATTGTCTCGAATATTCTCGTCAAAAGTGACTGGGAACTTAAGAGACAAAAAGGGCTGCGGACTACATAAAGTGATAGAATAACAAGTGCCCTCTCAAATAATCTCGTTAAAAGTAACTGAGCAATAAAGAGACAAATGAGTCATAAGACTAGGAACAATGTTATGATAACTAGTTTACTCAATGGTTTCAAAGGAGAAGTTTTAACTAAAATCAATTTATTTGGGCAGTTGGCGTCAAAATCTATTAATAGGCAAGGAGAGATATAAATGTTATGGCTGATAAAATGTTGACAGATAATCGAGGTTTGAGGTAAGAGAATAAAAAAGAAATTTGCGCGAAAATAAAACTCACACCAGAAAATATACATGTATAAATGTATCTTGAAACATAATTAACATCATAACATACGTGTTATTAAGACGTTATTTATAAAATTAAAATATCCCGTTTCAATTTAGTGAATTTTTAAACTCAGAATCCAAAAATATCATAAAATTATGCAAACTCTGATTTGATCTTGCCATGATTTGACTGGTTTTGCAAAATATTTTTTGACATTTGAACATGAATCTTTCCAATGTATTGAAATGTTGCTATTAAATATTTGAAAGAATATGTTGACATTCAATTATTTTTACAAGTGAAAAAAAATAAATAAATAAGGAAAGAGAATTTCTGAAAAAAGTGTAAAATGAAAATATCGAACAGACTATATACTAAGTGATTTTTATTCAAATATATTATTAGTTAAATTTAATTATTTAAATTTAATTATTTAAATTTAATTATTTAAATTTAATTATTCGTGTTTTATTTTGTGAAATTTGGAATTGTCTTCTTTTGTTTTCTTTTATTGTCTCATTCAGGTTTGATTAAATTGTTGTAAATATTTTTTTGGGAAGGTATGTAACAGAACACGTATGATCGCGGTGGAAAATATCAGCAACAGCGAAGGGTGGCTAGCATGCGAAGATATATTCAGCAGCAACAATAGTCAAAAAACTGCATATGCAAATTAGAAAGTGTGCACGAGAAGAAGAAGGAAAAAACAGAAAAATGCATACGTGCTCGAGAGAGAGGCGAAGTGAACGAGGAAAGAAATGAACGTGTGAATTCGCAGACGATAATTGGCAGGCTGTGCCCGGCGTGCGGTGAGAAGAAGAAGAAACGCGCGCCAGGCTAAAATGGACACGTGGCAGCGAGATACTTTTAAGTGGTATGGAAAATAACGGTAATAAAAAAAAATTGTTAAAAAGAAAAAAATTCCGATCCAGACTTTTATTAATTATTTCTATTCTTGTTTTATTTTTTATTTATTTTTTTTTTAATTTGCAACGTAACGGCTACGTTACATTAATAACTAGCTCGGTTTTAATGAAAAAAAATAATCTTGAAGACTATATATCTTAATATATTCTGTATCAAATTCCATGAACGTAAATGAAGAACGCAGCGAAATTCATGAAAATCTAAAAAAAATAAACGAATGATAAATGTGTTCTCTGATCATGGCCGGAAAGTGTTACTTTGTGTAATCGCGCGGTGAGGTTGTTACGTTCTAGCATGACACGGATAACTCTCCAGGCAGGGTGGTTAGATCTTTACATTTTTTCCAACAGAGTTAATCACGTATGTAGTCTTGGCGTGCTTTTGGTTGGGTTTAAGTCGACATTAATTTTCTTCAGAGCTTGAACCATCGTGCTGAAATGAACGCGTGTCTTAAAGGGGCAAAAATACCTATTTTGAAATATAAAAATATATAATCTCTTTATCAATTCCGTGAAAACATAAATAAATCGAGAATTAGCTGAACTAGTTTCGTACGACCAACCGCAGCAAAATGAATCCATACCAGAAAGAAAAAATATTGTTTGTTTTTTTTAATAACAAATCCTAATGATAGGCAAGTTAATTTGACCTTTGACCCATTCAATACACTTGTCGATCTCAGATGTTTTGCCAATGTCAAGGATTTTATGAAATGTATCCCTCTAACGCAGGCTGACATTTCAAACAAAGTGAAGTGCTATCACATTGTCGCTAATTCATTTCCACCTTATCGATTTTTCGTGTCTTACAATGTGTTATAGCCTTGTTAAAGTGTTACAAGGATAACAGCACGCCAAAGTAAAGTAAAAAACGTATTGCAAAGCATACAATATGTGGGTTGCTCGCTGTAGCCGACGAGCGACCTAGGTTTATCCATCGGATATCGACTGACACCTTACGGCTTTTTTTTTTTTAATTACATTTTCACCCCAAACAAGGCACATTGCCACTTTGGTGTGGGGGCTACTATCAGGGGAATCAACTACTGGGGTACTATGTATGGATTTGGGCAGCAAGATGTTGGTTCATGTTGCACTTGAACTTCTGCATGTCAGTACAGTTGGGGAAGCAGGGACCTGGAATGGAATTCCAAAGTCTAGCGGTTCTGGGGAAGAAACTACTGGAGTAGAAAGATCTCTTACATCTAGGGATCTCTACAGTGTGAGGGTGGGATCTTGCAGCTTGCCGGGTCTGTCGAGGGTGTTCACGTCGTGGGGGCACAAGTGCTTGCAGTTCATCAGAGCATTCACCATTAAAATACTTGTAGAACAGGCAGAGGGATGCAACGTTTCGTCGATGGGACAGAGGCTGAAGCTTTGATGCCAGTTTAGGGCCTATCAGGTTTGCGACTCTCTTTTGAACCTTGTCGAGGAGCGAGAGACTAGTAGCCGATGCACCAGCCCAAATATAACAACAATACTCCATACATGGGCGAATGGTTGCCTTATAGAGGTACAGGATACTTTCGGGTGTTAGTAGTTTCTAGCACCTAGAGAGAGCCCACCTTCCTTGCAGCGGCCTGGCAATGCCCTCGATATAATTGTTCCAATTCATGTTTCCTGTGAACGTTAGGCCAAGGAGCTTGAAAGGCGTACTCTCAGATAAAGAGTCGTTGACCATTGCTATAGGTGGTAGAGAAGGTTTGAATGAAACTAGTTTAGTCTTGGCGGCATTGAACGTGACCATCCATTTTTGTCCCCATTCCACTACTTATTGGAGGTCATCCTCTAGTGTTTCTGCCATTTCTTTAGATATATGGTCATTTGTTTTCCTGTCGTGCCTGTTATAGAGTGTGGTGTCATCAGCATATATACCCATCTCAGAGGAAATTTTGTCGGGGAGGTCATTTATGAATATCAGGAACAGTAGAGGGCCAAGAATAGAACCCTGGGGCACTCCTGCATTTATATCATATTGTTTAGATGTACGATCGTCGAGGACAACCTGGATTTTTCTCTTATCTAAGAAGGATTTAATTATGTTAAGTATTCTACCAGTGATACCGTATGATCTTATCTTCCTGAGGAGACCCTCATGCCATACCCTGTCAAAAGCCTAAGATATATCTAGAGCTACCGCTCTGCCCTCCCCCGCTTTTTCCAGTGAATGGTATATACGTTAAAAGATTACAGTTAGGATGTCTTCTGTGGAACGGGCTTGTCTAATCCATATTGTTGGTCAGTCAGAAGTTTAGCATCTGTAAGGTGATGGACTAGAGCATTGTTAATTAGGGTCTCAAATATTTTGGCAAAAAGTGGGAGGAGGCTAATGGGGCGATAATTTAATGGGTCAGTTCTTTCGCCAGAACTCTTGAATACTGGTACCACAGAAGCAGTTTTCCAACAGCCCGGAAAGCCAGATTTATTAAGGCATTTGTTGTAGAGTTTGGAGAGAACTGGAGCTACTTCGGCTGAGCACTTTTTTAATAGCACAGCTGGGATAAGATCGGGTCCACATGCTTTTGAAGTGTCAAGGTTTTTTATGATAGCGTGCACCTGAGCAGGGGTGATTTTCAGGTCGTCTAGCGTGGCGTCTGTCCGCATAGGAAATTCAGATAGGGAGTGGTTGGAAGGGTCCAGTGTGGAGTTTGAGGCAAACCGACTGGCAAGCATGTTAGCCTTTTCGGTTGCTGAGCAAACAACCTCGTGATTGTTGGTTAGTGGGGGAATTGTTGATTGCCCATTATTTACTACACTGTTGTAGATTTTCCAGAAACCACGAGTTCCTAGTTTTTGTGCTTCGATGCGTTTTATAATGGTTTCAGTAAATTCTCTCTTAGCTGTCGCTATTTCTTTCTTAACGTTACTTCTAGCTTCTATGTACTTCTCCTGTTTGAACTGGACTTATGTCGATTAAACCTGCGGAATGCATGCTGCCTTTGAGCAATGGCAGTTGCGCAAGTCGAAGTAAACCATTGGGGAGAGTGGGGCTTGCTATAGAATTTCCGCATGGGAACATGCGCTTCGATTGCAGTTTTGAACCATTCACTGGTCTCGTTTGCACACTGTTCAGCAGGAAGAGAAAAAATATTTCCCCATGGGGCGTCTCTGATAAGATCTCTGATGGCTTCTCAGTCAGCCTTTTTATAATATCTCGTTGTTTTGAGCACTGGCTCTTCAGTTTTGGGTCTAGAGTTTAGAGCGATTTCAACCATTATCACTGCATGATCAGCGTTCCCAAGTGGGCTGTCGGCTTTCGTTATACAATCATCAGGAACTGTGGTCAAAAACAGATCTAAAAGTGATGCGTGTTGTTCTTCCTGGTCATGGAAACGGGTTGGAAAAGTAACAATTTGTGATAGGGAGTGAGATATAGCGAAGCTATGAGTTGTGCTGCCTGCTGCATCTGTGTAAGTAGAGAATCCAAGCCAGTTTTTGTGATGGAAATTAAAGTCACCAAATACATAGGGAGAGTACTGTGTCTATGCTGTCAGAGACTTTGTTTATTATGGTGCAGTCTTGGGTCGAGGGAGAGCGGTAGAGAAAGTAAAAGTAGCTAACGTTGTGTTGCATGTTTAGTCTAAAGCACATAAAGGCTTGATCATCCGATTCTAGGTTTGTTTCTCTAGTCAAGGGAAGGGTATTACGAATGTAAACTCCAAGTCCGTGCATGTGTCTGTCAGAGTCCTTACGGCAGAGTGGGAGATATCCAGGTATGTTAAAGTAGTTAGAGGGGATGGAGGAGTGTAGGTTAGTCTCACTTAGTGCTAAGATATCCGGGGTATTTGTTAGGAGAAATGCTTCAACATCAGCTAAATTAGTTCTAAGCCCACGGATATTTGTGAATGCAAGCCTCAAGGGAGGAGGCAAGTTGGATTTGTTTGACCCTAAGCCTTATTTTTAGATTGTACTGTCATCATATTTTTAACGAGTTTCAGTTAGGTAAAGGGGTGCTGAACAGGAAATTATGCAGAGTATTACACATGCATCACAAGTAGACCATCAGCTGACCCTCCATCAACTTGGACTGTGGCCTCAGGAAAGCCCACCGGGGATGAGTGCAGGGTCCCTTTCCATGCGCGACATGGCACTACAAACATCCCGATATTATACCGATATTAGTCTTCAAGTATTTATTAAGATTAGAATAGCCTATTAGTACGTAACATAGGTTATTTCCGCCACAATACTCCCTCCCAAGCTGATAACTCCGGACGTTGTATCAGTATTTTTTCCTCTTTGTGTGAATCAGGATTTTACTTTACCTGTCCGAATGTCGCAGTTCTGGTGCGATTTGGGGAATCTCAATATACAACATGTCGTAAACAGTTTCAATATCCTCTACTTCTTACGGCATTGATTGTTCCGGGCGAATTTTTTTTCTTTGTACATACCTGCAAGAAAAACGTGTTGTGACCATTTTCTCATATATTAATAGTGGGAATTTAATAAAAAAACAATTGATTACTTGCGTGGGTAGACTCCGCCATAAATAATTAAGTGTCAACAAACCTCATCTAAGATTCCGCTTGTAATATTCCATCAGAAAAGGGGCGATATTGTGCTGTTAACCTGATGAACTGTCTATTTTAAAAACTCGCCGGGTAAAACGGTTAAGCAGTTCTTCTATATTGTGGAAAAACAGTTTGCGTGCTATTATTTTGCTGCACGTAATATCTTTGAGTGACGTTGACTCTCGGTAAATAATGTTCCAAAACTTGGAAAGATAGAGTTGCGACTGGTACCTGTTGCTGTGTAGCTGAGCTTTTCGTATTCGGTGAAAAATCACCTACAGTCGCGCAGACATTTACGACTAGGGGCCAAGGGAACAGCATTTCGTTTTCTTTAATCACTTTCCAAACGAACGTTGCACAT
Source organism: Euprymna scolopes (assembly GCF_053919585.1). Classification (NCBI taxonomy): domain Eukaryota; kingdom Metazoa; phylum Mollusca; class Cephalopoda; order Sepiida; family Sepiolidae; genus Euprymna; species Euprymna scolopes. The sequence continues at coordinate 562,006 of NC_136487.1, read as the reverse complement.
ACAGATTTAAATTTCTTGGAAAGAACGTTGTTTTTCCAAAAGAACGTCTTTTTCATAAACGCGAAAAAATAATGTTCACTTTGATGACAAATGCTGAAACCTGTATTTACTTGTTTTTCTTCTTTTTTTTAAGTAAAAATAAAAGTTCGCTGACACACTTATTTTTGAAAAAAAGAAAAAACACAAATAATTTGTATTCTCTTTCTTTTGTCTTTACGAGGGCGCCCAGGTGTCGTGAGAAGGGAAGAAAAAACATGAAAATATTCTCTTTCCACGCGTTTGCAATTCAAACTTTTATGCCCACGAACTTATTTAGCTTTTACGAGTTCCTATTTTTTGCCTTTCATCAGTGTTTTCTGAACACTTGCTTGGCTTGATTCAGCTTTCTGTCGTGAGTTAAAGGAAAATAGAATGCTAAAATAAAGTAACAACATGTATTGCAAAGCATACAATTGGTGGGTTCTTCGTCGTAGCCGACGGACGACCTAGGTTGGCTTACCGGATATCGACTGATACCTTATGGCTTAGTCTTTCGTTATTTATTGAGATTGGAATAGTCTATTAGTAGGTAACATGGGTTAGTTCTGCTACAACACAACGAGAACTATTAAAATCGGGTACAAGGCTTTTGAATGTGAAGAGATTGAGCCCCCGCAAAAGAACGTTTATTATTGGACCACAAATTCACAGTTCCATAAAGTGTCAAATTTATCAAATCAAAATATTTGTTGATCACAATTTTTCATTGGTATTTGTTTCCAATTGATGTAACTTCATGCATTCAATTTATAATTTAAATAAAAACGAATCAATAAAATTTTATCTTGATGCAGAAAACTGCTCTTCCTCAAATTCGAACAGTATCATCAATACCGAATATCTCGTATCGGAAGAAGTGTATAAATATAATATGTTACACATAATACCTACAAAACACGACGTTCATGGATCTTAAGGTGAGTGATCTTTAAAATGTTACTTTTGTGGACGTAGTGTTTTCATATATAGCCCTAACGTGCTGTAGAATAAATAACATAGTATGGGATTTACTTGCAGTTTAAATTCCACTAATATTCAGAATTATTTATTTTTCGGAATTTATTTATTTTATTATCAATATTTGCTTTATTTCGAACAATATTCAAATACTGGTTGTTATTCTCACGAGTATTCGGGACTTTCTTCGGGGACATCTTGTAGAATTCATAAATCTGTACGGAATTTCAAACTGAGCTATATTTCTGGAAATCGTTTCAGACGATGCATGAAGCTAATTGATGTAAGGAACTAAAAATGAACAAAGTATATATTTCAATATTAAGAACTAGCCAATGATATGTTATATAAAAAAGATTTTGACCAAGAAAACAACAAATCTTTCTATTTTGTCAGAAATATTGTTCAATGAATGTGAGGAGTTAATTGACAAAATATATGGAGTTAGATCTGAAAGTAAACACAGGTTCACTTTCTACACAAACTGATTTAATGCATGAGGATAGATAGTTTTCGTTCTGTCTGTTATGACTGATAGAAATCTGACATAATCTGTTATCATATTTTAGTACCGTCTCAACTGAGGATTGAATCTTCAATTCCAGACAACTGTCACTTGGAACTAATTATTAGTTAGCACTTAATCTTTTTGTGCACATTGGTTCATCTGAAAGTTATTTGCACGAAGTTTCGATTGATGATATCTCCGAGTTCTACAAGATATACCTTAAAAATGTATGCAATAACATCGAAAATAAAGACAGCAATATGAATAATCCTAATTTCTACCATTATATAATAATCAACTTGTGTATGGTGTAAGTTCCTTCCTCATAAGTTTGGAAACTGCTGAGCATATCTTTTGCAAATTCCACACTAATATAATTTATGTGTCTGGCAGTGTTCTTAGATATGCTGTGTACGGAACTTCATCCAAAAAGTATCGAGAATCGAAAAAATGCGATCTTAAAAATACTATTTCTTCTCTTATAGATAAAAAAAGAAGAATTTTGCAGGGAATATTTTACATTACATCGGCCAAGGGAAATCATTTCATTATTTCGCTTCGCCAGTGTAACGTAAAATATTCCCCTGTAAAAAGTCTTACTTTTATCTATTAGAGAAGAAATACTATGTTTAAAGATCGTCGAACCAAAATATCAGATGACATGATTTTGCAAACAAACGCAGACGGAATTTGATGAACATTATTATAATTATTATTTTTTATTATTATTTTTATTTTTTGCGAATTAGTCCACTGTCCAAATTATTACTCGTAATATATGATAATCCATAGAGGATGGATTTTATAATAATACATACGCAATATGCAAAGTAAATATCATGTTTAAACGTATTATACGATCGGGTAATGCCGGACGGCCAGCTAGTAATACGTTAAAGTATATATTTTTTACATTTGCTATGTAAGAATACCTTGACGGAAAACATCTAAATATACAGAGCCTATGGTACACTCACTGATACATTTAGTTATTTGCCAGATCCAATAAAAATCAGTGAAATATACTATGCTGTTAAATGCGTATATATATATATATATATATATATATATATATATATATATATATATATATATATATATATATGATATAATAATAAATATTCTTTTTATTACCTTAACAACATGCCGAGAAAGAATTTTGAGCCAATCCTAAGAAAGTGTCAATCCCAACTGAAATATACAAAGTATGTGTCAGATAAGAGAATGCCAATTATTAACTGTTGACACGGGCGTGAAAACAAAACATGAAAAAGATATGTGACGATGATGGGTCACGTCAAATCGAGGTTGAGATTTAGGTTAGGAATTTATAGGAGTTATATTAAAGTTACGCTGTCTGATTGGTTGACACATTTGTAATTCGGTCAATTTAATTGGCTAATTTGTACAACTACACAAGAGCAACTGGTAAGTGAATATAGCTGAGCTGGAAAATGATAGAAAACATAGTTAAAAAAAAATACTATATTAAATGTGAGAAAAGATATATTATCATGAAGGAAAAGAAGACGCTATATTTGGACTAAGAATGAGAGGAAAACCAGAAGACCCGTAAAATTAAACAATACCAGCAGAAAAATTAAGTAGAGTGCAGTTTTGGCATTAAATATAAGACAAGTCAAGCAATAATAATAAGTATCATTTACATGATATTATTTCTGCTACTAATACTTATAATAATAGTGCACATAAAACAATACAAACTTATCGGTTCAAAAATACAGTCAGAGTTTTCCATAAAAACCCTTTTGTGATACAAAAGAGAAATATTTAATATATACTACTAATACTACACTACTACTTCTACTAATGCATAGTATTGTATAATTCCTAACAGTGACCAAGTGGAGTAGCCGAAAATTGTACAGACATAAACTAACTTTAGTATAAAAAGTTTTTCTGATGTCATATGTGTCATATTGAATCAAATGTATATAAGACACATACTATCTCTACTATTATTACTAAAAATAATTACTGTTATTTTAGTAGTAATATTTTAGTATTAGTATAATTGGTATTAGTAGTATTGCTAGTAGCAATGTTAGTAACATTGGTGGTAGTAGTAGTAGTAGTAGTAGTAGTAGTAGTAGTAGTAGTAGTAGTAGCGAAAGAAGGAGATGTCTATATGAAAAAACAGTATCCTGAAAGTATCCTGTACCTCTATAAGGCCACCATTCGCCCATGTATGGAGTACTGTTGTCCCATTTGGGCTGGTGCATCTGCTATTTGTCTCTCACTCCTGGACAGGGTTCAAAAGAGAGTCGCCAATCTGATAGGTCCTGAACTATCATCTAAGCTTCAGCCTCTGTCCCATCGACGAAATGTTGCACCCCTCTGCCTGTTCTACAAGTATCTTAATGGCGAATGCTCTCATGAACTACAGGCACTTGTGCCCCCCTCGACGTAAATACCCCGACAAACCCGACAAGCAGCTAAATCCCACCCCCTACACAGAGATCCCTAAGTGTAAGAAAGTCTTCTACTCCAATAGTTTCTTCCCCAGAACTGCTTGACTTTGGAAATCCTTTCCGGGATTCTGCTTTCAACAATTGTACTGGCATGCAGAAGTTTAAGTGTAATGTGAACAGACATCTTGCTGCTCATCTCCCTTCATAATATCCCTGCAACGTATGTCTCCGATAGTAGCCACCTTACACCAAAGTGACACTGTGCCTTGTTTGGGGTGAAAATTGAATAATAATAATAATAATAATAATAATAATAATAATAATAATAATGATGATGATGATAATAATAATAATAATGATAATAATAATAATAATAATAATAATAATAATAATAATAATAATAATATAAAAAAGCACATAGTGGAGCGGGAATACTAAAGCGACAACCACATTAATTCAGAAAAAAATCCCCTTTAACTTTTAGCGATTATTACTTCCATAAAATATGTGAAGTTTCCTCGAAAAACTAAATAGAACCCAAAAAACAACAAAAGGTAGTAATCACTTGCTAAACATTGCGCATAATTGATTGCTGATAAGAAAGTATAGAACACAACGCTAAACTATGGATAAGTGTATGCATATAAATATTTAAAATATCAGATAAAACTGTTATATTTATATTAGAAAGCAAAGGAATTGGAAGTTGGACAACAATTCTTAGTAGGGATAAGAATCCGCAGAGGCATTTTTAGAGGGATTTATGTTCATACTAATATTGACTCTTACCAAAATACTTAGGATATGCAATATCAGATATATATGTATGTTTATAAAGGAAAAGTAAATCACCTTGATATATATGAATTATCTGAAACTAGTGGCAAAATGCGAATGAACTCAATAGAATTTTTAATTAAGATATAGAGTTAGAATTCTACATGGAACAATATGTAGTGATTGGAATGAGGAAAAAACTATTTAAAAAGAAATTGATAATAGTATGCTAATATAAGGGACACTGGCGAATGTGGTCACTCTAAATATATGCGCATTCATTAATTAAACCGTAATGCAATGAGGCGAGGAATACTGGCAATATGGAGGATCTTGTTGACACTCGAACTCCAAGGTAATTTTTTTACCAGTGACGGATCAGTGGATTGAGAACTCCTGGTGAGACAGAAAGAAACGACAACAATAAGAAGAATAAAAAGAACTGTGTGGTCAACCAATGATAAATCTCTAAAGAGATGCAAGCATCGAAGCGAAGATGAAAAGATTGAATTAGTAAATATGTAGCGACTGTGCATTGCGGGAGGAGGGAGAATAGTTGGAAAACACTCCTACAAATTAGGTCATCTCTTCTCACGCTGTATACACTATGTCTACGCCTTAGTATTTATACGACACAATATATAAATTTGAAAAATAGTAAGTTAACCAGAATGCTGTTGTGAAGTAAAAGGAATGGAACAACTATTTTAGATAGTAGTATGTGCTGATATATGTATCAATAGTTTCTCGCGTACACACATATACTAACACACACATACACACACACATATATATATATTATCCATTTTGAAAATGTATATATAGTACAACCCCACTATACAGGATTAAAAATTAGTAAGAAAATACAGTACAGTATTATAATACACATGTATATAATCAAATAACATTATAAATGACATCGTAAGTCAGGGAAAATACCGTAACCACAGTCCGGAAAAATATCGTATTGTAAATTATAATCTGAAACCCCCGCCTTCTAGGGTCACTGTAACCCGGGGTTTTACTGTATAGCAAGTAAGCTATACAGAATTTTCCGCATGTCATCTTTGTGAAGATTCAACAGGCTATAGCATATCTTTATTACATAATGAGTATTGTTGAAGTAAAACCTGAAAATGATTACATAACATTTTATGTAGATCCATGAAGTTGTATATATATATATATATAGAGAGAGAGAGAGAGAGGGGGGGAGAGTTAGAGAGAGATTATGGAATTACATTGAGCTTCTTATATAAGCATTGATATATAATAAGAAAATATATTTCTACAGAAATATATATATAAATATGCATTATATATATATACGTATATATGTATACACACAAAACATTGCATACAAAAGTTTGATGCGTTGTCCTCAACACACATACATTCATAGATAATAAGGAGGGAAAAGATCTACCTTAAACCACTAACCTAGTTCTAAAACAGATCCTTTGTTCGATAAAATGCATGCCCATTGGCTGATAGGAGGGGGCGCGGTGGATATTAGAAAGCTGATTGGCTAACTAGAAATCCTCAACATATATAAAAACAAGAAGCAACCAAAAAATTCGCGCATAAGCCTGACGAATCCTACAGTGGATGAAACGCAGTAATTTATAAAATATATATGGCGATTAAGCTACACTGAATATTCTGCGTTTCATCCACTGTAGGATTCGTCAGGCTTATGCGCGAATTTTTTGGTTGCTTCTTGTTTTTATATATGTTGAGGATTTCTAGTTAGCCAATCAGCTTTCTAATATCCACCGCGCCCCCTCCTATCAGCCAATGGGCATGCATTTTATCGAACAAAGGATCTGTTTTAGAACTAGGTTAGTGGTTTAAGGTAGATCTTTTCCCTCCTTTTTTTTATATATATGTATATACCTATGTGTACACACACATGCATACATATATACATATATATATATGTGTGTGTGTGTGTGTGTGTGTGTGTGATCGTTTATGTATATTCATGTTTATTTAATTTATTTATTTGTTTGTTTTCTATTGTTATTGTTAGTTTTAAAGCTATATATATGATTTGAAAATGTATATACAGTAAAAGCCCGCGATACGGCATTAAAAATTAGTAACAAAATACAGTACAGCATATAATACACATGCATATAATCAAATAACATTATAAATAAAATTGTTCTTTTTCGGCTTTCTATTCCTTTTGTACGAGAACTCAATGTAAGCATTTGGTGACTTCATCCCAAAGTGATTCATACGAACGGTAAAAAGAAAATGCTATAATTGCTTACACTCTTTTCTTTTCCACTTCGTTGGAATTCACAGCTACCGTACCTCCCAAAAGAATTTTTGGCATAAACGTGTGAACACTAAAGTATTTTCTGATCAATGGAAATCTTTTCAAACACCAAAAAGTAACAGGTACCTGCGAAAATAATAAGTCAGTGCGAAGATGGAAACTAATATAAAGCTATGAGGCAAACAACCAAACCTAGACAGGTGTCATCAGCCGGATGAACGAAAGAAAGACAACAAGGTATTTTCTACAAACCACTTCATGCATTTTTAGGTGTCTCAGAATTTTGGGTGAATTTTTGACACCCCAAACACAAAATTATTTTTTTTTTCATTTAGCTTTGGTTTACTTTACACATGGAGAAGACTTTTTATCATTTTTAAGGATTTTTAGGAATACTAAATCTTTGTGCAAAGATTTATAAGCTGCCTTTGGGAATTAAGTAGCATATTTAGAGTTACAAGTTTTAGATGTTATAGGTAAGTTTCTTTCAGGTCCTTGGATGAAATTTTTTTACACATCCCTCAAAGATCAGTATACAGTCACAGATGGGATCTTAATAGTTCAAGGTTTAGTTAAATATAAGTTAAGGATTTCAGTTCAAGATCCCATAAAACTGTTGGAAAGCACTTTTGATTTTGGGGAGAATCCAATTGACTTGGATGAGGACTTAAATAAATTGATGAGGCGTCCTCCTTCCCAATATTGTGACTTGCTTACGTCGATGATGAAAAAGCCTTTAGAAGCTATCATCGGTGTTATCCAAAGGCAGTATGCAGTTAGTTTTGTTAGGGTAGAAAAATTAAGAACGAATGTTCTGGCCTCAGCTATGTTACACACTATGGAATCAGAAAGTGTCTTTGGTGAATATAGTGGTAGGAAACAGTCCTCATCTACTTTAGATGCGTTTATAATAAACAATCTCACCAAAGCAAATAGAAATAAGGTTTTAGATGTCCTCCAAGGGGAAAATAGATGTAGAATTTCTGGATAAGTTAATACATTTGGCAATTAAACACAACACAGAAGACCATAAACTAAATACTCAATATAAAATCATTAAATAAAACTGTTAAGAAAAGAATTTCAGATAAACATAGAAAACAATTAGAAGTAGAATTTTTAAAAAACTAGAAAGAAATCATCCATCTCTTCCTCATAAGCTATTGATAGAGAAGTTCCCAGATCATGTAGAAATTAGGGATATTTTGTTAGGCAGTATCATAGATAGGAGTATTTTACATATCTGGGAGGATAATAATGTAGGTAAACAATTCCAGGTCCTAGTAATTAGTTTTTAAAATAGCAAGTATACTGTAGAATATGATAAGGAAGATGAAGTAATGGAAGAGGTGGTATTAACTAAATATGAATTAGTAGCAGACTATACAAATAACAAATTAATTTTTATCTAACCTAAGGTTTAAAATATTTTTTACATCCTTGCCATTTCTTTTTTTTTTTTTTTTTTGGATAATTACAAATTAAATTCAGTTTTAGTTTTAGTAAAAATCTTACTCTTAGTAAAATTTAAAGTAATTGCTTTTTCCGTTGTTTAATTCACATATATTACTGTTATTGTTAATTGTACTTTAAAAAAATCCTACATTTCAAAATGATCAAGTAACCAAAATCTATACAAGAAAATTTATATTATGTTCTTGTTTTAAAATTATTAAAATTTCATTCAGAATTTAAAATCAGTAGAAGAAAATTTAAATTATTTTCCTGATAAAAAGAAATAATTATTTCATCTGTACAAGCAAATTTAAATTATTTTGTTGTTTAAAAAAATACTGAACACTTTTTATCCTGGATTTTAAATCTTTCCAAGAAAATTTAGATTTTCTTGTTTTCGTGTTTAAAAAATTATTTAAAACCTTTTATTCCGAATTTAAAATGTCTGCTGGAAAATTTTATTTATTTTCTTGTTAAAAAAATATTGCAAACTTTTTATCCTGGAATTTAAATCTGACGAAGAAAATTTAGAATTTTCTTATTTTCTTGTCTAAAAAAATATTAAAACCTTTTATTCCGAATTAAAAATATCTTCTGGAATATTTTGATTATTTTCTTGTTAAAAAAAATTATTTGAAACTTTTTATCCTGGAATTTAAATCTTTCCAAAAAAATCTAGATTTTTTTATTTTCTTGTTTAAAAGAATGTATTTAAAACCTTTTATTCCGATTCCAAAATATCTGCTGGAATATTTTAATTATTTTCTTGTGAAAAAAAATATTAAAGACTTTTTATCCTGGATTTTCAATCTGTCCAAGAAAATTTAGATTTTTTTATTTTCTTGTTTAAAAAAATTATTTAAAACCTTTTATTCCGAATTAAAAATTTCTGCTGGAAATTTTTATTTATTTTCTTGTTAAAAAATATGTTGAAAACTTTTTATCCTGGAATTTAAATCTGTCCAAGAAAATTGGGAATCTTCTTATTTTCTTGTTTAAAATTTTTTTATTTAAATCCTTTTATTCAGAATTCAAAATGTATGCTGGAAAACTTTAATTATTTTCTTGTTTTTAAAGGCATTTTCAAACTTATCTTATTTTTTCCTGAATTTAGATTAAAATTCATTTCCTTTTTCTTTTATTTCAATAAATTTCAATTGAATTTCTTTGGGTCTTTTTGCTTCATTCCTCACATCTTTGAGAAATTTATGAGAAATTATTTGAGTAAAATCTTAGTTGCATTGTAAATTAGGAAATTTCACTCCTAAAATTTTCTTTTAATATTTTGGTAAATACATAAACACTCATTTATTTTTTTAAAACTGATTAAAATATGCTTATAGTTAAAAAAGAAAAACGTGTTTATCGTTATTATTACATTAATTGTTTGTTTCTTCATATAGTTACTATCGAGAGTACTTTTGAAATGTATTTGGTTTAACGTGTTGTTTTTTACGTTTTGGAAATAATTATGTCTTTTCCAGACATTCGTATTTGATGATTTGTAAATCCGAAACCACACCGCTTTAAGCTAATGGCGGATAAGGACTTGCGAAATGTGATTTTCTGGGACCCTTGCTTTAAAAAATCCTTTTATATAAAAGATACATGGAATAAAAATATAAATATGGACAATTGTTATCAATGAAGAATGGAAGCCCCCATTGCTTAGTTGTTTTTATAGGTAAGTGATTTTTTGGCATTTATATATATTTTATAGATTTGGTTTCTGTTAAAATTCGTTGATTTCGTGAAATCAGTTTGAAAGAAACCCGATGAAAAAATTCTATTTTTTTCGATTAAACCGTTCATTATTTTTAAATTTGGTCTTTTTTCATTTTATTGAAAAAATCAGGGTTTGAAATTACATTTTCATATTGATTATAAGCTTCGAAACAGAGAGAGTCTATATAATCAAATTTTTACTCACTGGTTCTCAATGGCGGCTTCCGACACTCATAATGCATTTTAGTATGGAGATGACGAAGAAAAAAAGGACTCAATGATTTATATACTAGCTTTATAAACTCACGCACACTCCTGCATCCACTAACAAGAACAAGTTTAACGAACCGACATACAAAATGCCAGGCTTTCAATTCTCATACATATATTACGTATACACGTATAGTTTCACTATAAATATGTTGGCATACACATTTCTGAGTCTTGTAAATATTTACAAAACTTTCTTTACCAACGCCTGTTGGTCTGTATATATTTATTAATTTAAATGTAACTTTTATATTTTTTTGTTTTGTATAAAAATGTTATCAAATTTCCTCCTGTACTTCTTCATTTTTTTATTTATAAAACACTGTTTATGTTTTAGATCGCACTTGCTATCTGATGTCTCTTTTATTATTTCAATTTATTTCCACATTATATGCATACCGTCTCTGTATATGACGTGTGGGTTAATTAATTAGTTAATTAATAACCTTTGATTGTTAATTAGGAATTAGATAAAAAAAAACATACTTTGCTTATTTCAAATGAAATTCATATTCGCAGTTATATTGATATTGATTGACAAAAAGATGAATAAATTAAAACGTAACATCTTTTTTTTTTTTAGTTTTCTACACACACGAGAGACCGTCTGGTTTTATTTACATGGTGAGACACGAAGAGAGCGATTACACGTAAACACTCGTTTTTATATAAACAATCAAAGGGGAGATAACTCCAAGTTACTCAACAGCTTAAATTGCCAAACCAGAGAAGGGGAGTAAACGTTTTACATAACAGCTTTACAGTTTTAAAAACCTAACTAATATTGATAAATTTTCAATACCATCCATCATTGTGAAAAGAGTTTTAAGTCAGTTCTCCAATACCCAACAGTCATTTGAGTTTTACAAATTGTCTGCTCCCAAATCCTTTTATTTTATTTTCCCATGCATAATCTTCCTTTCTCTAACTGCTTGAAAAGTTTCTTTGTTTTTATTAATTTTCAAAATCTTTTAAGTTTTAACGTGTGCATAGCGATTAGTCCTTTTGGGCCAAGATAAGAAGCTTTTTTCCAGCAACATTTTGAAACTGTTTTTACAACTTTTTTACTTCAGAAAGGCAACTGCACAGAATTTTGTTTTTCTGCTAAATCACTGAGCCTACAAAACTTTTTCATTGTTTCTCAAGCACAGGGATGTATCAGAGATAAATAAAAGGAATGTGTTGGACTTGATTTAATTCAGATTTTCATTTTTAAGAAAAGAAAAATGTGTCATGCCTATCAAATGCAATCATAATTTGCACACTAATCTTTCGAAGTGCTGCAAACTCCTTTTGTTAGAAGATCGCTTATCAGGGTATTTAACTTCAATGTCACTTCTGGCACCAGTGAATTATTAGTTTTCACAACGAGAAGGTTACGGGTACATTCAACTTTATGAGACTCATTGACAAGATTAGAGGAAAATATGGTGTTGCGTGATGTTGCACTAATGTCACGACCCCGGTTTCTTCGCAACAGTTTGTTGGCCTTCTTTGTCTTTTCTCCAACTTTGGTTTGCTTAGTTCTACATTACTTTTGGATCAAGGGTGGGGCGTTCCCTCTTAGAAGGTCATTTCTTTCGCCGCAGCGACCACTGCCAATTCGACCAGCTTGTTGACGATTTAATTCTTGACGTTTACCTGATGAACTGTCCTCGAAATTTTGTGGAAGTTTTTTCGCATCCCGTTCCCTCCTCCATTGTTCTGAGTGATATTTCTGCCGATCAGTTCGTTTATTTCCTACATTTTCTCTTTCGGCTTTCCATTCCGACATACTGGCGACCTTCTCGATCAGCCATAAATACATTTTGGACAGAGGTGATAAATCAGCAAAACTTATTTTTCCCGTGCAATTTTCATTTTGGTTTTCGCATTTCGAAAATCACTTTCACAAACATTGTTATGCACAATTCTGAAACGTTGAGTGTTTCGGCTTCCACCAGATTTTGGAAATGAGGACCGATGATGTTTTCCATCTTAACATGATCCACAAAAGTTGATATCCTTGGTTACATCATAGTCAAGGCCAGTCACTAATTTGTCTTTTACTAGTTTTTGTAACGCAGATTTTGAACAACCGGTCGCAGTGAATGCACAACACAGGTGGTAGCAAATCGCTCATTATTTTCTACTATTACTTTCCTCGGCGAGACTGGAAACTTCTATACTTGTGTCACATATTTTCACAGCTGCGTTGTGGGTGTTCACTTTACTATTCCGTACATTAGTTTTTGTCTAAATTCTTGACTTTGAAAGTTCCGTCGGTACTAGTGCAGAGAGTGATCCGGACGTAACTCAGCCACTGCTCGGCTGTCACCGGAACACTGACGTCAACAGCCGGAGTAAGCCGAGCGTCGCCGTAACATAAAGCTGAGCCACTGAAAATGAGGCGCGATGATTTCAACACGGCGCGCGTTACAAATTCAAAGCAACATACAACAATTTAGAAGAAGAAAAGAAAAAAGAAAAGGTTAAAACACACACACACACACACACACACACCAGTTTTTACATTAACGGAAAAGACACGCAAATTATTAAATTCAGAGAATAAAGAAAAAAAAGTGTAAAAAAATGCAAACCCCCAGCCGGAGTACTGGATTTTTTGCCAATAAAAAAAATTACTGGCAAGATCAAAAACGTGTTCGTCATGCGGACACAGCTGTCAGCTTATGAGAAGAGCAAAAGTCAGCGATGGCTATGCCTGGAGGTGTCAGGTTAGCAATTGCCGAACGTATAATTCACTAAAGACTGGCACATTTTTCGCCAAGTCCAGGCTTATTGTAAGCAACAATTATCAAAATCATTTACCTGTGGGCCTACCAGCGAGTCACGAAAAAAGATCTTCAACGCGAATGCGGTTTAAGGTCATCACACACCATCGCTGATTGGAAAAATTTGCTGAGAGACATCTGTGGAGAATATTTTCTCAAAAATCCGCGGCAGATAGGAGGCCCGGGCCATACGGTGGAAATAGACGAGGCAGTATTCAATCGCCGAAAACATAATGTTGGCCGACTAATCACGCCGGTCTGGGTCATCGGTGGATACGACCTCGCCGAAAAGGGGGGTTTCTTGGTGAGTGTACCAAACCAGAATGCAGAAACCCTCCTTCCCTTAATAAAACAGTATATTCTGCCGGGGACCACGGTCGTATCAGACTGTTGGAAGGCATACAACAAAGTGTGGGGGAGAGGGGTATCGCCATTTGACGGTGAACCACCACAGCCTTCATTTTGTAGATCCCGAAACGAAGGCTACCACGAATCATGTGGAGCAAATGTGGAAGGAAGCGAAACAACGCAACAACGTTGAATACTGGACCAACCGGGAGCTTTTGGACATATCTCCTAGAGTTTATGGGGAGGCAAAGATTTGGTAATGCTCCGTTTGTCTCCATATTTTGGCTCAAATCGCCGAAAGCTACGCGGTTGATGACAAGCTGCTCCCTTGCACATCTGCTACCACCTCTGCGTCCACTTTGTCGTCGTGTGATGCCGTCCAACAGTCTGAGGAAACAACAACATAACCCCCCCCAAAAAAAAAAAGAACAAATGTTTCACTTTTCACGTTTTTCTAAAAGAAAGACTCCCTTCGCCCCCCAAAAAAAGTTTGGTTTCGTTTTTATTTTTATTTTTTTTTTTTTGTGAAAAAAAAAATGTTTCAACTTTACACGTTTTTCTATTAAAAAAAACATAAAAAAGACGCCCCCCTCCCCCCCAAAATGTTTTGTTTCTATTTTTCTTGTAACAAAAAAGAAAAAAAAATCTTTGAAAGTATTGTTTTGGACTTACCAGTGAAGCTTTTATTGAACTAACAAATGTTTAAAATTATTTTTCTATAAAAAAAAATATTTATATAAAAAAAAATGTTATACCATTTTCCTTTATCGGTAATAAAACTTTAAAGTTCCAAGGTAAGTTTTCCTTTTCTTTTTCTTGTAATGCTATGCGGCGCTCGGCTTAATTTCCTCGGCGACACTCGGCTTACTCCGGCTGTTGACGTCAGTGTTCCGGTGACAGCCGAGCAGTGGCTGAGTTACGTCCGGATCACTCTTTGCACTCAATTGGCTGTTCAAATGCGTTTTTCAGAATAAAGGAAAATCGGATTTAGAAAGGTCGAACGGTCAAAACACACATCGCGAACTAAACAACATAGTGTCATCCAACATAGCAACAAATAATCGGATAATTTGAACCAAACCAGATCTACGTTTTTCAAAATAAATCTAAACTTCACTTAGAATGTGTTTACAGTTACACTTAAAAAGAACAATTCGGTTCAAATACTGTGTAGGTAGCCATTTTCTGAGCTGAATAGAAAGGAGGAAGGTGTTTTCTCAGAACTTGAACCTAACCAGATTTACTTTTTTCAAAATTATCCTACAGAAAATACTTTCGCGGTGTCGCTTTCGAATACGTTTAAACAAGCAAAGAATACTTATGTTTCATACATATAATTCGATTTTTTCAAATATAAAACCATGATTTAAATATATAATTTCCTATACTTGTCGAATAACGCACATGTACAATTATTCGTGCAACATATTTTATTTACACGTACTTTCATTTAAAAATTGAATAAAACGATATCGTAAGATGTTTTGTAATTTTATGTTTATTTATACTAAATTAAAAATAATACATTTACAGTTTTATTTATTTCACCGGTATTCACTGACACCTATCACTTAAATAAAAAGTTTGCGTAAACATTGAGTTAGCACGTTTTGTGTGCGTTTTTAGTCTATACTCAAAAAACATTTTCTGTGTTATTTTATTTGTAATTATTTGCTTTTACCTTTTTGATAAAAACGAGCGTAAACGTTGAGTCTAACACATTTAATGAAATGATATCATAGCCCTTTTTTTTATTTATACGAAAAAAATTCTGTTTTATGCATTCTACTTTCTCCTAACAATTTGATGAGTTTAACATTTTAATATAAGGATTTCATAGCATGTCCCATGTTTTTTTTTATTATTTATACTCAAAGAACATTTTCAATTTGGTTTATTTTAAATGTTTTTACTTTTACCTAAAAATTTAATTTTAAAAAAAAATGCATAAGCATATAGTTTAACAATTTTAATACAATGATATCGTAGCACGTTCCGTGTTTTGTTCCATTTTTCTAAACACGCACCCAGTGGATGTCTGGTTAGTCCTTTTTCTCCTCAGTTTTTACATCCTCCTTGACTCTTCTCAAGTATTTAGGGTGGTTTCAGTCGATGCTGAAACTTTAACTTTATTATTATTATTATTATTATTATTATTATTATTATTGTTGTTGTTGTTGTTGTTGTTGTTGTTGCTGCTGTTGTTGTTTTTGTTGTTGCTGCTGCTGTTGTCGTCGTTGTTTCTATTGTTAATATTTTTACTAATTGGGTAATTTTGCTTTTTGGAAATTTTTCCAATTTTTGTTTTTTATTATTTTGATTTAGTAGTAGTAGTAGTAGTAGTAGTAGTAGTAGTAGTAGTAGTGATCATTTTTTGTTCTATTACTGCTATTCTGATTATTTCTACTATTGGCTATAATATTATTACAATTATTCTTATGCTCTTTATTTGTCTTACTTTTTTTAATATAAGTATTAACATTATCTTCAGTATTATTTTTATTTCTTAATGCTATTAGTATTACGTTTATCGCTGTGGTTCTATTATTATCTTTATACGTATTGCTATCAGTAGTATCACTATTATTAGCATTATTTTTCTTAGTATTAATATTATTATTAACATCATTAGTATTCTTTTTTCTTTACTATATTCAATAATGTTATTACTATAATTTGTAGTAATATTAGTATTACAATTTTGTCGTTATTGATTTTCGTATTTATATGGTAACATAATTATCATATAGTATTATTCATTATCACTTCTAGCTTGGCTATTGAAATTTTGACATTTATTCTGAATTCCCGGGCAACGCCGCTACACAGGTAGGCAAATTATAATAAAAAGACAAAATCTAAAATGAGACATCTCCTGTTTGCTATGTTCTCTCATTCCAACTGAATACCCACTATTCTCTCTATCTCTCATATTTCATCTCAGCTACGAGTTAAACATATAATATTTGTGGCGTTATTTCCTGTTTATAATGGTCCGCTCACGTCTTTAATATTTCCTTTCTTATTATTTTTTATTGTTAACAAGCAGAAATAGGAAGTTCGGAAGTGTATAAATGATTTTGAGACTTTTTTTTTTATTATTATACTCGGTCCCAGAAAAGAAGGAACAACATATTTCTCTAGTTCAGAAGACAACAAACACCGGTCTACGCTGCATTTAAGATTTTACATATGTTGCCTGATATTTGATTAGTTGATCTGCGCAGTCAACCAAAAGTTATTATTTCTGAGAACTAATCGTTCAGACTCATAAACTTACTTTTAACGGGCTGTCTGTATTAGAACAAATACATTAATTGCATTGCAAAGATTGTTGTCACATCTAGGCAGGAGCTGCTCGGCGCGCCCTATTTTGTCTTAATAGAGTTCAACATCGTCTTCGATACCCAGTAGATGATGCCTTTTTCTTTTCCTTGCAACCTCCTTTTCTCATAAATGGTACGTTGCGGGCCTGTTTCTGCTCTATCACTATTTTCATGGCAAGTGCTCGACTGAACTTCAGTCTATGGTCCTTGCCACACTTTCACAAAAAAAACACTCGACTAGCTACAGCCACTATATATGATCCCCCCTCTCTATCAGTGCCTGAATCTAAACACAGATTCCACGAAAAAAGCTTCTTTCTCAGAACGGCCTGCATTCGGAACACTGTTCCTTTGGACTGCTTCCCGGTCGAATACAAGATGGTAGTCTTTAAATCCAATGTAGACAATCTCTTGTTGAGCCACCTCCATAAATATATCGCTGAAGTATTTCATGCTTGTGTCGGTTTTATAAGTACGTTAACGGAATATGCTCTAACGATGCCAGACCACATGTGCCTCCTCGTCGTGAATACCTTAAACTTACACAACAAGCTGTCGCAAAGCCGTCTACTCTAATAATTTATCCCTCCACTTGCTAGACTTCCTTTTATCTTTCTTGCTTTCCTGAAACATGCAGAAATTCAGATGTAATGCGAAGAGAGATATCGCAACACAACTCCCTACATAATGTGCTTGCATGCGTGGCCCCTCATGCCAGCTCCTTACGTTCAAGTAGCAATATGCTCTATTTGTAAGCAATAAGAATTTTTAAAAGCATGTTCTTATTTTCCTATCAATACACATGTTTAAAATGTCAGCGAATATAACAAAATTGTGTACCCTGATTAATTAGCCTTTGAATAAAACATACTACATTTTCGATTGATATATTCAGCTTTAGAGAATATTTATAATAAAAATCAATAATAAAAGAACACACAACAGAAGTAACACATAGATATTTTAAACCAAAGTAAACATGAAACGTCTCCTTGAAACCATTAAAATTTTATTTAGCGGTCAGAAAAAATACAAGTGCGCAGGTGTATCATAATCTATTGAGAAAGGTTATACACTTTTGGTCCATTGTTATGCAAATATAGACTAAAAGATTACATAAAAATAGTTATTCAACCTTATTTTTGATATTAATATTTTTACTATTAATATGATAGTAACGCACCATATGTACCGAAAAAGAGAGCGTCATTTAGTTTGTTTTTTTTTTTTAGTATTTTGTGATAAGTATATTTTATATCTATTTTCTTACTAAAAAATGATTTAGATTTGTTTATCATACCAATGTGTATTCATGACCAATTTGTTTACTGAATCGAAACATTATGATCATTTATTAATATTTAATATTACAAAATTGTGCCATGTTGGGTAAATGTAAGGACACACTAGAATAACAATATCGATTATTTGTCTTTGAATGAAGTATATAATAATACATTTTGAACTGATTTATTCATGGTGATTTACCGCATATTTATGACAAATAATACAACCAAAAAAATATGGAGATCATGGATGTTTGAATTCAAAGTAAACATAACCCCTATAATTGTAATGGCCGATTTTTGTTTAGCGGTCAGCAACAAAAGAACATATGCGCAGATATAACAATACATTTTGAGATGTTTCATACACTTTCGATATTTTTAAATCCGATTAAAACTAAAATTGTTTATTAAAAATTCGTCTAAAACTGCGGTTGGTGGTAGTTAATAATTAATGACATGAACTGAAAACCTATGTGTTCCAATTTCTGTTACATATCGGTATCATCGAAGTTATCCTTGAGGGGTACCAAATTGAGCTTTCGCTACATTTGAATATGTTATATAGAGTTCTTCATTTAGGGGCACATTTTACGTTTTCTATACAACACAAGAAAGATTCCGTGTTATTGTCTCTAATATAAATGGTTGTGTGTTTGATTATCATAAAGGGAATCGTGTGTGTGACATGTAATTTCTGAACCTACCTCTGTTCTCGCTGTTGAACCATCTGGCAATTTCTCATCCTGGAGGGAGACTTGATACCTGTTTGACGAAGATTTATCACTCCAAGACGATGAAATGGTTTTATAGTTTTTTATTTCACTTTCCCCAGAGGTTCTGCAGAAGTGGAAGTGAAATCGGCTTGTGTTAGTTCTTCTTCACACACGTCAGCGTTCGTCTCCCCCCTCCCCAGGGGGAGACCATGGAAGAACGTCCGTCTTCTTCAAAGCTCAAATCAAATCTCACAGATCTAGCCAACCACGTCACACATACGTAATTTGGTCAGCTGACCTTTGGTTCTGGTAAACGTGTCTACCTCCACGTTTACTCACCTCTCTCTCTCTCTCTCTCTCTCTCTCTATCTCCCTCTCTCCCTCTCTATTCTCTTATAGAGACACAGAGAGAGAAAATAGAAAGAGTAAGAAAGCCAGAGAGGGGGGAGAGATGCTCGTTAACATTCCTCCACCCCTTTTTTATCAAAATGTATGGCAAGCCATACATTTTTAATAACTAACTAACTAAAAAATAATAATTATGTCCGAAGTACATCTTTATTTTTTCCACTTTCCGGACTCACCCCTTTTCCAAGAAAGATCAGGCACCAGTACTCTTCTACTACACTATCAACCCTTCTGCTGCTTCTCGAAAGTCTCTCCTCGACATTAACTTGCTTCCAAGTTAGACAAAGCTGTAGCTTTGCAGATATACATCTTGTCTAGGCGGTCGCATTGTTGGATATTTTCCACTGACTCTGCTCTTTATTTGGACCACTTGGCCAAACAAATGGAGACTCCATTTTCGATCACTTTTTCGAAATGGGGCCAGCATATCGCAATTACGACCAGAACGTCGGATGCTCCATGTTGGTGGTAGCTTTATCGCATGGGGACTCGAACCCCAGACCCTCAGATTAAAAGTCTGATGCTCTACCGACCCAACCATCCCACTCGCGTTCTCGACTTTCAGCATAGGCCTAAGTCCCAGTTTTTTTTTTCCTTTACTGTAATGCCCTGACGTCTTTCTCTGAGTGGTCCTATTACTGGAGCTTTGTTCTATTCTATCTACTACTTCGGGACTTCACAAAGCTCTTCTACTAACTCCCTTGGTTGGTCTAAGCCAAGATACGCCTTCACACTGATTCACTCGGACCCTGTTTGAGCTCCTGGAACCCGACAAGATACGGAATCATCACTCCCTAACTAATGCGCATCGATTTCTAACTAAGTAGCTTTCCCTTTGTGATTTTTCCGCATTCCCAGCAAGTCCCAAGATTCCCAGATATCCCTCACACATTCCTCTAAAAAAATAAAAAATAATAATAAGGCTCTATCTTGTCCCTTACGTAATCTGCATCTTTCCCTTTATTCTATCTCCCCGTGATTAGGCTTGGTACCGACTGTCCAGTCGCTCCGTACCCTGAGGAATTATCGCGACCTCGCACGCCAGACTTTTGTTGGACAAGACTTATTGCCGTTGCTTGGGCCTACGTGGCATCTTCCAACTCACTGGAACCACTAGTATTGTTTTAACAGGGTACTCATTACTCTAAAATAGTATTTCCCCTGCCAAATTTTCTAATTTGTAACAATACCGTGGCTTATAAAAAAAATAAAACAACAGAAAAAACTGCTTTCTACAGCCTAATCGCCTTGTAATTCTCATGAAAAAAAATGCAACTACGCGCTAAACGTCCCTAAAATATAACTAAACCAACCAAATCTATTCCAAAATAATTTAATTTAATAATACCAATTAAATTCACCCAACATGTTTTTTTTGTTGTTTTTTTTTAATTTTGGTACCTTTAATTCACAATAGGGTAACATTTTATTTTCCTAAGTACTTGCATACATATTTCATTCATCTTCTCTTGAGCGATTCGTAACATAATGGCCACGTCAGCCATTGCTCCCCCTCTGCCCCTTACGCCATGTCAGAGGGCATTTCATTTGCTCTCTGAAGTTGATTACAACTAGATCCGCTCACGCTGGACAGAATACATTCCGTTTACTGCTATGTCAGAAAAAACTTCTTTTTTTTTTTCAAAGTCGGTAAGCGCAACCTGCCTTGAAGACACATAGCTTCACGGAAAACATCGGATTTCCACACATGAAGTACTCAAACTTGCTCCATGTTGATTCTACTCGAAATCAACAGAAATCACTATAAAAAAAATAAAATTCGAATCATTTCCCGAGAATAATGAAATTAATGACTACCCATGTAATTCAACACCTCTCCAAAATTCTAACATGCTTGCCACAGAAATTAAATTCCATTCACGCCCCACTTTTTTCTTTCATTTCTTCATATAGTTTATTTAACCCTATATTTATCCTTTTTTTTCTACCTTACTTATGTGGTCAAAACGTCACTCATGTCGAATAGAACATTTATTCTACTTTTCGAAAATTGAAATTAATACCGACTGAACCTTTGACTCTTCCGAAACTTTTTTATTTTTTTTTTTAATCATTTATTACACTGTTTAAATCTTATTTCTTTCTCTTTTTCCCTATTTTATTATTACTATTATGATTATTAATTAATTAACACGTTCTTTCTTTTATTGATCATTCTTTCAATAGACCCCACAAGCAAAGATTTCACCTCACCATTCTGCGAAAAAAAATACATGTCAAAGAACAAGAAAATTCTGCCAATACCGTTTGACAACACATCAATTACATAAAAATAATAAATTAAAAAATACAAAAAATATCCTATAAGCAATCACAAAGTCTCATCTCACTAACAACAAAATTCCAAATAACAAAACACAGATTCGTGGATACTCATTTGACCACGTCATCAAGTAGGTCGGCTGCATAGTGCGTCATCTTTTACCATTCACAGAATTCAAAATTAAAGAAAAATCACAGTCGTTTACGAAAAAAAATAGCTAGACATTTACAATTAAAATACAGTCGTTTCTAAAATAAAATAAAACGACTCACTTATAAAGTCTCAGACAACTCGATCGAACTAAAAATTGTCCATGTCAGAAAAAAAAAAAAAATTCTCAAGAAATAAAATCGTACAATTAGTGAAAAAAAAGGAAAAAAAATCACATTTCAGAACCTATCCATTGTTTTTCATCAAAAGTACATATTGTTTTTCCTTAAAAGTTACGCTTAGTTCACAGTTTAAAAATGACACAAAATATTCATAACAACATTTTTGATTGACATGTTTATCTTTGTGGTAAAGGCTCGTTACAGTCAAATGTTCTATTTCTTTATTTTTCTTTTTGGTTTTCTCACTGGCTGTTGTTAAAAATTTTCAAAATAAGGCCATTTTTCGTTTTTCTTTCTAATTTTGACATTAAGTGATATTTTTCTTCGTTCATAACGAGCTAATTCCCAATACGATAAACATTTTTTTTTCAACTATTTTCTATATATAAAGTTTTACATCTGTGTGTCTGTATGTCTTCCTTTTCTTTCTTCGTGAAAAGGTTGTACGTGTGTATTGCTTTTCTTTTTTTTCTTTTTTTTTCTTAATTATTTTTCTAATTCGCCTAGTGTTTTAATGGACCCTACGTTGTGTGTGTGTTGATTTGTATTTTTTTTTACTGTTCTTTCTTTTTCTTTTTTTTCCATACATTTTATTGTTTTTCTTGTCCTTTTTTTTCTTTTTTTTTTTTAGTCTATTTCTTTCTTCTTGACACTAAATCTCCATGCTTCCACGTTGTATTTTCTTAAACACAGGTTCGATTATCGCATCGGTGATGCGACTGGTCGACGAGCACCAATTTGAATATGTTATATATTCTTATCATCGAGTTCTCACTAGGGTTATCATCCTGGGGCGCCATTTTGAATTCATTGAGGGGGACCAAATTGATTTTTCGTTACATTTGAATATGTTATATAGAGTTCTTCATTTAGGGGCACATTTTACGTTTTCTATACAACACAAGAAAGATTCCGTGTGATTGTCTCTAATATAAATGGTTGTGTGTTTGATTATCATAAAGGGAATCGTGTGTGTGACATGTAATTTCTGAACCTACCTCTGTTCTCGCTGTTGAACCATCTGGCAATTTCTCATCCTGGAGGGAGACTTGATACCTGTTTGACGAAGATTTATCACTCCAAGACGATGAAATGGTTTTATAGTTTTTTATTTCACTTTCCCCAGAGGTTCTGCAGAAGTGGAAGTGAAATCGGCTTGTGTTAGTTCTTCTTCACACACGTCAGCGTTCGTCTCCCCCCTCCCCAGGGGGAGACCATGGAAGAACGTCCGTCTTCTTCAAAGCTCAAATCAAATCTCACAGATCTAGCCAACCACGTCACACATACGTAATTTGGTCAGCTGACCTTTGGTTCTGGTAAACGTGTCTACCTCCACGTTTACTCACCTCTCTCTCTCTCTCTCTCTCTCTCTCTCTCTCTATCTATCTATCTATCTCCCTCTCTCCCTCTCTATTCTCTTATAGAGACACAGAGAGAGAAAATAGAAAGAGTAAGAAAGCTAGAGAGGGGGGAGAGATGCTCGTTAACATTTCGAAGCAAGTTCGTTTCACAGCCAGACTTTTATCAAAGCCATACTTGATTTTATGTCTAACTTCCGAGAAAGTTTTATTCATAAAATAACTTCAGCTATGACAAAACAGTGCTCATAAATATTTAGACGGTAACACTACTTTAGTAACACAATGTCTGGAAAAATCAATTATTTGTTAAAAATCAATCGCGAACAAAACAACGAATAGTATTTTCGTGTTTAACATGTGAAAATTATCATAAATCTATATTTGATATCGTTTCTACTCCTTTTTGACAAAGTTAAACTAAATATATTCTACTTGTCGACCCTAACGCTTTGTTGTAAAATTAATAATAAATAGTTTAGAAGTTTAGAAGTCAATCATGTACATACAGTGCCGGCAAAAAGAAAGTCCGCACTTGTAATTTTTTTCAAAAACTGCAAATTTAAGCTAAATTTAATGTAACTGTTTAAACAAACTATACCTCATTTGATCCACCTTTTATTCCTCTATAATGGTACCTGTTCATATTTGACTTTTAATTAAAATATTCTAGTGTTGACGTACATTTAAAAAATAAGTTCAAATTGAGGAGGAAAAAAGAAAGTCTGCAGCACCAAATTTGCTTTAAACCAGCTTAAATTATCGCCCCTAAATCAGTTTAAAATATCCACCAACAGGCAACAAACCATCGCTAATCGTAATTGTTGTTGTTCCAGGTTATACAACGTAACATTTAGTCCATATGCCACGACTTTCTCTTAGTGATCGTCAGGAGCTCATTAATCTCCACCTTTCTGGTTTATCCAATCGGGAAATCAGCCGCAGATTGAAATGTGATGAGAAAACGGTACGAAAGACTGTGCAAAAGCACCAAAACACCGACAGTGTTAGTTGTGCCCCTAAATCTGGTCGGAATAGAGTTACTTCTAACAGGGAAGACAATGCTATCAAGATCCGCAGCCTAAGAAACAGATTTGAAACGGCTCCCCAAATCCAACAACAGCGTAATCTTATTAAAAAGTACTCTCTTTCTACAGTCAAAAACAGATTAAAGGAATTTAATTTGCGACGATATTTTGCAAGACGCAAGCCAATGATTTCTGTAAAGAACAGAAAGCGCCGTCCGGACTTTGTTAGATGCAATGAAGATCATGACTTTTCATATTGGTCAAACGTGCTTCTTAGCAACGAAAGAAAGTTCAATAGGCTAGGCAGTGATGGTAGGCAGTACGTCTGTCGGAGGAAAGACGAAGAATTTAATCCTAGGTGCTCAGTTTCAACGCTGCAAAGTGGTGAAGGTTCAGTTTTGGTGTGGGGCACTATTAGTTCCAATGGTCCAGGGCCTATAGTTCGCTTGCAAAGTCGAATTAATTCGACCAAGTACATTAATATGTTGACTGAGCATTTTCTACCCTACTTTGGTCGGAATTTGGATGATAATCCCATCTTCATGCAGGATAATGCTCCCATTCACACAGCTGGCAATGTCAAGAGATTTCTGGAAGAGTACTTTTTGAAAAATTACAAGTGCGGAATTTCTTTTTTCAGCCTGTGTACAAGTATATAAACATATAAATATATATAACTTTATGAAGGCTGAAATATCACTATTGCATATATAAATATGTGTGTGTACAATCGTGATATTTCCCTCTTTATATATACATATATGTGTGTGTATGTTTAAATAGTTGTATGTACATATATGTACGTATGTATACTTATATCTATTATTAATATACTAGATAATATACGTCTGAAACCGAAATTATATTTATGTTTCTATTATTTGTACCATTATACAACCGTTTACTTCTCAAATTCAGTTTACTATACTATTTCAGATTTCCGTAATGTCTTTCAATTCTCAATTCTGTACGAGGAACAGTATAATGTCTTCCTGTTGTCATAAAGCTACCTCACAGGCCTGATATTCTATTTTACATGTAGTAATATAATATATATGCAGTTGTCATGAGAAGATTTTCCCATGTATTACCTCCTTCTTTGTGGAAAACTAATGTGATATATGTTTTATTAAGGTGAGAACATCCTCCTAGTTATTACCTCCTACCTTTTTGTGTTTAGTGTATTATCTGTTCCACTGTAGTAGGAACATGCTCCTAGAAATTATCTCACCATTTAAAAGAATAAATTGACAAATTACTTGTTTATCAAAGCAAAAATATAAGATCGGATAGATAATGTAATATTGCTAGTATATATAATGATACGCTTAGGTATTTATGTTTATACGTACGTAATCATCTCTCGCACATTTTACTAACTGAGATCAGTGGAAATTATGTTGCTAAAGGAAGAAGTTCGACTTATTTTAAAATGGACAGTTTCGAGTTTACTAAGACATACAATTTTAAATACATTTCAAAAAATGACATTTATTTTATTAATTTGAAGAATAATGAACTGACTATTATTTTTATTGTAAAACATAAAAATATTCATTGTTAAATAATTGGAATTGCAACGTTTTTACAAACGATGATACACTGATATATACGTTTCATTTAACATTTGAATGACAAAACAATTTCTTACGAAATAAAAATGTTATTTTATTAACAGTCAAATATACACGACGAAATTATCAGGATGTACCACTAGTTACATGATAATATATTTAGTATATTGAATTCCAATAAGTTTGAAAACCAAGTAATGCTAAATATTTGTTTATTAAGTGAAAAAAATTTAATATTTTTATACCGAAACCGTCAATGGAAACCACCCTAATTATAGAAGAATTTATAGATTTTTTTTTTCATTTCTGCAGATGATGCTAAGTTCAGATATAATAACGCGTATGAGAAAAATGTCCTTCGGATGTTATTAACGATTGTGTTAAAATCAAAACTGGATGTATCACGTGGTTAGCTTAATAATTGAAAATAGGAGCTAAATCCTTTACAAGCAATGTTTTGTTTATTCTTCATTTAATAAAAATATATTTAACATTACAAAATAATGCTTTCAACGGGTGTAACTAACCCCATATTATATTTAGTATATATTTTGTTTCAATATATATTTCAGCAGTGCTCAATACCAAATTAAGTCTATAAAGTATTAATAGGAGAAAATATTTTAGCCTGACGAATTTCGTCGAAGATGAAACATAGGTATCTATGTGGCTTACTTCACATAATTATATTTTATACTAAACTAGCAGCTATATAGACATTGCCCAGTTGTAAAATACGCTTAAATATAATATTTTGATTAATGCGGATTACGTATGTATTATTGTACTAGCCTGGGTTCCCGGCGTTGCTCAGGTGTTTGGAGGTGTGTGTTGATCAAAAAAAACATTGGTAGTAGGCAAGCAGGCTCGAACCCGTATCGCGAAGGAAGAAAAGAACGTGAATAAAATGTGACGTGTTTGCTGTTGCGCCCATCGCCAAAGCGGAAGTGACGTATGTTTAAATTAAGGTTAGACAATCGGAAAAAGGGGATGACTTTCGAAAATATTGGCGAAAAAAGCGACCCCTCCCAGAAGAAAAGTGCCCAGTGAACGTGCAGGAATTAATGTTTTGGGGCAATTTTTCGGTATTTGTCGTCCAAAGTGTTGAGCTTTAAAACGATTCGGATCTTGCGAAAATCCTTCGCCTCTGTCGAAAGTTTTTGTGAGACATGATGATGATTGCTCCGTCCATGCCATCTCAGATGACCCTGCACCCCTGTCGCAGATTTGCACATCTTGAAGCAGATGTGGCATATAAATTGAGCCATTTCTATCGAGTTAACTTCCTCTGGAAATCGAAGCGAATTCCTATGAACAATCACATGTCTTCTCAAACCAACAGTAAACTTGCAAATTTGCTGCATGTTAAACAGATCGTTTGGTTCGGACTAATAGTTGCAAAGTTGACCTGGACAGGAGTGGTTGACGTAGCCAGCTTTTGACAAAAGCACTCGTTCACGAGTGTGGCATTTCCAGCTCTGTGTGTCATGTTTAAGACCATCAATTAACCTTTGCGAAGCTTTCGCTTCAGATTGCTGTGGGCTGCTTTCTTTTCTCTAGAACGCGTATAAGCTTTCGCCACTTCGGTCTTTGCAGAGAAAGTTCTTCCCATGTGTCGATGTCGATTTGTAAGACTTTCAAATTATTCTTAGTAGAGTCCATGAATATCTTCCTAAGCTTGTGTTGAGGGCGCTTGCCATTTTCCAGCTCCCTGTAAAAAATTTGTTTTGGCAGCCTACAATCTTTCATTCGAACAAGTGGCCCACCCAACGCATGTGAGATCTGATTACAAAGGTCTCAACACTAGAGCTACAAGCTCTCACAAGGACTTCAGTATCGGGTACTTGCGCTTGCCACTTTATGTTTAAGATACATCTTAAGCATTTTTGGTGAAATCATTCAAGCCATGTAATGTGCCTTTGATGGATTGTCCATGGCTCCGATGGATACAACAGTGTGGTTAGCACACAGGTTTTGGAAACGCAGATCTTAATCCTGTCTGTGATGCCACGATCAGACTACACTCTCTTCTCCAACTTTCCAAAAGCTACAGATGCCTTCTAAATTCGCCTGTGGATTTCAGTGTCGAGACAGGCATCCCTCGATAGAGAACTACTAATGTACACAAATGAATCAACTACTCCCAGTGTAGCACCACAGACCATGATGTTCGGTTCAACGTATGACTGGCCCGGTGCAGGAGTGAACATCACCTTTTTTTTTAGACAGACTGATCTTCAGACCAAAAGCAGTGCAGGAGTCAGCAAAGCTATCCATTATATGCTGCATATCAGAGTGCGACAAAAAACAGCATCGTCTGCATACAGTAACTCCTTGACCAAGACATGATTCAGCTTGGATCTGGCATTAAATTTTCTAAGATTAAAAATGCGACCTGTGGTTCGAAACTTTAATATGACACCCCTATTGCAATCTCGAAACGCATGAGCAAGCAGAGCAGCAAACTGTATAGAGAAAAGAGTAGGGGCGGGAATATCACCTTGTTTGACACCATTGTCAACTGGGATTTCATCAGACAATTTTCCGTTAAACGAGACTCGAGTTTTCATGTCCCTGTGCAGTTCCTTGAATATTCTAACAAAGGTTGGAGAACACCCTACTTTCTCTAAGATTAACCAGGGAGCATCCCTGTTAACGGTGTCAAATGCTTTGGTTAGATCCACAAACACTTGATACAGTGGTGTCTGTTCTTCAGTGCATTTCTCCTGGACTTGCCGGGCTGAAAAAATCATATCTATAGTTCCTCTGCCAGACCTAAAGCCACTTTGTGACTTTGGAATATCATTAGGACAAGCATCCTCCAGTGACCTGTTTAATAGAAGTCGTGCGAGAACTTTCTCAGCAGCTTCCAAAAGCACAACCCCACAGTAGTGGTCAGCAACATTTTTCTGTCCCTTCCTTCAAACAGGGTCACCAAGAAACCATCAATCCAATCCTGTGGAACAGGATCACCTTCCCAGATTTCCTCAACAAAATCAAGGATAGCATTAGTAATATTCACACCTCCAATCCTAATAAGCTCCACCGGAACACTATCCAAACCAGGTGCCTTTCCACTGCTGATTTGTGCGATAGCCAACTGCACTTCAACCAGATTAAGCAAACGATCCATTCTGAATATGATATCACATTGTAGTAGGTTATCAATTGCATCAGCATCTACTGCTGAGGGATTGTGAAACACATCAGTAAAGTGCTCTTGCAATCTTTTCAATATATTTTCTGGATCCTTTATCACAACAGAACCATCTTTCGACATCAGGGCAGATATTGAAGAGGTAGGAGGACCAAATACTTGGCGCAGGAGTCCATAAAATTCCTTCGAATTTTTTGTGTTATATTCCGTTATATTCATCCACCATTTATTTTTCATTTTTCTTAGCTCACGTTGCAATGTGGCTTTGACCTCTTTGTATTGTCGCAAATTAGTTGTATGATCAGAATGATCTTCACGAAGTAAAGATTCATAAATTGTCTGTTTATTCATTAGCAACTGATTAATTTCAAGATTGTTGTTGTCAAACAAGTCCTTGTTTCCTATCCTTCTTGAAACCAAGAACTTCACCACCAGCAGAATAAACCTGAGTCTTAAAATTCACCAATGTACCATCAAATGCAAGATTATCGAGCTTTTCCGCCATACTCTTTTGAACTTCAGGCAGCTATAACTTGGCGACATCAATACGGTTAGGCACCTTAACACCACTATGACGAACTTTCTTACGGATTCGTAAATTAAACTTTTCTCTCACCAACTTGTGATCGGTGTCACATTCAGCGCTGCGCATGACACCAACAGTATATGCATTTCGAAGGTCGCGTTTTCGAGTTGTGATGAAGTCAATTAGGTGACCATGCTTTGAACGTGGGTGTATCCAAGTAGCTTTGTGCTTCAGTATACGGCGACAAAAAGTGTTACAACTAGCAAGATTAAATTCTGAACATAGCTCTAGTAGTTTAAGGCCATTAGCATTCATGGTATCGATACATAAGCGGCCAAGAGGACTCTAGATCTCATAGTCTTTCCCAACACGGGCATTGAAATAAGAATAACAAGTTTTCCATTAATTGGTGTAGATGCAACAACAGACCACAGAGACTCATAGAAACACAAGGTGTCATCTTCATTCGATTAAAGGTTGGTGCATAGACCGAAAGAATAGTGATGAATGTATTATGTGAGAGAGGAACACGAAGTTTCATGAAGGATGTTTTAATCGCAACACCGACTCCACACATTTCTACGGATACCCTCCGGTTTACCAATCTAGAAGAGAATGTAGCCTGATGATACCTCTGTCATTTGATCTTCTCCTGAGAGACAGCTCTCTGACAGAGCAGCAATATCTATATCAAGTCTTCGTAGCTCTGCAGTGACAAGTGCTGCCCTGCGCTCTTAACGGTTGGATAACCGTTTATCAAGAAGAGTGCGTACATTCCAACAGCATAAATTGTTGAATTTTACTCCTTTTTGGAGATACATTTTTGTTTTATTCCTGCTTACATGAACCACCGTTAGCCACAGGAAACTAACCAGTGATAGTATGACAGACAATTGTTAATGCAACTTCTATCGCTTTCCCAATACATTGGTTGAGCTGTGCTCTCCCTGAATAGGGGTGCTCAGTCACAGGAACCCCCACTGGAGTTGGCTTCTGTCATGTGGAGGCACAACAACGATGTTAAGATAGGGTTCCTGTCGCTTCTGTGCAGATTTGTGACTGTGTACTCCAACTGATCAAGTTTTTACACGTCGTCACTACTCCATCGCCATAGGACTTGTAATAGAAATGAACGACAGATAAAGATAAGATAGAAAAAAATAAGAGATAAAAGATAGATCTCAAGTAACATCTGTACATCGTTGTATTAAAATGACAAGCGCTTGTAGGACACGAGTGCCACTCTCTAAGTCTCAGCAACAATAACCCAGTGACAAGCTATTGCAAGATGACTGGTAATTGCTTTAACCGCAGATTTCTCGTAAGAGTTGTCCTCTCCTAGAAGGATTGCCTCCACCACAGCTTACAAAATCTCCTTCTATCCCGCTAATGTCATTTACCCATGACTGGGACTTAGGTAGCTGGGCACCAGAGCATGGTCCACATGCCGATGGATCATGAATGCCGCAGTTAACAGGGCCTAAGCTCCTCTGGAGGTTTCTATCAGGGTTACCTCACCCTTAACCTTTGGTTCAAAAACCTTATCTCACAAAGCAGTAGTGATTCAGTTGTCTGGTGCTGAACACTAGTCATTCACCAGAGCCCTGTTAGCGTGGTAGAACTCACGACGTGCACGTGGGGATGATTAGATTGGGAAAAGCTATATATGAAGCTGGAGCATTTGTGTGCTTTTAACACACGCTCACACTAATCCTTGAGCTCCAACATACATACATACATACATACATACATACATACATACATGCATGCATACATACATACATGCATTTAAACGGACGGGTGAGATTTATATCATAGAAGTTTGCGTAAATTGATCAAGAATTTCTTTGTTAACTAAGAAAATTTTCAATTTTTTTTATTTTAATGCTTAATTTATACATCATGATTTATTTTTATCTCGATAATACATACAACGAATGAAACTCTTTAATAAAACAAGGATAAAACTTTTAAAGCTACGGCGACTTTTTTTTACTGTAACAAAGCTTATGATATTAATAACACCAACATCTAGTTTTTAACATTTGAAAAAATGAATATGCGACGATAGTTATAGAGGAATTGTAAACGCAGCTTTAAAAATTTCATCCTTGTTTTATTAAAGAGTTCCATTCTTTGTATTTTTTAAATCAAAGACTTTTTTAACCTTACCATAACATTTACTTTTAATTTAAAAAAGAAAGTTTCCGCAGCTACTTTTTAAAACGTTTTCATCTATCGTTGGTTCGATGGTTTTCTCCTAATAGCCGCGTAAAGATTACATTTTGTATTATTAATGCCATCAACTTGGTTACATTAAAAGAAAAAACTTCGTCGCAACTTTCGTTTTTTAATGTTTTGCTTTAATTTTTTAAAAAATCGTCGAATCGAGCGTCCTAAATTATGAGACGGAAAAATGAACGAATCTTTTAGTAAAAGAGAGTTGTCTCTCTCGGCACAATGAACTATTGTAAAACAGTGCCCAAAATCCTACGTCTCGCTTTGTAATAAAATGTGATTGTCTTAGTAAAAAATAAAATAAAAACTACTTGATCAATTTACGTGATTTTTAGTATATGGCATCTTCATTCCGTTACGAATACGTACATCATATTTTTTCTGCATTTTTTATTATTCATATTTGTTTTAATAAGTGTAATTATAAATGAGAACCAAGAAACTGCGTAATTTATTTTCTGCTAAAATTGTATGCATATAATTCGTATTACAAATTTAAAACGAGATTTTCCCTTCGTTTCTCCTAATTTATGAACAAATAAATGTGATCTACGTAAAAATATCGTTATATTTTATTTTGTTTTAAAACAATGAAAATTAAAACGACAACGATAGGGTTACGACTTGAGAGCAACCATTCAACTGCAAAGACGTCTGAACAAAGCGGTTGTAAGGGCGATAATAGAATTCGTACCTTTGTATGTTCGAAGTAATCTCCCTTGATTCGATGATTTCACTCGAAATATACGTATATTGAATATAGAAAAAAACATGAATTATCACCTGTTATTATTTTTCTTCTCCCCAACCAACGTGTATTGCCACTGAGACGTAAAAGGGGCCTCTGTGATTAGGGTCCAGATTTATTGTGGGCACCATAACTGAGAAAGTGTGCGCAAGATCTTTTATCACAAGGAAATTAAATCAAATATTCGTAGAAACTCACTAATTAAATGTTACCGTGACATTTATTGGGTGCGTTTCTGGCAATCGGGAAGAAAGACTGATTTATCTAATAGATGTAACTCTACATTCATTAAAAGATTAGGATTTTTTTTAATATATTTTCGGGCGGTAATTGTAGACAAGAAAGATACGACTATTTTTTTTTATCCGAACAAAAAATTTGTTTAAAAAAATGTTTATATAAAAAAATCTTTTTTAAAAAAGTTTAAATATAATAGATAAATTTATTAAAATGCGACTATTTTGTTTCAATGAATTAAACTTTATAATTGCCAGTACCGTAATTTTTCTTAAACAAAACCTTTGATGATATAAGAAAAAATGTATTTAAAAAAAAAAGAAAACAATAAACTTATCTAATGTATTTACTTTTTTCATTTGTTATTACTTAAATCAAGTAGTTGAAAAACTTTTTTTGATTGAAACAAGAAAAAATAGTCGCATTTTCCTTTTCTTGCAATTACAACTGTAGAGGTTCCTAAATGCCGGAAAGCCTTTTACTCTAATAGTTTATTCCCTCGGACAGCTAGACTTTGGAATTCCCTTTTTGTTACTCGCTTCTTCCCTGACTCTACTAACATGTACAAGTTTTAATGTAAAATAAACAACATCTTGTTCATTTCTCTTAAACATGGTACTAAAAGTAGTCCCTAACGTTCAAATGGCGATGTGCCTTGTTTGGCGTGAACGTGATTTAAAAAAAAAAAATAGCATTCCAAACTACTGTATTTAAAAATAAAATCATAAATAAATTATATCTACTAAGAGATTTATAGTTACGTCCCTTGGACGAATTAGTCTTTGTTCACGATTGCCCCCCCCCCCCTTTCCAAATATCTGAGTTAAGGGGGATTACTATCAATAGATAATTACAAGTACGAGTTTAATTACCTCCCTTAGCTCTATTTGTTCAGTTTTCATAGGATACTTGTCGACGCTGTTATACAGTTTGTCACTGTTCAGAGGGAGACAACTTTCGTTTATTAAAAGATTCGTTCATTTTTTTTTTCATCGGATAATTTAGGACGTGATAGGTTTTATTAAAACAAAACATTAAAAAAAAAAAAAGGGAAGCTGCGATGACTTTCTTTTTAATGTAACAAAGTTAATAATATTAATTTTCAAAGTTTAGTCTTCATGCAACTATTAAAAGAATCGTTTTTTTTTTTTGTTTTCATATGATAATTTACGATGCTAAACCTAACGCACGAACGATATTTTCATTAGATGAAAACATTTAACAATAAAATAAAATAAATGTCTTTCAGACGATAGTTTTGCCTAACTCGTCATGGATTATCCTTCCATACAAAGAAATTAGATCATTTTCATATGAGAAAAATATATATATTTTTTTTAACGCAACTATGACTAATTACAAGTAAAATATAGCTATTATTTATTTATTTATTTTTTAATGTTAACCTAAAAAAAAAACACAAAGAATAAAAACATTACAAAAGAACGCGATAATTTTTATCAAATCAAAATATCAAAAAAAAGAAAGCTTCGACAGTTATTATTTTATGTAACAAAGTTAATAACATTAATAATACAAAATGTAGTCTTTACGCGACTATTAAGAGAATCGTTCTTGTTTTCATATCATAATTTATTATGCTAAAACCAACGATATTTTTATTAGATGAAAACATTTAAAAAAGAAAGTTGTGGCAACTTTTTTCTACATTTTTTCGGCTCCTTTTTGCTTTAATTAAAAAGGAAAGTACAATTGTTTTCAACAAAACGTTTTCGTAAAACAAATATGAAAATATAAAAAAGCTGCCGGGCATTTTTTTTTTTTTTTTACTGAACAAATTTTGTGTTAAAATTATTCACGTAAAAAATATTTAATATAAAATAAATCGCAGTTTTGTTTAATAAAAATTATAATTCCTCTACAACTATCGTCGTATTTTCATTTTTTGAAATGTTAAAAACTAAATGATGGTGTTATTAATATTATAAGCTTTGTTACAGTAAAAAAAAAAAAGTCGCCACAGCTTTAAACAAGTTTCATCCTTGTTTTATTAAAGATAAATCAATAATGATGTTGCGTTGTTGTATCATAAAGTAGATCGTGTGTGATATATCTAATCAGCCTTAATGTCGTGTGATCGTCTAGTGGTCCAGTCTATTAAATGATATGTTCATATCCAGTTTTGTGTGTGTGTGTGTGTGTGTGTGTGTGTGTGTGTGTGTGTGTGTGTGTGTGTGTGTGTGTGTGTGGTACATGTATTTTTCAACACACGTTCTGCATCATGGATGTTGGTCCATCTGAAAGCATCTCGTGTCTTGGAGGGGAGACGGCACCTGTTTTGGATAAAGGTTCATTCGCTCCAACACGATGAATCTGTTTTATAGTTTTTATTTCACTTTCCAGATTCTCGCAGAAGACGAAAAGTGAATCTCTGGCTTGCATAGTACTTTTAGTCTCATTTCTACCACGTCAGCGTCCCCCTCCCAGTGAAGGGGAGGAGACGCCTAAAGCCGTCCATCACCTTCTACGTCCAAACCAAATCTCCACGATTCAGCTAACCTGATCACGTGACTCACACACAATCCGATCAGCTGATCCTGACTTCCGGTCAACGTGTCTCAATACAATTTACACACCTCCCTCTTTCTCTCTCTGGATCCATTCTCTAACAACGAATTTAACATTAAAATATAGCAAAGGGACTTACGAGCAGTATAATAACGAAGGACGACGACGAGAAAAAGAGTTAGTTACTCGCTGAACGATTCTTACGTCATTTTTTGTAACCGCTGAGCGTATTGAAGCAAGAAAGTGACAAATGAAAAGGTTGCGTTTAAACTTTTTATTTAAAGTTAAAACTGTTGTGAAACGAACTGTTTGGTGTGCCAGGATAATTCGGCGTTGGGGCAGCGGTAGGAATGCTGGTCGAGTGTTGATATGAACTTGGCGACGATCTAAGATTATTAGGCTGGGGTGAGGGGTGGCGATGACAAGAACGTGGCTTCTGTGTCCTGGCGTCTAGAATACGTGTGCAGTAGTGGCGATGACAGGAATGTGGTTTGCGTGCTGGTGTCTGGGATACGGGTGTGGCGACGACGGGATAGAATTAAGCAGGTGTCGCTATGGCGAGTGGGTGACAGTGTCTCCTGCAATTTTTTTTTTTTATTATTATTACATTTTCACCCCAAGTAAGGCACATTGTCACTTTGGTGTAGGGAGCTGCTATCAGGGGAAACAACTACTGGGGTACTATGTAGGGATTTGGGCCGCAAGATGTTGGTTCACGTTGCACTTGAACTTCTGCACGTCAGTAGAGTTGGGGAAGCAGGGACCTGGAATGGAATTCCAAAGTCTAGCGGTTCTGGGGATAAAACTACTGGAGTAGAAATATCTTTTACATCTAGGGATCTCTACTGTGTGGGGGTGGGATTTTGCAGCCTGTCGTGTCTGTCGAGGGGGTTCACGTCGTGGGGGTACAAGTGCTTGCAGTTCGTCAGAGTATTCACCATTAAAATACTTGTAGAACAGGCAGAGAGATGCAACGTTTCATCGATGGGACAGAGGCTGAAGCTTAGATGCCAGTTCAGGGCCTATCAGATTTGTGACTCTCTTTTGAACCTTGTCAAGGGGCGAAAGACTAGTAGCCGATGCACCAGCCCAAATATGACAGCAATACTCCATACATGGGCGAATGGTTGCCTTATAGAGGTACAGGATACTTTCGGGTGTTAGTAGTTTTCTTGTGTGAAGATAGAATTAATATATTGCCGGATTGTTAAGGAGATTAACTCAGTCCACATGTGTTTATAGCTAGTCGTCGCCGGGATGAACGAAGCCGCTTAAAGGAGAAAGAAAGGACAAAGACTTTAGTGTGTTGACGTGTTGTCATGGGTGTGTGTGAGTTGTATCGACGAAGACAGTTCTTTAGCATAGCAAAGAATGTTCGTTTGGGTACAGCATGTGGAAGCAAGTGGGAGTTTGAAGAGAAGTTTGTTTTGTACTCACATTAGGCCTGGGGAGCCAAAGCCCCCGGCGATGTTTGCTGCTGGACAGACAAGCGAGAAAAAGAATTAAAGGTTTGTGATTTCGCCTTTTATATACTCGGTCACGTGACTGAGAGCTGGCTTGTGATTGGACAAGCCAGGGAGAAATGGATTTCAAATCTCGAAGCTGTGAGAAGTAATCATCTTGTTAGTAGCGGGTGTCGGTTGCAACACAAATTTCAAGGTTGAAGGGGGGCGAGAGCGATGTGGCTTGCCTAGTTTATTTTCTGCTGGGATATTCTGGTTAATGCGTGTCTGCAAATTTTAGGAGGTTCGACCTACATAGCCAGCTTGCAATTGAATTCACAAATAAGGTTAACGGAATTTTGGGTTCGTTACCAAAATCCGTTTTCCATGGTAATAAAAATGTAAAAAAAGGGGGAAAAGCATTCAAAGCAAATTTGTTGGAAATGGGAAACTAATAGAAATGAGCAAAAGAAATACAGACCCGAATGTTTTTAAAATGATCCAAATTTATTAAAAATAAAAGTTATAAATTGCCTTTATTTCCCAAGGCTAGGGTTTTAAAATCAAAACCCTTAAGGAACATTTAAAACAAATTTAAAAAAAAAACAATACAAAACTTACTTGTAAGAAAGGGTGAAAGAAAAGAATATATAAAAAAAAAACAGAAAACAGTCCTCTTAAATTCAGTCTTTCTTTTAACAAAATGTTCAGTCTTTCTATAAAATGTTATTTCTTTTTCTTTTCCGAAAGCAATCACAAACAAAGTCTCTTTGGCTTTAAATGGGAGAAAGAGGTAAAATATTTTTCCTTTGTGAAGGCTCAGATACCTTTAAATTCAAAGGAAAGAAACAGAAAACTATAAAGCCGCTTTGGTAGGCTTTACGTGTACAAATACGGGATAAATTCTTGTAGTGTGTGTGTGTGTGTGTGTGTGTGTGTGTGTGTGTGTGTGTGTGTGTGTGTGTGTGTGTGTGTGTGTGTGTTCTTTCTGTGTGTGTGTGTGTGTGTGTGTGTTCTTTCTGTGTGTGTGTGTGTGTGTGTGTGTGTGTGTGTGTGTGTGTGTGTGTGTGTGTGTGTGTGTGTGTGTGTGTGTGTGTGTGTGAAGGAAACTTCGGTTGAATAATCTTTCAAGTTCCTAGAACAAAGAGGGAATTTTCTTTCAAGGGCCGATATTCTGCTCTTTACAGAAAAGAAATCCTCAAAACACGACCGGGTTCATTCGTTAATCCTTTATGAGACTAATTTCCCAGTCGATAAAACCTTTGCTTTTTAACAACTGGAACTAATTTTCCAGTAGATAAAACCTTGGTGCTTTTTAATAACTAGAACAAAATTACAATGAAACTTTAATAATTCTTTCTAAAGGAGAAAGAAAAGAAAAAACGTGATGAATTTAACGTCAACTCTCTTTGACGGAGCCCGGAATAAAACCTCCTCCTCGTCGGCAGGTGATCTTCGAACTGGCGAAAACGGGGAAAGGTTCTTTCTTCCCCCTTCCTCACCCCCACCCCCTCCAGAGGGTGACAGTGTAGCCGACTGCTAGAAGGGAACTATAACGATGATGATGATGGAATTGACCTGCAAACGTCGGTCAAGGAGTGTGTTCCTCTCGCTAAATATCGAATGTTGAATGTGTGTAAATAAAAACATAAATAATTATCATTTCTTTATTAAAATTTCAACAAGATTGCTTCGTTTGATATAAGTCAAACTATCCTTCATTACCAGCGAACATGCAGATTTTACACACAAAAAAAAACAAACGTAACACAATAGACGGAAAACAATTTGATACAGATTTAATGATCGGTTCAAACACTGACCAGAATCTCCAATTAAAAGAAGTTTTAAATAAACAGAACACTTGGAGGGACCCAGGGCTAAAGGAGAATTTTATTTCACAAAAGAAAAAGAAAGAAGAATGTTATGTCTTCAACAAAACATGCAGGAGATGTAACGGGTTACACCACTTTGAACAGTACTGTTTAACGAACCTACAAGGTCGGAAGAACAAAAAAATACTTTCAAATCAAGACAGGAGAATAGCTCATACAGAGCCAGGGAACAAACTCACCCAAATGGATTTAACAAGCAACAAAGCTACAGAAAGAAAAAAATAAACTTAGCAACCAAAGAAGGCGACGAATCTGACCAAGACGACGATGACATATACTTATACACAGTAAATGCGGACAATGACAAACGCGAAGAAATTTTCGCCAATATAGACTGCGAAGACGCAGAAAATAAAAGACATAAAATACGAATGAAAGTCGACACAGGGGCAAACGGAAATATCCTACTCGTCAGAATATATAATAAAATATACCCACAAAATGGCTACCGGAAACCGGAAAAATTAAAAAATGGACTAACGGAGATAGCCCCTACCTATCCAAAACAAGAGTTAACTACCCTGTGGGCCGCTAATGGAACAAACATAACCCACTATGGTTCTATAATGCTAAAAATAAGACACAAGGATTCAGCAACCATCAAAACTAAATTTTTTATATGTGACAGTGGCACCACAATACTGGGTCTAAGACCATGCATACGACTTGGCCTAGTAACTGTCAACTGCAGCCTTACTAACGTGCACACTCTAAAACAATTGCAGAACATCGAAGACCTAGCAAAAGAATACCCGGATGGATTTCAAGGGGTAGGGAAATTCCCAGGCCTTCAAAAGATATATCTTGATGAAGATGCAATGCCAGTGGTCCAACCACCCAGAAAATTCCCAGTTCACCTCAGGGGAGAACTTAAACAAGAACTAGATAAAATGGAAGTCTTGAGGGTAATTGAAAAAGTAAAGGAACCAACGGACTGGGTGAATGCAATTGCATGCAGCCGAAAAAAAATGGTGCCCTACGTATATGCCTAGACCTAAAACCACTAAACAAATACATCAAAAGAACGCACCACAAAACCCCAACCCTGGAAGAAATCTCCCACAAACTAGCCGGTGCAAAGCATTTTACAAAACTAGATGCTAAGCATGGATACTGGGCTATACACTTAGATGAAGAATCGAGTCTGCTCACCTGTTTCAAAACTCCGTTTGGCAGATATAAATATTTGAGATGTCCGTTTGGTCTTAAGTTATCTCAGGACATATTCCAGCAAAAAATGGACCAGATACTGGAAAACTGCGACGGAGCCATCGGAATATCGGATGACGTATGCATATACGGGAAAACAGTGGAAGAGCATGATAGAAGACTCAGGAAGACAATGGATACAGCCCGAAGGTATGGCCTCGTCTTCAACAAAGAAAAATGCAAAATAGGCCAAAAACAAATAAAATTCTATGGCCTCATTTGGGACGAAAACGGCTCACATCCAGACCCAGAAAAATGCGACAAAAGTAAGGCAAAGCCTACACCCTCAAATCGCAAAGACCTACAACAATTTCTAGATATGATACAATACCTAAGTCCGTTCATACCAGAACTCAGCTCTAAAACATCACCGCTGAGAACGCTACTAAAAAAAGATGCAGAATTTCAGTGTAATGAAACACACAGTAAAACCTTCCAAATGCCAAAAGATCAAATCAACGAAAAACTATGTTTAGCTTATTTTGACCCGAATGCAGAAACAGTCATCCAAGTCGATTAAAGCATGCTAGGACTAGAAGCGGCACTCATAAACTACAACAAAGTCATTGCCTTTGCTAGCAAAAGATTAACCGAGACTGAATCACACTACGCCAACATAGAAAGAGAGTTGCTATGCGAAAGATTCCACAGCTATATATATGGAAAAAATACAGGTCCAATCCGATCATAAACCCTTAGAAAATATTCAAAACAAGAACATTTTACAAGCACCCCCCCCCCAACTACAAAGGATGCAACCATACGACGCACAAATCAAATACAAGCCTGGAAAGGAAATATGCATACCGGATTACTTATCAAGAACCCAACCTACTTCAGGCAAGGAAATCGAGCTGAACCTAACAATACACACCATAAACATGACAGCTCAGAAACAAATAGAATTGCAACCGAAGAAAGCGAAGAACTAAGAGTTCTCAAACAGGTGATATTGAGTGGATGGCCAGATGACATAAAGAATACACCAAAAATAATTAGAAACTACTGGTCACTAAAAGATTGCTTATCGGTGCAGGATGGAATGATCACGAAGGGACAGTCCATAATCATACCGAAAAGTATGCAACATATAATACTACAAAGAATTCACGATGTACACCAAGGCATCGAGAAATGTCAACTGAAGGTAAAAAACAGTGTATTCTGGAGAGGAATGCACAAGGATATAGAAACACTAGTGAGGACGTGTGAGATCTGCAGAGAGCATCAGAGAAAAAATTCTAAGGAAACAATGATCATCAAGGAACACGCAACACGACCGTTTCAGATCGTTGCAGCTGACATTTTTTAATTTAATGGTCAACAGTTCCTACTGATTGCCGATCAATATAGCAAAATACTATTCGTTAAAACACTAAAAAGCGTAACTAGCACCAGTTGTATTGAATACTTCAAAGCAATCTTTGCCGTCCATAGCATACCTGAAAAGCTATATACGGATAATGCCAAGTACTTTGTATCCAACGAATTCCATAACTCTGCCACAGAATGGGAATTCACTCACACCGCATCAAGCCCCAGGTACCCACAATCAAATGGATTTATAGAACGCATGGTCCAAACTGTAAAGAGAACATTTATGAAAGCCAAACAATAAAAATTGGATTGTCAAATGGTTCTTCTATGCCTCAGAAAACCCCCACTTGACAGCCATCTGTCATCCTCGGCAGAAATCCTATACAATAGGAAAGTAAGATCAAAACTCCCAACCCTGTTAAACACGGCTACTCCGAAAGATAATGAGATCAGGGAACGATTGTGGACCAAAAGCAAAAAAGCAACAGCACTACAACAAAAGTGCAAAAGACCTCCGAGGATTAATTGTTGGTAGTAAAGTGTCCGTCATACAGGAAAACAACACCTGGCAACCGGCGACAGTGGTCGAGAAATGCGCAGAACCATGCAGCTGCATCGTCAAAATGCACAGTGACGGAAGATTGCTGAGACGCAACAGACGACACCTACAAGAGCTACATAATCCCCGGAGACAAACCATGTGTAAACACACCCATGCAACAGAACAGTTGGGATAATATTACACCACCGTCCCGACAGCATACTGACCCATTGGAGGCCAGAGCTCCATCTAACATCAACGATGGATACATCTCATCAGACAACCCAAGTCAACTAATTGAATCACACCAACAGCCAGAAACAACAACCCAGGGCCGACCTAAAAGAACACGGCGAGCCTCCCAAAAATACAAGGATTTTATACTAATCCAATAGACAATAATATATATATATATATATATATATATATATATATATATATATATATATATATATATATATATATATATATATAGTAATAAACACCTTTCCTCGACGAAGAGGACGTAGCAGTAGGATAATTCTGTAAATTATAAGAGTTA
Organism: Euprymna scolopes; assembly: GCF_053919585.1. NCBI lineage: Eukaryota > Metazoa > Mollusca > Cephalopoda > Sepiida > Sepiolidae > Euprymna > Euprymna scolopes. The sequence continues at coordinate 519,742 of NC_136487.1, read as the reverse complement.
CCTCCCTTGGATCAAGTAAAGAATAGATACCCTGTAGCAGACGACGCCGCCTGGCGGTGACAAGCGCACAATTCAACTAACACCGGTGATTCGACCTTGACATTGGCACAAGCACATGGCGTCGGGTGTTTGTAAACACGTCAAATAGCAAACATGCTCGAATATTCGCCAACAATTTTTTTTTTTTAAATATATTTACAAAACTTTTGAAGATTTAAATGAAAAAATATATATTTACAAAACATTTTTTTTAAGTAAGTAACAAAACGAACGTATTTAATAAATAAAAGATATTTAAATAAATGGGTGTCTTTCTGTGTCGGATTTTTTCGATCAAGATTGATTTTTATGTACCGTGTGTTTTTTTTGGGGGGGGCGGAGGGGGGTCTGTATGCGTTTTTAAGACAATTCAATATTTATTTAATTATTCTTTAAAACATTTCAGCGACAATTACTATATTTTTAAAATAATATTTTTAAATATAAACTTTTGACGAATATTCGCGAGTAAGATGGTTTTTTTTTTTTTTAATAAAAGATATTTAAATATATGGGTGTCTTTCTGAGTGCATTTTTATTTAATAAAAATAAAAATTATAAAAAGATTTGGTACTGGTCGCGATTTGAGTTCCCTGCCGAACCCCACAAAAAAAAACACTGACTTCTCCCTACGCATGAGCAAAGGACATTTATCGCCTTTGTTTTTTTATCACTTTTATCGACCTTTTCTTTTTTTTTTAAAATAGCATTTTATTTTTAAATGACGACGTTTTTACTGTTTATGAATATTAAAAGAAAAATAATTACTAAACATTTATTAATTAAAAAATGGGTGCTAGTGCACTTATGATCCGCGCTATAGTTTGAATCCTATTTCTAAGTTTAATTAAAGTTTAATTTTTTTTTATTCAATTGTAAGGTTAAGCCATTCTTAACATGGGGAGGGTGTTTTGTACCTATTCTCTACTTTAACCTTACAATTGAAAAAAAAACATTCAACTTTAATTAAACTTAGAAATACGATTTAAACTATAGCGATGAAGCACCCATTTTTTTATTAATAAATGTTTAGTAGTTATTTTTCTTTAAATATTCATAAACAGTAAAAACGTCGTCATTTAAAAAGAAAATGCTATTTAAAAAAGAAAAGAAAAAGTCGATAAAAGTGATTAAAAACAAAGGCGATAAAAGTGAGATATTATTAATAAATGTGTAGTAATTTCTTTTATTTCAATATTCATAAACAGTAAAACTTTTAAAAAGTCGATAAAAATTCATGATTGTTTAGTTACTATGGCAACTAAAACATGTCCTTTGCTCATGCGTAGGGAGAAGTCACTGTTTTTTATGGTGTTCGGCAGTATAAAAAAAGTAGTTACCTCCCTTTGTTCAAACTAATTATATCGACCACTTCTCCTTTCTGAAAGCCCTATTTTGATTGGCTAGGATGAAGCTCCTTGGCCAATCAACAAACATTTAATATAAGCAGAATTCTGGAAAAACAGATTCGCCCTCTTTTTGAATCAATCGTCGGCCTATAGACAACTATGGAAAATCTCTCCTAAATTTGCCGCCGAATTTTGATTGAACTTTTTCAGGGAGCCGTCCAAGACTTTTGGACGATAAAGAACTTTTTATTGGACTTCTAAAGCCGCAAACACAATTAGTTTTGCAAGAACCTTTCTTTGTAATATTTTCAATTTAATATACATAATTTTCTCCAATTCTTGTGTGAGTTCAGCAATCTTTATTTCTGTATTTCCCACTTCCTACTTCAACAAGACACCAGCTCCCGGCAATCGCCATATTTTGCAAAACTAAATAACGTTTAGCAGCTTGTTGTGAAGAAAAAAAAATAAAAGGGAAGAGAAGATTTGAACTCCTGAGGATATTTGCAAGGAAAATGGAAAAAGGAATACCAATTTGAGAAGTCCCTCTTAAAAAAAAAAAAAATTTATTTCGTTTCCAAAAAGAAAAAACGAATAAATAGTATTTCTGCCTTTGTTAAAGGTTTAAAATTCAATGAACATTTTAAAGGAAAAAAAAATTTATTTCGTTTCCAAAAAAAAAACGAACAAATAGTATTTCTGCCTTTGTTAAAGGTTTAAAATTCAATGAACATTTTAAAGAAAAAAAAATTTATTTCGTTTCCAAAAAAAAAACGAACAAATAGTATTTCTGCCTTTGTTAAAGGTTTAAAATTCAATGAACATTTTAAAGGAAAAAAAAATTATTTCGTTTCCAAAAAAAAACGAACAAATAGTATTTCTGCCTTTGTTAAAGGTTTAAAATTCAATGAACATTTTAAAAGAAAAAAAAATGTATTTCGTTTCCAAAAAAAAAAAAGAAAACGAACAAATAATATTTCTGCCTTTGTTAAGAGTTTAAAATTCAATGAACATTTAAAAAAAAAAAAAATTTTTTTCGTTTCCAAAAAAAAAAGAAAACGAACAAATAATATTTCTGCCTTTGTTAAAGGTTTAAAATTCAATGAACATTTTAAAAGAAAAAAAAATGTATTTCGTTTCCAAAAAAAAAACGAACAAATAATATAATATTTCCTGTTGTATTATTAAAAGTTTGAAACTTTCTACCGACTGAAGTTCGCGTAAAGCAGGCATCATTCGTTCAAGAGCGTGGCGTCGTACATACGAATGTAAATAAACATGGCCTCCTTATATAAGGGCGATAACTCCACTTATGCAAACTTCCGTCCAAGAGCCATAACTCCATTTATGCTAAGTTCCGTCCAAGGGCCATAACTCTTCTCGGCCTATATACAGACATTATCAACAATACTCCCACAAATTTAACTTGTTAAAAAAAAAAAAGCAACTTAAAACCATCATCCTTTCCCAAAACAAAACAACTGTAAAATGGATGATTTCCGGACCTTGAAGGGTGTTAGGGCGCTCATGGACTCCAGAAACGTGTTAAAGGAAGATATTTCCCTTAACACGGACATGTTGGAAGAACGCGAAGGTTTGAGAAAAAAAAACCTTCCAGAAGGAAGAAGCTATAATTAAGGAGTTGCAGATTGAGGTCCGCTCCTTAAATGATAAAATTAAAGGGCTGTGTATAAAAGCAGAACTTGATTTAAGGGAGTGTGGATTTGTTGAGGAGCAAAGGAGGGAAATTGGCTTTCGAGCTAATATTGATGATCGCCTTGCCGACATTGAAAATTCTATTGAAAACCCCACCACATCACGGAAAAATTAACCTACCTCTGTACCTTTGCTTTCTGTCCCCAAGTTGCAGTGTGCCACCTTTAGTGGAATCAATCCTTCCAAATTTGAATATAAAAATTGTATTGCTCAATTCAAAAACTGTACTGAGTCTATTGATTCCGGCAGGGCAAAATTAGCCTTATTGAAAGGGCATTTGGGTGACTATGCCTTGCAATTGGTTTCCCATCTGACCTTGGAGGATGGTAATTACGATGTAGCGGTGGATTTGCTGACCAAGGAATTCCTGGATGTCCCCTTTATAATAAGTGAGATCTTCAAGCAGATCATTTCTACTTCTCCTCAATATGACCCTGAATTTGTGGCTGTGAAGCGATACCTTGCTGAGGTGAGAGCGGATTTATCCGAATTGAGGACTTCATATCTGATAGATTTTTTTGAGGAGAACTCCCCCGGATTTTTGCTGGTCAGCCATATTATATACGAAAAGTTGCCAGTTGCCTTGGGAAGGGAAATTAACCACAGAGTGGGCACGAGTTACCCGTCTCTAACACAAATTTTTGAAAATTACAATGAGGCAGTTCGTGCTCTGTCTCGAAATAAAAAACTTTTTCGGGTTACGGAAAACCCCTCGAAGAATGATAAAGGGCAGGTCAATACCTATGAAAAAAAGAATGGTGATGCTGCTCTACAGAATTTCACTACAAGCTCTTCTGGGGCATATTGCAAACTTTGCACATCACGTGGCCACACTATGCTAAAATGCACCAAGTTTGCACCTTATGAAGCCAGAGTTGAGAGGTGCAAGCAACTGAAACTGTGTACAGGATGTTCCAGCTTAAAACATAAAAGAGAGAATTGTCCTGGACTCCAGAGCAAATCCCCCCTCACGTGCAGCTTATGCCTTTCAAAGGCGCATATTGCACCCCTGTGCAACACTAAGAGAGTGGTTTCTCTATTCTCTCACGTTTATGAAAACGAAATCATATTGCCTGTTGTAGTTATTTCTTTAAATTATGGATCTGAGAAAGCTACTATTAACTGCCTATTGGACACAGGGAGTCAGCGTTCATATTTTTCTAAGAAAATATTAAAGGAGCTGAAGTATCCTGATGGAAATTCTGATCCAACCGATTATCAAATGAAGACCTATGCGGGTGTGACTATGAAGCGATTTGAACAGGTTGTCTTGAACGTTACCGTGGGAAAGGGGAAACAACTCCCTATTCCTGTTTTAATCGATGATGGATTCAGTATGCAGTTTGAGTTCGCCAGCTTTGGCCAAGTGAAGTCCAACCTGAATGAGTTGAAACACAGATTGGCATTTTCAAATGAAAAACAGGGTGATTCCATAACAATTCAGGGTATCCTGGGAGTTGACATATTTCAGTTCATGGAGGGTTCCAGAATCATTAAATGTATGAATAGACAGGCCTGGGATTCGCCTCAAGGGATTGCCCCATTTGGTAATGTACAACACTTTTTGTATCCTCATCAAGTCAGTCCTGTGAGATGTGGAATTTCCAAAACAATTGTCAATTATCATACTACAATATCCAAATATGCCCATTGCCCTGAGAAGTGGCCTACAAGTACTTTGAGCTGTCTGAGCCCGGAAAATAAGTGTCATGTGAAAAGTGTTTTCCATAATACATTGAGTGAAGCTGTTAGGGAACCACTGATTCCATTTGACAGGTTCTCGGACTTCAACAAGTTGTGTCGATCAACTGCTTTCGTATTCAAGTTTGTGCATCGATGCAGAAAAGTGAAGGAACATTCAGATCCAAAACAGACAGCCACGAATTACCTGATAAAGATGATGCAATTGCAATCGTTTGAAAAGGAAATTGCTTATTTGAAGAATCCTCTTGACAGGGAAATCCCAGTGCTGGTGAAGAATCTTAACGTTTTCATCGATTCTGATGGGATTTTGAGAGTGGATGGTAGAATTGCCAATTCGACAAGATATGACTACAATTTAATCTATCCAATATTGCTTGCAAAACATCACTCTCTTACAAAATTACTGATTATGGATAGCCATAATCGATGCAGGCATTTGGGTATTGGTACGACAGTGACCAAATTGCGGTTATCCGGATACTGGGTCCCACAGGCAAGACAGTCTGTGAAGACTGTGATTTCTAACTGCAATACCTGTAGGAAATTCAACAGCCTAGCCTTCAAATACCCCAAATTGACAAATTTGCCAAAACACCGTGTTAGATTAATCAATCCTTTCCAACACACAGGCATAGACTACACAGGTCACATCTGGGTACAAAGAGATGGAAAGTCTCATAAAATGTATTTATTAATTTTCACATGTATGAACGTGAGGGCTGTTCACATTGAACTTGTACCTGATATGAGCACACAAGCCTTCATTCAAGCCTTGATTCGGTTTTCAAATACCTATGAAGTTCCCAGTCACATATACAGTGACAATGCACGTTCCTTTAATGCAGCCTTAGGTGGTGATGTAATTAAACATCACATAAACAGCAATGAGTTCTGTAACTCATATTCAAGCGCTGGCATTAAACACATAAAAATACCCTTATACTCCCCTTGGGTTGGAAGTACTTGGGAAAGAATGATCAGAGTGATAAAGTCATGCCTATTCAAAACACTTGGCCGATCTAAAATCAGTTATTTTAACCTTCTAACCCTTCTATCAGACATCAAAAGAGCCGTGAACTCTCGACCTCTGACCTACAGATGCTCTACCGATATTGATCTGCTTCCCTTAACACCCAACTGCTTCACTCATCCAAATATAAACTGTGAGCTCTCCTTCCAATCTGACACACACAGTTTGGTTGAGACAGAACCAATAACTAGGTCTCTCCTTGTGAGTACCTTGGAAAGCAGAGAGGAATTAATATCTAAATTCAAAGAGATGTGGCACGATGAATATTTGCTAAGTCTGAGGGAGAGTTGCAAGGATTTACACGAAATCGAATTTCACAATAAAATAAATATCAACGACGTAATACTCGTCAAGAATCCGGCCAAGTCCAGGCCCTTCTGGAAGCTGGGCAGAGTTATTGAGCTATTTAGTGGCAGTGATGGCAAGGTTCGTTCTGCTCGAATAAAAAGAGGTGATGGTGCAGTGGAAACACATAGCCTCAAACATTTATATCCGTTGGAGTTATCACTCACTCATAACCACTTTCCTGACACCCCAGCAGATGAGGAATCTGATGAATTTGCATCCCACCCTATAGAAGAATGTAGGGACCCATCGGAACCTTCAGAAGAAATGGCCAATTACAGGCCTAAAAGGATCAAGAAATCCACATCTAATCCTGAATACATTTATTATTTTAAAAAAAAAATTTTCCATTGTAAATGGGCCATAATAATGCCCAACACATTAAGGTATATTCTACCTGTTAAATATTTCTATTAAACAGAATATTCTGTACAATTTAATTTATACATTACATTTATTATTTAAAAAAAAAGAAAATTTGCATTGTAAATGGGCCATAATAATGCCCAACACATTAAGGTATATTCTACCTGTTAAATATTTCTATTAAACAGAATATTCTGTACAATTTAATTTATACATTACATTTATTATTAAAAAAAAAAAAAAGAAAATTTGCATTGTAAATGGGCCATAATAATGCCTAATACATTAAGGTATATTCTACCTGTTAAATATTTCTATTAAACAGAATATTCTGTACAATTTAATTTAAACACTTTACGTAGCAATCACAAATATTGTAACTGATTGCCTTTATATAGCATGCAACGATTTCAATCGTCGCATTATTTGTTGTTGTTGTGAGAGTATTAAAAAAAGTAGTTACCTCCCTTTGTTCAAACTAATTATATCGACCACTTCTCCTTTCTGAAAGCCCTATTTTGATTGGCTAGGATGAAGCTCCTTGGCCAATCAACAAACATTTAATATAAGCAGAATTCTGGAAAAACAGATTCGCCCTCTTTTTGAATCAATCGTCGGCCTATAGACAACTATGGAAAATCTCTCCTAAATTTGCCGCCGAATTTTGATTGAACTTTTTCAGGGAGCCGTCCAAGACTTTTGGACGATAAAGAACTTTTTATTGGACTTCTAAAGCCGCAAACACAATTAGTTTTGCAAGAACCTTTCTTTGTAATATTTTCAATTTAATATACATAATTTTCTCCAATTCATGTGTGAGTTCAGCAATCTTTATTTCTGTATTTCCCACTTCCTACTTCAACAAGACACCAGCTCCCGGCAATCGCCATAGCAGGGAACTCAAATCGAGACCAGTACCAAAGATTTCTATCTAGAATTAATCTTTATAAAAATAAAAGTTATAAAAAGATATGTGAATAAAATATATTTTAAAATCTCGATTGTTTAATACTTGTGATTTTATTATGCATAAAAATTGCCTCGGCCTATAATTATTTCTCCTTCACTAACCACCGACATACATCGCACTTTAAATATATATTGAATTGTATTAAAAACGTACAGAAAAAAAATGTCCAAAACCGTATAGAATGAACCTTTTTTTAATAAGTTTTATTCAGTCTTTATTTGAACTTAATGGACTGAGTTTTTTTTTTATTATTTATTTTTGTATTTATTGACTGTTTTATTCTTTTTATCAAACAAAAATAGAACTTTTATAATGAAATATATATTATGGACTGTTTTTCAAACATCGAAATTTTAAAATTAAAGTTTTATTTAAAAAAAAAAAAGACGAGGTGTTTTGTTTTTTCGAGATATTTTTTTTCGCCATTTATCACTTTTAAATTTTATTCAACAATGAAATGACAAAAAAACACTTTTTGTTAAATATATTTAAAAAAAAATTATTATAAAATATCTATAAAGTCTATTTTTTATGTCTATAAAAGTTTGTTGAAAGTTCAAATAAAGTTTATAATTTAATTGAAAACAAAACACCCCGTCTTTCTTCTTTTTTATTTTTTTAATAAAACTAACTTTAATTTTAAAATTTCGATGTTTGAAAAACAGTCCATAATATATATATATGTCATTATAAAAGTTCTATTTTTGTTTGATAAAAAGAATAAAACAGTTATTAAAAAGTTCTGTAAATATATTAAAAACGCACCCAGAAAGACACTGATCTATTTAAATATCTTTTATTTTTTAAAAAATCTTGCTAGCGAATATTCGTCAAAATTTAATATTTAAAAATATTATTTTAAAAATATATTAATTGCCGCTGAAGGTAATGTTTTAAAGAATAATTAAACTCTGGAATTCCATCCCAGGTCACTGCTTAGTGCTTCCCCAACTGTACTGACATGCAGAAGTTCAAGTGTAACGTGAACCGACATCTTGCTGCCCAAATCCCAACATATTACCCTAGTAGTTGTTGCCCCTGATAGTATCCCCCTACACCAAAGTGGCAATGCGCTTTGTTTGGGGTGAAAATGTAATTAAAAAAATAATAAATTGTCCTAAAAACGCACATAGACCCCTTCCCCAAAAAAAAACAACAAAAAAAAACACGGTACATAAATATTAATCTGGGTCGAAAATATCCGAAACAGAAAAACACCCATTTATTTAAATATCTTTTATTTAAATACGTTCGTTTTGTTACTTACTTTAAAAAACTGTTTTGTAAATATATTTTTTTCTTTTAAATCTTCAAAAGTTTTGTAAATATATTAAAAAAAAAATTGCTGGCGAATATTCGAGCATGTTTGCTATTTGACGTGTTTACAAACACCCGACGCCATGTGCTTGTGCCAATGTCAAGGTCGAATCACCGGTGTTAGTTGAATTGTGCGCTTGTCACCGCCAGGCGGCGTCGTCTGCTACAGGGTATCTATTCTTTACTTGATCCCCTCCCTTGTATTGAGGTATAAAGACAGTAGTAGTTTCTCCAAGATGGCTGAATAAAGCAGCTACTCGTAACCTCGTGTCTTAAGTGTATTTTTTACAATTATATACGTAACGTCGTATTTCACGTATATTCGTGTATATTCGTGTTTACAACCTGTTATTGTTTGCGTTTTGCCGAATGGCATAATATCTTGCTTTTTGAGAGCTAATTAAGCTGTATTTTGTATAAACAAGGTGTTTTTTTTCTTTAATTCAATATCTTAAAACTTTACTGAACTAATTATCTTTGAAATAGACCCAGAAAACTAATATTAATCTTTTAAAGGATTTTTACAATGAATTTATTTAACTTCAAAATTTAGCTGAATTGGCTAGTTCGCCGTGAACACATTTTCATAACTTTTTTTTTTTTTTTCACGTGTACAAATATTTTTTCCTTTAGGAAATTAACTTTAGTCTCTAATCTTTCAAATGCAATTAAATAGTAGTCGGAAACCTACACAAAAATTATGATAAATCGGCTTTCAAAACTAGCCCCCCCCCCATTTTTGCCCGCTCATTTTTGCCCGTGCCTTATTTTCGTCGGTATGAAGATGTATCGATTGCAAACAATGGTCGGGCTAGAAAATGGTTCGTTTGCTATTATGGAAACTAGAGAGGGTCGAGCATAACACGTTGTAGAGTTTATCTTACCACGGAAAACGTTGGAATTAACTTTCGCTCAGACGGAACAACTTACAGAAATATATAGCCCAAAAGTCTCCTTATTCCATAAGCGTTGGTCATGTCTGAATTTGCAGAAAAATGACGGAGATGATTTTTCAAAGAACGCAGCCATGGTAAACGAACATGGTGGCGAATTCAAACTTGCAGACCTCAGTGCAGACAATTTTAAATGTTTAGTATTTATGCAAGGATTGACTTCTGGTCGAGATGTATAAATTAGAAGGCGTGTCCTTAAAAATAAGAAAATGAACCAAACTTCACCCTACAAAATTTAACGGAAGACTGCCAGAAAATAAAAATTATGAAAAAAGATTTTATGGATGTCGAAGCTGGAGTAACGCAGATAAAAATGCAAACAAACAATCTTAAATACAAAACACACGTAAAAAAAAAACAAGTTAGGGAGAAAAGAAATACATATCGACACATAGATAAGAAAGAATATGACAAAAGAAAAACTCCATCTCCGTGTAATCGATGTGGTAATTAGCATTGGGTTAAGGACTGTCCTTATTTATCAAGAAAATGTTTAATATGTAAAAAAAAAAAAAAAAGATTAGGACACAAAGGTACTTATTGCAGAAATAAAATTTAATACAAACCCCGAGTATGTTTGGCGGAGACTGAAAATGGCGAAGAAGGGTTGTGAAAATATGTGACTATTAAAGTTAATGATAAAGAAATAAAAATGCAACTCGATTCGGACTCAAACCTTTCGATAGTAAATTTAAATACCTGGAAAAAATTGAATAAACCCACAATGCTGAGAACACGAAAAACAGCAAATGCTGTTAAAGGTACGCAAGTTAACTTAGAAGGTGAATTTAAGCGAAGGTTACATTATTGGAAAAGACGAAAAAATTAAAAGCTTATGTATTAAAGAATACCATTAACCTATTCGGATCAGACTGGATGCATGAATTTAATTGATGGGACCTGCTGATATCTACATTCTGCAGAAAAGCAGATTAAATGCCAGCAGAAATGAAGACGTAAATTGTGAATTTAAAAAATGAATTTACGGAAATATTCGCACTGGGCTTGGGAAAATGTACAAAAATGACTGCAAATTTTAGATTAAAACGGAATTTACAACCAATATTCAAAAGAAAACACAACGTGCCATTTGAAAAATTACTATCTGGAAAATTAACCAGAAGCTCGACAGATTAGAAAATGTGAACATTCTATCGAAAACAGAATACAGTCAGTTGGCTGTCCCCCCCCCCACCCACACACACACGGTCTATGTAAAACAGAAATCAGAGGAAATCCGTGTTACGGCAGATTTTTCAACGGGGTTGAATGCATTTTTGGAAGACTTCCATTATCCCCTGCCAAGTCTGGGGGAAGTTTTATAAGACTAAACGGTGATTAGATTTTCTCGAAAATCTGCCTAAGTGATGCATATCTGCAGATTCCAGTTAAAAATTAGTTCTAAATTATTCAGCATAAATAAATACCCATCGAAGTCTTTACAGATATGAAAGATTAGCGTTTGTGGTCAAAGTCACGCCTGCCATTTCCAACGGGTTATGGACACAATGCTAGGTAACCTTAGCGTTGCCATCGCATATCTGGACGATATTATTATAGCCACCAGTAACAAGGCACAACACAAAGACCATATCTACGAGGTATTCAGGCGGATACAGGATTTGGGATTTAAAATCAAGGAAAACAAATGCGAATTCTTCCTGCGGAAAATAAAATATTTGAGGCACATAACTGACAAGAATGGCAGATGTCTAGACCCAGAGAGAGCCGGTGCGATAAGGAACATGCTGACACCAGAAAATACTACCCAACTAGAAAGTCTCCTATGCTCGCTAATTATTACCAGTGCTTAATTCCACGAATACATGAAGTGCGGGCACCGCTGAACAAGCTTTTGAAACAGGATAAATGTTGGGTCAGTCAGTGTTTGAACAAAATAAAAACCTGTTAACATCAGACCTTTTACTCGCACATTTTAACCGAAACTAGACATCTTAGTGGCTAGTGATCAGTGGCGGCTCGTGCCTGGTGCTGTGGAACAGTGCAGCACTGTAGCAGAGCACCCCCAAGTCATTTCTACTCATTAGTACACGTTAAAAAGAATACGTTTATTTTTTATTTTTTTTTGTATGTGATAATATATCATATTATATATATATATATATATATATATATATATATATATATATATATATATATATATATATATATATATATATATAATCCTGAAGCTTAATGTCGATAATTGTCCCCATACTCATATAAGCATACAAGCAAAACTTTGCTTGGGGCTGCGAAATCCACAGTTACATATTCTTAGTGAAATTCGCTTGTGCGAATGCCCGATCTAGAACGGTTAATATGAGTCAAATCGGAACTGTATTTTTCGCAGTTCCAAACGCGGTGTTTGCGCGTTTTCGCTTATTATTTTTTTTTTTTTAAGAAGCTTTGTTTACAAATGCTTTCTTTTTATTATTATTATTAAAAAGTGTAACGTGTTCTTGTAAATAAAATCTCCAACTTAAAAAAAAAAAAAAATCCCACACTTTTAAATGCGATTTAAGCAGACAAAAATATATAATATGCCAAACTTTTTTTTTTTAATTAAAAGTGTTCGGGCTTTTAGCCTTGAAGTTACAAATGTTATTTTTTTATTTTACCTATATGGCTTATTTTATTTGTATTTTTAAGTAGTTTAAAATTTATTTATTTTGTAGTAGTTTAACTTTACAGAATAAAAAATATTTACATTTTTTTTATAGAAAAGCGAAGAAAAGTTTATTTTTTAAAATACATTTTAGTTAGAAATGTTTTTGCCTTATATATATATATATATATATATATATATATATATATATATATATATATATATATTCACACGCATATATATACACACACACATATATATATACACCCACACACACATATATATACACACATATATATATATACACACACATATACACACACATATATATACACACACATATACACACACATATATACACACACACATATATATACACACACATATATACACACACACATATATATACACACGATATATATATATACACATATATATACACACACATATATACACGCACATATATATACACACACACATATATATACATATATATACACGCATATATATATACACACACATATATACACACATATATATACATACACACACATATGTATACACACACATTATATATATATATACACGCACACATTATATATATATATATATATATATATATATATATATATATATATATATATATATATATGTGTGTGTGTGTGTGTGTGTGTATAAAGCTTTAGCATTTATTTACATCCCACGAGGACAAAGCAAGAAGTTTTACACTTTGAACAAAGTTTTTTAATTAAAATGTGCAATAACAAGACGAGTATGTAAAACCGTTTTTATAATAAGCTTAGTAAATAGCAAAGTTTGTTTTTATTTTATATAAAAAGTTGTAAAAAGATTTGTAAATAAAATTATGTATCTTTAATTGTTTTTTGTTTGCTCATAGTACAAACATGTAAACTTTTTTATTCTATATTTTATTTACAAAGTTTTGTTATAAACACACATTTTTAAATTTTCAATAAAACTGTTATCCAATAAAACCATTTTTAAATGGTAATCTCCTAACTTTACCATCGTTTGCAGGCAAAGATTTTGTTTTTATGAAAAAATAAATAATTAAAAAATTGTAAATAAAATGTATTTAAACAATGTTTTTCGTTTGTTTGCCTGCGGTAAAATTTTATTTAATCTGTAAAGTTTAAAAGAAATATATTTGTATATTTTTTTTATTACTCTGTAAAGTGTATACCATTTAAAATAGTGTTTTTTTATTAAAATGTTTTTGCGTATTACCCCTTTTTCGACGGCTTGTAATGACAAAGTTAAAAATATTTGTATTAAAAAAAGCAATTTTAATGACAAGCTTATTTTGTTATACGCCTATTTTTAATCAACAACAAGCTTTTTATAAATAAAACCGTTGTTAAATATTAAAACTTTTTTCGTTAATAAAAATCTGTGACCTAAAAGTTATAAAAGTATGATTCAACTCAGTTAGAACTTCCGGTTCAGTTGAATCGCAAAAAGAGGATCACATAAACATTGTATTCCTTCTACCCTAATTGATATTCTACTAATAGACTACCTAGTACTTACCTTTCCCAATACAATTGATATAAAAAGAATTTAACCATGGTCTCCTTACACCCCCAAGAAATAACTTCTGCGACGGTAAATGAACTTCAACAGATTGAGTTTTCACAGCAGTCTCTCCATGATAAAGTTTTAATTAAGAAAAGAAGCCGTTCAACGCCTGATATTCAAATATCTCAGCCAGGCATTAGCAACAACAAAGTGTATATTCGTAGCTTTAATGGTACCAACGGAAAAGTTAGCTTTGCGGCTGTGAACTAAAAAAGGCATTGTTCTGCTTTCCTTGTTTGTTGTTAGGGGGTGATGTAACATGGACAAAAGATAGTTTCAGAACTATTAGCAAAATGAAAGATAGAACTGAAAAGCATGAGAAGCACGTTGACAATGTAGTTTCCCTATCAATTTTGGGGACCATAAATATTAAAGCAAAACTTAGTGAGGCCTGCAGACTTTCAATCAATCATCATAACATGAATGTTAAGAAGAACCGTGAAATTTTATCTAAAATAATAGATTGTATTTTCTTTTGTGGGAACTTTGAAACTCCCTCACGAGGACATGATGAAAAAGATGATTCAGTAAATCCAAGTGGATTTAGAGGATTTTTAAATTTTGCATCTTAATTAGATCCAGATTTAAAGAATCACTTAGAAACCAGTAATGTCTTCAAAGGTGTTTCCAAGACTATTCAGAATGACATACTTGACTGTCTTTTACAAATATACCATAATGAAATAAGGGCAGAAATTAGCAAAGCTTCCTTTGTAGCTGTCATGGCTGATGAAATAACAGATGTGTCTGAACATACACAAATGATCATTGTTTTACGGTACGTCTTGGATGAAAAAATACTTGAACGCATTTGGGGATTCTTTATTCCAGAAAACCAAACCGCTGATAGGATATCAAAATGTATTCTACAACAATTAGATATAATCCTTCAAGGGAATCGCCAAAAACTGATAGCTCAGACATTTGATGATGCAAATGTCATAAAGGCAAAAAAGCTGGTGCTCAGGCGAAAATAAAAGCAGTTTATAGTAATGCGCATTTCACTCACTGTTATGCGCATCAACTTAATTTAATAATGAGGAATGCAGCAAGCATTACACGAAATGCTAGAATATTTATCTCTAACATTTTGGCTATTCCGACTTTCTTTTCTAGATCACCACAGCGTCTGTCCATTTTTCAAGAAGAATCTGGATGTAAGCATTCTACGTGTATCCGCCACAAAGTGGAACTTTAACATACATAAATAGAGTTCATGAAAATGTTCAAGCATAAAAAAACTGTCACTGAAATTCAGTCAACATCATATGTAGATGAGACCGTTGCAGAAGCGACAGGAATTCTGAAATATTTGAACGATGAAATTTTCATATTTTGGTTTGAGCTATTTCATAAAATTATGTCTCATGTTGAAATTATTTCTCGGGAAATTAGCATATATAAAGTCAATGAATACATAACAAATTTCAAAACTGCTATTTTAGAGATAAGAAACACCAAATACTGTGAAAATTCTTCACAAACACTCAAGGGCGAAGCTAAAGAACTGTGTGACTATATATCTGTTGATATAACGGACAGATATTCTTCAACTAAACATTTAATACTTGCTAAATTGTTTAACAAGATAAGCTTTGCTAGTTTTAAGAAAAAAAAACTACCTACAGAAGAGATATCCTTGACAATTGAAGCATATTCCATGATTGACAAAGAAAAGTTTGAAACTGAGCTAGAAATATTTTATAGTAGGTCAGATATCCATGAGTATTGCAAAGTAATTGATCTCCTGAAATTTATTTTGGAAAACAATTTAAACGATGTTCTTAGTGAAATCACAAAACCCATAAAAATTATCTTGACTATTCCCATGACTACATAAGAGATAGAACGTTGTTTTTCAACTCTGAAAAGAATAAAAACTTTTCTAAGGAACATCATGGGTTGCGAAAGACTAAATGAACTTGCAGTGCTTTCAATTGATAAAAAAAGTTCTTCAGCAGTCATTCAGAAGTTAAGGAGAAAATTATCAATCTTTTCTCACAAATTAAAACAAGAAGAATGGAGTTTACTTTCAAATGAATGTAATAAGTAAAATATTTACATCTATTTAGGATTCCTTTAAGTTATTGTATTTTTATACGTGCGCATACGTATGAATTATGTATAAATTTATGTTTGTTTTATTTTTACACAATATTAAAAAAAATAGGTGTTTTCTTTATAACAGCACCCCCACTAATCTTAGGCACGAGCCGCCACTGCTAGTGATGCTAGCCAATATGGTATAGGTGTATGCCTATTACATAAGATGCAAGATGGGTCGAAAAAACTAATTGCCTATGCATTCGGAATGCTGCTACCGGCTGAAAAACAGTACTAACAGAGAGAGAAAGAGTGTCTCGCCAATATCTATGCAGTCTTAAAATTTCATCTTTACCTGCACAGTAAGCATTTTACGCTGCAAACAGACCATAAGCCCTTTATAACTATTTTTGAATCAAAAAAGGATAACCTACATTTACGGCCAACCATTTACTAAGATGGGGAACCCGTTTATTGAATTATGATTTTAGACTGGAATTCTTAGCCTCAAATAATATCACGCATGCGGGTGGGCTGTCTATGCTAATCCCGACCCAAAAAGAATCCCTCGGAGACTAAGTAATCGGCGAATTTCAAATAAATAGTGAGATAAAGACGAAGATTCACAATATAATTCGGGAATTACCAATGACTCTTCAAGAAACTAAGACTGAAGCGGCAAATGATGAATTCATAAAAAGCACAAAGCAGAGATTGGAACAAGGAGAATTTACTTCTGATATGTACTTTGTGACAACGTTCTCCTTTATAACAAGAGAGTCATCATTCCAAAAGCACTGCAAAAGAGAATACTAAAAAAACTTCCACATGGGTCATCTTGGCACTAACAGAATGAAATTTCTGATGCATAGCTTCGTTTACTGGCCATCCATGGACCAAAATATAACCAATATGATTAAAGCATGTATATGCTGTGCTTTGGCTGCAAAGGCACCACCGATTATTCACAAACCATAGCCAAAGTCCGAACAACCATGGTCCAGGACACATAGACTTTGCAGGACCACTGGATTAATTCTATTACTTGTTAGTGGTGGATAGTTTTTCAAATGGCCAGAGGTGCTAAGATGCAGGAAACCCACTACAGCGTTAACCATTGATTTCTTACATGAGCTTTTTGCTCGTTTTGGTGTTGTTGATTGCCTGATTAATGGTAATGCTACCCAATGTCGCTACACAAATATATATATATATATATGTATATAGAGAATAAATGACAAAAATTATATTCCAAAATTCATAATGTTGACCATCTTATAATTTATTCCTTTAATTCAGTTGACTTATACAATTCTTGACAGTATCTGTTTCGTAGTGTAAAATCAATCACTTAATTATTATATCAATCAGTGAATCTATTATGCCCTTAACTCATCATAAGAAATAGCAACAATCAATCTGGTACTGTCAAGAATTGTATAAGTCAAATGAATTAAAAGAATAAATTATAAGATAGTCAAGATCATGAATTTTATCATTTATTCTCTATATGGCTCTGTAATTACATTGAGCTTCTTAAACAAGGATTGCTATATATTATAAGAAAATATATTTCTACAGAAATATATACAGGGTGACTCAAAAAAACGGGCCCCAACTCTAATTATGCCCCATTTCTTAGTGTTTTGTTCAAATGAAATGAAACTTTGGTTATAACTAGTTTATTATATTCAAAACATCACATCAAAACTAGGGTCTTTGGCGTTTTTTTTCTCCGTTCTACAGCATATGTTCTAGAGATACTTTCTACGTTTTGGGGGGTTTGGGGGGTCACCTTATATATATATATATATATATATATATATATATATATATATATATATATATATTTGTTTTCACAAGTGACGACACGGCCCTTAACATATTCGTCCACACAGTTCCAAACATCACCGCCAAATCGACATGCCACACCACGAACAATATTGTTGAATTGACACACACGCTCCTAAGCAGCACCAAACAATCTCGCTGAATCGACACACCATGATATGAAATGCAATAATGTGAGACACATTATCAAAGCAGTTTACTTTAATGCTCCATCACTTATCGGGGTTTTTTTTATAGTCGTTGGGTAAAACTAACTTGTTACTTCTCCTTTTTTGTCCCTCAGTCCTCATTCAAATGAGTGATTTTTCTGACAAAGGGTGAAGAAAAAGTTGCTTAAAGGTCGGTAGTACTTGGTGAACAGTAGTCTGAGTGGCAGAAATTTTTCTGTCTCTATGTCTATCCTTGTGGCCATGTCACAAGTAAGGGTGCTGGAGGTAAACTTTTTGTATGGGCTGAGGTTATTCGCCTGATAGTCAGGGACCCGAACCTTGGATTAACCACTAAAGAGGCTGTCCTATCAGCAGGTGCAAAGTACTGGGACTATTGTATTGCCATTTGGTGAGTGGATTTGGACCATGCAGTAGTCTCTGGTAGGGCCTCTCGATGACATACTAGTGGGTAATTGTTACAGCTTTACCTTTTCGTGTGCTACAAAAAAAAAAAAATTCCTGTCTTTTTCTCTCTTACTTTCCCTCTCTGTACTGCTCTAACCAAGTATGCCGACCTGTTCCACAAATCCCAAAACCTCAACATGAAATATCTCCAGAAAAAACTCGAATAAACCTAGAACCCCATCTTCCAACGTAGACCCCTACTACCAGGTCTCCTTCTCCAACATCAGGGGTCTACGTTCCAACCTTCCAGAGGTTGAAACCCAATTACAGGAGACGAAACCGAACATATTATTTCTAAGCGAAACTGGAATAGGGCTGACCACTTCCCTAGATGAGTTCATAATTAACGGATACTCAAACTTAACAGCTAAATCTGACTCCCAAGATCGCCATGGGCATGGAATATGTGCCTACATTAAAGATGGCTTCCCGTGTGGCAGGGATATCTCAAGAGAAGATCCTTATTTACCCTATATGTGCGTCTGGGTTGCACTTGCTAACACCACTGCATTTATATTTGCCCTCTATCGGCCCCACAACAGCGGAGTTACTATCTTTAAGAGCATATCTGAGAAAATAGACCACATCCTGTCTGCACATCCCTCGGCTAACATCCACATCTGTGGTGACTTCAACATCCATAATGTGGAATGGCTGACCCATTCAAATAAGACAGACGATGAGGGGAGGTTTTGTCATGATTTTGCCATTGCTTATGACCTCACTCAGATTGTTCGCGAACCCACCCGTGTGCCCGATACACCCGGTCAATATGCAAGCCTCCTAGACCTTTTTCTCTCAACTTCCTCTGAGCTATGTTCATGTTCCTTTCATTCTCCTCTAGGATCCTCCAACCACTCCATCATATCAGTTAAGATAAAAACGAAATGTAATAAGTCCCCAGACGTACCCCTCCACCATACTGTATACCGATACTCTATGGCTGACTGAGATAGCTTCCATACATTCATATCTGATTTACCTCTGCACTCCATGTTTAAAAAGGAAGTGTCCTCTATAGTATCAGATCTGACCGAATGGCTAATTGTAGGCATAGACTAATTCATACCATCTAAAAAATTCCAACAAAAACCTAACAGCCAGCCATGGTTCTCCCCAGAATGTGCTGCTGCTATCGCGCACAGAAATCACTTTTTCCATAGCTACCAACGTAATAGATGTACTGAAACTAAAGCTGCTTTCTGGAACGCCAGCAATCACTGTAAAAGAGTAATAAAAAATGCTAGAGAGCTATATGCCCAGTCTGTTAAATCCAAGGTAGCTGATCAGCGGCTTGGTTCCCACCAGTTTTGGCAAATAACAAATAGGATCCTGAACAGAAGTGTGCGTTCTATCCCAACCATTATTAATGGACCAGAGGTCATCTCGTCAGCGTCAAACAAGGCCAAACTATTTGCAAATAACTTTGCAGCTAATTCTACCCTATGCGACGAAGGCCATCAACTCCCCATATTTCCTACTATAACACAGAACAAGCTAGGTAACATACAAATATCCGTGCATGAGGTCGCCAAGCTAATCAAGAACCTTGATTCCAGTAAAGCAACTGACCCTGACGGCATCCCAATTATAGTGTTAAAAAAGCTTCAACCATAACTTGCTCCCATACTTACGAAACTGTTTAAGCACTGCCTTAAGGAGAAGTGCTTTCCAACTCATAATAGACTTCCAACTCAAAATAGACTTCGTGGCTTAGTGGGGGATGCCCTTTTCTCTACCCTGCAACCTCTCTCCCACAGAAGAGACGTTGCGAGCCTGTCCTTGTTTTATCGTTATTTCCATGGCAGATGCTCGTCTGAACTCCAATCTCTGGTCCCCCCTCGCCAATCTTTCATGAAAAACACCCGTCTAGCTGAATCCACTGTGAAAAATTTCCCCCACTCTATATCTGTGCCTAAATCAAAACGCGGATTCCATGAACAAAGCTTCTTTCTTAGAACTGCACGCCTGTGGAACTCTGTTCCGTCTGCCTGCTTCCCAT
Source organism: Euprymna scolopes (assembly GCF_053919585.1). Lineage (NCBI taxonomy): Eukaryota > Metazoa > Mollusca > Cephalopoda > Sepiida > Sepiolidae > Euprymna > Euprymna scolopes. The sequence goes on along the minus strand of NC_136487.1, from coordinate 499,236 downwards.
CTGACTACAACTTGAATGTCTTCAAGTCCAATGTTAACAAATTCCTAATGAACCGCCCCCTTAAGTAAACACTTCAGCAAATCTCCTCACTAACTTAATGTACTTGCAATAACCCTTATCCCTGAGTGGCTTCCGGGCCTTGATAATTGGTGATCACTGTGTAAAAAAATAAAAAAATAAAAAAAAACTCCCTGGAAGACCTCATCAGTTTGCCCTGTATTTAAGAATTCAGGTGATAAGTCATCTCCCTCTCAGTACAGACCAATAAGTCTCCTGTGTATCATGAGTAAGTTGCTGGAATCCATATTAAATAGAGAAATAGTCAACCACCTCAGCAGAAACAACCTTCTTAGTGACACACAATATGGTTTCCGTTCTGCAAGATCTACCGCAGATGTGCTGACGGTTATATCTCACAGGATTAATGAATCTCTTGACAAAGGCTTCCTTTCTAGGGCAATTGCTCTTGACATATCAAAAGCCTTTGATAAGGTATGGCATAAGGGTCTACTTCACAAGATTTCCAGCTATGGTATAACTGGAAATGTTTTCTCAATCATTAAATCATTTCTCTCCGATAGGCTCATAAGAGTAGTGGTTGGTGGACAAAAATCGGAGGCCTGCAGAATTAATGCTGGAGTCCCTCAGGGGTCAATCCTGGGCCCAACTCTCTTCCTGATCTACATCAATGACCTCCCTAAACACATACTTAAATTATTCGTTGACATCTATGCTGATGGCACGACCATCTACGGCAACACATCAAAGGCTGTAAACAAGGTTCTCTCTGATTCTCTCTTCTCTGATCTCGAGCGCGTGGTTCAGTGAGGGAAGATGTGGCTGATTACCTTTAATGCATCTAAAACCAAACTCCTATCCTTACATCATCAACGCTCTGATCCCCATCTGGAATCAATTGGGATGGATGGCTCTCGTCTGGGAGAGGCCCCGTGTTTTGACAAGCTTCTGGGTTTGACCTTTACTCCTAATCTGAAATGGAACACGTACATCAAGTCTGTTGCCAAGGTCGCTGGAAAGATGGTAGGATCCTTCTACCGCTCCAGAAGATATCTCACTACTGATGCAATTCTCTATCTATATAAAAGCCAAGTACGTCCAAGGATGGAATACTGCTGCCATATCTGGGCAGGAGCTGCTAAAAACAGCCTATCCTACCTTTACAGAGTACAAAATAGACTTTGTGGCTTAGTGGGGGATGTCTTTTTCTCTACCCTGCAACCTCTCTCCCACAGAAGAGACGTTGCAAGCCTATCCTTGTTTTATCGTTATTTCCATGGCAGGTGCTTGTCTGAACTCCAATCTCTGGTCCCCCCTCGCCAATCTTTCACGAAAAACACCCGTCTAGCCGAATCCACTGTGAAAAATTTCCCCCACTCTTTATCTGTGCCTAAATCAAAATGTGGATTCCATGAACAAAGCTTCTTTCTTAGAACTGCACGCCTGTGGAACTCTGTTCCGTATGTCTGCTTCCCATCTGACTACAACTTGGATGTTTTCAAGTCCAACGTTAACAAATTCCTATTGAACCGCCCCCTTAAGTAAACATTTCATCAAATCTCCACACTAACGTAATGTACTTGCAATAACCCTTATCCCTGAGTGGCTTCCGGGCCTTGATAAGTGGTGACCACCATGTAAAAACAAAAAAAAAAAGGTAAGATTGATGTAGTTCATTGTTAGATTTGATTTATAATCAAAACGTCCTGGGTTCGCCTGCAGATAGGTCCGACTCATACGTTTGTGTTATTCACTTCTTCAGAGTTCCAAGAATTTTGTGAGACATCAGGTTAAACATTTTACAACCACATAATATCATCCAAGATGCCAAGCCTAAAAGGTCGTTACGGAAAGCTTATGGATCATCCACAGAAAAAGCTCTACAACAGTTTCTTCAAGTATACAGGATTACGGTAAACCCTAACACCTCAGCAGGCAAATCACCTATGGAGGTTATGTTTGGTTGTAAAATCAGATCAGTATTTGAAAAGTTGCTACCAAGACAGACCACAAAAAAATACAATTCTGGAGAGAAAGTGTACTTCAAGCATTTTAAAAATAACATTTCGTTTTGGGAACTGGGAAAAGTAATATAAAGGATCAGAAATGTGATCTATATAATCCAGGGACCAAAATTCACACACAAAAGGCATGTGAACCAGATATGCAAAGGTTTGACTGAGGACCAAGAAGAGTTGTCTCGGGAAGAAGTAGAGACTATTGAAACCGTCTGCAACACGTTTGATATTGAGCCTCCCCAAATCACACCAGAACCATGACGTTCAGGCAGGAAAAGGAAAATCTCCAAACCGGTCATGGTCCACCCAAAGAGGAAAATATACTGATACACCGTACGGAAATATCAGCTTGTGAGTGGGGTGCTGTGGCACAACTAACTTATGTTACCTACTAATAAACTATTCCAATCTTAATAAATATCAGAAGACTAAGCTGTAAGGTGTCAGACGATATCCATTTACTCTCATATACTGGACTGGTGGCTGAAGTGTGGTGTCTGCTCAGATGCTGCACTCAAATTAAATTGTCCTTCGTCAATGGAGGGGAAAACCCTTCTATACTAAGGCAATTATTTTTATTATTTTTTATTTATTTATTTATTTATTTATTTATTTATTACAAACTACCAGAGTGTCCCCTTTCGGGAAAGCTGTTTTTCTCCCACATTAAAACGACCTTGTATCATATTTTGTTTTCGTGGGGAAGCAAATAGATATCAGTCGATCTCTTAAGTCGTTCGTCGGCTACGATGAACAACCCACCTATTGTATGCTTTGCAATACATGTTGCTACTTTATTTTGCTGTTCTGTTTTTCTTTATACCCCTTTAACAGCGCTATAACATTCATTTTGCACATACTTTAACATTCTCAATTAAAAAACAAAATTTTTAAACGCATTTGAATATTGAAGAATTTTGGCTTTATTACAATTTTTTCTTTTTCATCTCTAATTTGTGTTTTTAAAAAATGTATTTTGTGTTATTATAATTTTCTTAAATCTATTTGAAAAAAAAGAAAGAAAGAAAAATATACTCGCATGCATCTATGGTGAGCTTTCCGATTTGATCCTGAAATTGAATTTGTCTGACCCTACTATGCACTCTCTAAATATCATAACTAGGTACGGCATAATCACGTGGACACACTCACACTGGTTACCGCTGGATCACCGAAGTTAAGCAACGTTAAGCCTGGTCAGTACTGAATGGATGACCATTTGGGACTTCCAGGTGCTGTATTTGCTCTCTGCTTATCTCGGCATTGTTTCCAGTCGTCCTGGTCTTCTCCTTGCCACTGGACCCAAAACAGTGTCGATTCAGGGGAGGTGTGGTTAGTAATTGCGGACCCTTTCATCGCAATTACACGCGCAACTGCTTCTACAGGGGGTATCCTTTGTCTTTCGAGACTGAACGGAGGCATCGATCGATCGAAATGCCATAACTAAAAACCAAAAAAAGTTGGTAATGTTGAAGATTCGCCTTCCTCTGTTTACAAAGCCATTTGACGGAAGTGACGTCCAACATATTTTTAGCTACGGATGATCAAAACTATATAGAATGAACCTTCTTTTTTTTTTTTTTTAGAAGTTTTATTTAAACAGTCTTTATTTGAACTTGATGGAATTTTTTTTCTTTTTTTTTTTTTTTTTTTTTTTTAGATTTATGAACTGTTTTTCCCCATTAATATGTTTATGAACGTTTACCTAATTTTTATAATAAAAGGTAGGTAAACGTCGATATCGAAATTTTGAAATTGAAGTTAGTTTTATTTTTAAAAAGAAAAAAGAAAAAAAAGGTGTTTTTTTTTTTCAATTACATTATAAACTTTATTTGAACTTTTCAACAAACTTTTACATACATAAAAAATAGACTTTATAGATAATTTATAATAATTTTTGGGTTTGTTTACTGTACACATAGATTCGAAAAAGTTGTCAAAAAACAAATATATAACAAATAAATGTTATCAAAGGCAAGAGAAGTTACTTTTCTACCAAACTGGATATATTTTTCGTGTTTTTATTCAATGTAACACGTTTATTCAGTTCGAAAAACATACAGTGTTTACCGATGTATTGGAAAATTCAAGATGGCGCCTCACTCCCTCTTTAACATGGTAAGTTTGGGAAAAGGTGTTATAAATAAAAAATTAGAAAAAATACTATTAAAAACCCGCCGAATATATGTCAAGCTATGTCACGGTAACATATATTTAGCGAGTTTTTAACAGTATTTTATTCAGTTTTTTTATTTATAACACCTTTCCCAAACTTACCGTGTTAAAGAAGAAGTCAGACGCCATCTTGAATTTTCCAATACATCAGTAAACACTGTATGGTTTTCGAGCTGAATAAACATGTTACATTGAATAAAAACACGAAAAATATATCCAGTTTGGTAGAAAAGTAACTTCTCTTGCCTTTGATAACATTTATTTGTTATATATTTGTTTTTTGACAACTTTTTCGAATCTGTGTACAGTAATACAAACCCTAATTTTTTTTTTAAATATATTTAACAAAAAGTTGTTTTTTTTTTTGTTTTTTTGGGGGTTTTTTTGACATTTCTCATGTATTTAATCAAACATCATAAAAACCGTATCCAATACATGATATTCCCCAAATATTTGTCTTTGCTTATTTGAACTTTTTAACAAATTTTTGCATACATAAAAAAAGACTTTATCTTTTTATCTTTTATAACATAAAATTTTAAAATTTCTTAAAAGAAAAAGTTGTTGTTTTGTTTTCATTGTTCGTGTATTTTAACCAAACGTCATAAAAAAATCGTATCCAATACATGATATATTCAAAATAATTGTCTTTGATTCGCCGCCGTCAGAGGAATTCTTGTAGATGACTAAGTTTTGCAAACACTTCGTCATTCTTTTTTTTTTTTTTTTTTTTTTAATAAAACTAACTTTAATTTTTAAATTTCGGTGTTTGAAAAACAGTCCATAATATATATTTCATTATAAAAGTTCCATTTTTGTTTGATAAAAAGGATAAAACAGTTAATAAATACACACACACACACACACACACACACACAAACAAACAAACAAACAAAAACAACAAAAAAACAGTCCATTAAGTTCAAATGAAGACTGTTTGAATAAAACTTATTTAAAAAAAAAAAAAAAAATTTAATTTTTAAATTTCGGTGTTTGAAAAACAGTCCATAATATATATTTCATTATAAAAGTTCCATTTTTGTTTGATAAAAAGGATAAAACAGTTAATAAATACACACACACACACACACACACACACACACACACACACACACACACACAAACAAACAAACAAAAACAACAAAAAAACAGTCCATTAAGTTCAAATGAAGACTGTTTGAATAAAACTTATTTAAAAAAAAAAAAAAAAGGTGCATTTACCGTATAGGGTTTTGATCATCCGTAGATAAAAAAATGTCGGACGTCACTTCCGTCAAATGGCTTTGTAAACAAAGGAAGGCGAATCTTCAACATTACCAAAAAGTTTAACCTTGTTTGAGGTGAAAATGAGTAAAAGAAAAAAAAACTATAAAAATATTAGTTAGAAGCAATTTTCTAGGATATTCACCATGAAGCAGAAATCGGAAGTTAAAGGCCACGTACAAATTGAGTATGAATAAAATGTTGAGATAAATAAAATATTACTTTTATCTGTGATATTCAACAAAAAGATTGGACCTATTTCGAAATTATTTTATTTTCATATTTTCCTCCTCAATTTTGTTTTCTGCGAACCTGCCTTTCCGTTCTCCACCTTGAATTTTAGCTTCAGTTTGTGATGTTAGTCACAGTTTAAAAAATCTTTCCATTTATAAAAGCAGATAAAGTCAGTCGAAAACGGATTATAAAACAAAAGTAAGTATTCTTAAATGAATTCAGTATCGGTTTTAACTCATCTGCAGAATTTTTTAAAAAGTCAAAAAAATAAGGGAGATTACTACATTCATTAAACGAATTAAAATATACACAACTCGTTTTTTATTTGAGATATTTAGCTGACTATAGCGTTTTTGTTTTTGATTTATAAAGGTATTTCACTTAGGATGTTTAGGATTTAAATTAAAAAGAAATTGGTAAAACAAACAAAACAAGCCACGGCTACAAATCAGCGTCTCTCACCCCTTCTTTTCAGGGGGAAAAATACAGATTTGTAACAATAAGATTTATACAGATTTGTAACGAAGCAAAAGCATTGAAGCAATAACCGTTAAGGGAATTCAATTTTTTTCTAACCAACGTGTCCCTTGTTGGTTAGAGGCATGCAACCGGACCATTGTATGTATTACATATTCTTGTTGTGAATGGGCGGAGAGGGTGCTTTTTGCAATCGCCTCATTGGTTCAAGGAAGATAACTATTTACTAACAGATCCAAGAAATTCAGGATAAAATTTTACTTCCCTGCATGCGATGATATTGTAATTTTGGTAAATGTTTACTTTAACTACTACAGAACACCGACCAATAAAATGTGTTTGTATAGGTTTTTGGGGTCGTTGACAACAAACCTGATATTCAAACCCGTCGCAAATTTACCGTTTGTATGGTATTAACCCCTGAACACTCGCACTATTTTGTGCCAACTCACCGCCATCGTTTATGCTATTCTTACATGATGCGTTCGCGCATGGACGCGCGTAATAAGGTGACTTGTCACATCGTGAAAGAATTTTTAGCAGACATTTGAAATAACAAAGTTTTCAGAAAAAAAAAATGTGGTTAATTTTTCTGTGTTGCGTAGTTTTTGATGTTTTTAATTGATCTAAAAATGTAAGTTATCACGAGCGATTTACAAAAGCATTTTTATTTTTCGTTTTTTTTTTTTTTTTTTTTTTTTTTTTTTGAGGGGGAGTTTAATTTACCGTTTTTCCAAAAGTAACGCCCTCCCACCACCAATTTACGGTAACGCGTCAACATACACCGAGCAGAAGAACAGTTCTTCTGCTCGGTGTATGTTGGCGCGTTCGCGTTACTTACGGAAAAAACGGTAACAGAAACACCTGTTAAATGTTGTACATTGAATAACCCTCCCCCCCCCCCCTCAAAAAAAAAAACGAAAAATAAAAATGCTTTTATAAATCGCTCGTAAAAACTTACATTTTTTAGATCAGTTAAAAAAAAGCATCAAAAACTACGCAACACAGAAAAATAAACCACTTTTTTTTTTTTTTTCTGAAAACTTTGTTATTTCAAATGTCTGCTAAAAAATTCTTCCGCGATGTGACAAGTCACCTTACTACGCTCGTCCATGCGCGAACGCATCATGTAAGAATAGCATAAACGATGGCGGTGAGTTGGCACAAAATAGTGCGAGTGTTCAGGGGTTAATACCATGCAAACAGTAAATTTGCGACGGGTTTTAATATCAGATTCGTTGTCAGCGACCCCGAAAACTTTTTTAAAAAAAAACAAATTTTATTGGTCGGTGTTCTGTTGTAGTTAAAGTAAACATTTACTGCAATTTTTATTAAAAGATTCGATTAATTACAAATTTTAAAAAAAATTACATTAAAAAAAAACTTCCTTCAAAGTCACTTCTGATTAATTTCTAAAAATAAATTTTAGACTTCTTTTTTGTGAATACTTTTTTTTTCATTAAAAAACACAACTTCGTTTGTTGACAATATCATGTGAACTGATATTTAGGCTTGAAAATGAATGCCCTGGAAAAGTCACTTCTGATTAATTGTAAGTAAAAATGTTTTTCAATTACTTTATTTGGTGCTTGTGCACTTATTGAACCGCACTATTTTTAAATTGTATTTTCAAGTTAAATTAAAGTTTTACAATATCTTTTTTTATTAAATTGTTAGGTGAAAGTACAGGATAGTTACAAAACGCCCTCATCTCTCCATGTTAAGAATGGCTTTCTAAATAATAGCGTTATTTCAGCACAGTTCAATAATTGCACCAGTACCCTTTATTTAATTTGACAAAGTTTAAACATTACAAATTTCTTTTTCTTATTTGCAACTTTTGCTTCTTTTGAACGAACCTTTCTAAGATGATTTAACATATTAGTCATTGTAAAAGATTTTGCTGAAAGATGAAGTAATAATTCTCTTTGACAGTGATTTAAAGTAAAATATAATAATGCTAATTCGATAGGACAAGAAAGGAGGGAGATTTTCCATATGCTTACATCTATTTGTGTCAAATTCAGTGCAGTTGTAAAAGACTACATGTTAACAGCATGTCATGCCTGTTATTTGATAATATAGTTTAAACAATGCATGTCTCTTTGATAAATTTTCACTGGCAAGCAAAAGAGTAAGTTGACTTGTCTTACTTTCCAATATAATTAATATCTATCATTTATGAGAACAGAATTTGCTGATAAATCGACATTAGAAAATGTATTAATCAGTAATCAGCCGATTATCAAAGGCTAATTAATCGGTAATCGAGCAATTTGATAATTGATACATCCCTAATATATATATAGCATTAGTCAAGTTCCATCTATCTTTGTTTACAATATCACATCAGTTAATATTTGGGCTTGACAATGTGTGTCCTGGAACCGTCACTTCTGATTAATTGTATGCAAAAATGTTTTTCAACTACTTTGTTTAATGTAACCAAGTTTTAACATTACAAACACATTAATAAAAAAGAACTACAGACAATGTTAATTGCAGAGGAATTGTTAGTTTTATTAAACAAAACCAATCACTTTATTTACTGTAACAAAGTTTTATAACATTAATGACAAAAAATGTAAAATATCACAATATTGTGACAGCATTTTTTTATTTTACATAAAATTTTGCTTCCTAATACAATTAAATATTTCTGGAAATATTTGTCCAGTTGCTCTACTCCCCCATGAGAACGCAATCAGATGCAAATAGAATATTTCTTCTGATGTACCCAATAGTTGTAACATGTGAGCATGTGGAAAGTATCAGCAGCAGCGAAGGATCGCCAGCATGCAAAGAGATTAGAAGTAGCAGCAGCAAAACAATGTGCATATGTAAATGTAATAGTAATTCTTCTACGTACTCACCTTTAAAAGACAGAAGGTCTGCTCTGTCTGATGTTGATATGCAGGGACTTGGTGAGGAATAAGAAGATAAGAGGAACAAGCTGTAGGCATGGTTGGTTTTATTTGGAAAAACATGAGACTAACAGCGAGAATGCATGAGACTTCAGAGGGATAAAAGGCCAAACTCAGATGGATAGGCGGCTGTGCTTTCTCTCAAAACAGAAAACTGGTGATAGAAGAGAAAAGTTCCTTCCAAAAGAGAGTTCCAGGGTGTGAGGCTGAAGGACCCAGTAGTTTTCAGTAAATTAGAAAGTGTGCATGAGAAGAGCAATGAAAAAAGGAGAAAAGTGCAACATGCTTGTGAAAGAAAAAAGTGGGCGTCAAATAAAACAAAAGGCGAGTAATGGCTGACTACAGCCAGTGTGGGGGTTACAAGAAATAGAAACACGAGCCAGATAAAATGGACGTGTGATAGCAAGAGACTTTTTTATGTGATGCCAAAAGTAATGGTAATAAAAACTTTTAAGAAAAAAATGCTGACTCAAATATTTTTTGTTGTTGTTTGTTTATCCATTTGTGATGTAACAGCCACGTTAAACAGTCTCCTTGCATGTTTTTTTAGATATGATCACAAACCTATATAAAAATCTCGATTTTAATTACTTTTAAACGTACTTGAATCCTTAATAATGAAACGCATAAATTTTGTTAAACATTTTAAAAGAAAACTAACCTTCAATCGTTCAGCTATGAACAGTGTCATCATCAGGATTCCATGTAGCATGCTGATAAATTCCATTCTCAAAGTTTTCTAATCTATCATATGTTGTCATCCAATATTAAACTTGTCCCTGGTATGATCCATGAACGAATTATTGGAAATAATGTTTCCCAGTTTTTTTTACTGCTATTTTGTTGCATCTATTGCTCCCTCTTTTACACTGCTCTGAACACCCAAACGCTGTCTCTAATTCTTCCTTGATAACATTTCCTCTTAAAGAATAAAGGCTCTACTATCTTAGCAATACTGTCCTCATGTAACCCTTCAGGAAATAATGGCTTGTCTAATATCTTGCTCATAAATCTCTCTGAAATTCATCCAAGTGACAACTGTGTGTGATGCAATGCTGATTTCCTCCTGAATTCTGCATTGCTTCATGTCAACAGTCCATCAAAACAACACTATTATTATCTGCTCTAAGTATAGAGTTCTTTTTTGTTTTTCAAAAAAGATTCTTTACGTAACTATTTACAGACATTATTTGCATTTAATGTGACAACCATCTTTTTGTTTCCTTTTTATCAAAGAGCTAGGTATTTCACATGCCTCACATGTGCTCGAATTAGCTATTAAACCGAGTGATGCTGCAACGTGGACTTTATTTTCTATTACCTTTGGTAAACTGGAAGTAAAACTCCAGTTAAAATCTTGAATTTCTTGTGATGTGAACACATGGTTCACTATGAATGTTTTACTTACATGAACACTTCCTAAATATGACATTCTCTTTTGCTTAATAAACCCAAAATATGATTAATGAAATAGTTGAAAGGGTTTAAATATTAGATTCCAATGAAACATCTGGAAGTGCCCTTAAAATATATTTGAATAATTATAGTTTGTTTTCACAGAAACATATGAAATTGTTGCAATAAGTGAAAATCGTTTCCAACCCCAACATAACAGGTCTGTTTAGTTAACCTCCAGAATTCCAAAGCCAGGTCACACCAAGTACCCAAGAACTTATGCTGACTCTACTCCAATTTTGTATCTTTGGCCAAGAAGGCAAAAAAGAACATTCAATGATTTTTTTCTATTAATATTACAAACTTTGTTACTTTAAATAAATGTTGTTGTACTTGTTAAATAAACATTTCACTTCCTCTGCAATTATCGTCACATCATTTTTATACAAACGAACTTGGCTGTTTCTGGAATAATTAAATATTTAAACACTGGAAAACATTAATCAAATGTAATTTTTCAAAGCATTTATCATCAAGCCCAAATATCAGCTGACGTGATATTGTAAATAAACACAGATGGAACTTGATGAACGCATATATATATATATATATATATATATATATATATATATATATATATATATATATCCAATTCCTCGAAATTTCCTTTGGTTAATAAAAAAAATCAGTCAAAACAATATAAACTGGAATAAAATAATATACAAAAAATATTCTCGTATTTTGATTCTGTCTAACACGATATTATCAGATTTTTTTAGGGGAGGGTAAGGATTTACATCTTAGTTTTTTAACACATTAAAATATACTGAAATGATGAAATAAAATTATTTAATTTTGAGTAACAAACATTGTCAATTTTTATAAACTTTGCAGAAAAAAGAAGTTGGAAGATATATTAAAATTATTTTAAGTTTTGCGAATTTTTAAAATTTTATTATTTACATTTGATATTTGTGTAATTTCAAACGATTTCTGAAATTATTTCTTATTTTTTAATGATTGAATTTTTCAGGATTTGTGAAAAAAATGGAAGATTGCCTCTTAAAACTTATGAATAAACAGAAAATCTTACTGTTGATAATTTTAAAATATTTTTTAATCGATGCTGTTTTTGAATAGTGAATAATTTAAAAAAATCAAATGTAAACATTTTTTCTATACAAGGCTGATAACACAGTAAACTGTTTGCACGTTGCTAATAAAAATTGTAGCGTTACTCATTTATTTTGTCAGAACAAGTATATAATTTGTAAACCAAGTAACTTAAACAATTATGCTTTAAATGTTAATTAATTTTTTTTGTGCTGAGCATATTTTACAATCTGTTAATATTAAATAAAAATGTGGCATTTAGTCCATACAAAAATTTTGTATGGAAAATAAGTTTCAAATAAAATTTATAAAGTTAAGTGTTATGGGTACAAAGCACTCCTATTGCAGAACTAAGTGGAATCAACCAGTCCTATGAATGCCACTGGTTTCAGAGACTAAATGGAGACATTCATACCATGTTTAACTGCATGCTATGAACACGTTCCTCTCGGACCACATTAGTGGCTCCTGTATTCTTTATGATAAATACATATTATATTTTATACACTTTACACTACTTGTGGTTTCTTTCATTTGTGACCCCCTAGCACGGGTTTACAACATTAAGATTTTTTAAAAAAAGCTTAGTTTTACGAATTAAAAATTGATATTTCCTAGAATAAAGAGGATTTAATAAAAATAATTTAAATATTACTTTTTTCAGGTTACAAATTATGAGATTGAAAATTAATATAAAAGGAAATTCTGTCAGTCCACAGTTTCCATATCAAACCGGAAGTTAATGGTTTAAAGTGTTGTTTGCTTAAAATATTTTTTTCTGAGTATCCTATCTAAAAATATCTTTACATAATATTTCAAGTCAAAGGTAAAATTTTTTCTGTTATATTTCACTTGAATAAAGATTGAACAGAAACTTTAGAAAGTTATGTATATTTGTACTAAGTCTTCTTTTCCTATATTTTTATGTTCATAAGATCTCTTCTACATATATCTGTGACGCCATGTTAATTTTTCATTTTTTATGCTTTGGTTATTTTTTGATGTTCAAATCAAACTTCACCTGTTTTATTCAGTGTATGATAAAGAATGTTTATATGCGATTTAAACCCTTACCTTTCTTATTCAAAATAGAGAAATCATTATGATGAATTAATTTCATTTTACGAGTTTTTACTTGTATTTTTATTATGGGTGTGGATAATTATTGTCATACCTATTGAAAAAATCTTTTGTTTACAATTACTCAGAAGGGAATTTTCCAGGCATTCATCATCAAGCGCAAATATCAGCTAATATGATATTGTCAAGAAATGAAGTATTTTTAATAAAAGTATTTTTAAAAAGTGGTGTCTAAAACCAATTGGAGTTACGTTTTCCATGCATTATAGATTTTTCTTATTAATGTTATAAAACGTTCTTGTTAAAAAGCAACTCATTTTTTCTTACAGAAGTCACTTTTCGATGGCATTTTTTATAATACAGTGTTTTGTTTCTTTTGTAATTACTCCAAAGTTTTAAATAAAAATTATCGTTGCTTTTTACATGTTTTGTTTAATAGCATTCCAAATTCTTCCATGAAAAAACGAATGGAGCAGTTAGTAAAATAGTTATCTTTAAATAACAATAATTGAAAAAACGCCCAAAAGTCTACATATAAAAAACAGTGGGTTTGTCTCTGGACAAAATTATCAAATGTTAAGAGCGCTGCTCAGTAAAACAGACAACAAATTAGGACCCTTGTGCAATGGTTATAAAAGCAGTCACCTTTCCTTTACCTTTGACTTTAGTGCTAAGTGAAATATGGGCTTTTATGGAGTTTGAGACGATTATCTCAGGGGGATAACTATCATCGACTAAACACAAACAAGCATTTTTTTTCTTTCTTTTTTTTTTTTTTGCAAAAGCTAAAATAATCTATTGAACAATTAAACAATTTCCAGTAAAAAAAGGCCTCGTCTCCATAAGAGCATAGTCTTGAAACTAAAATTGAAAAATGCCAAAGCAGTTTATGAAAAAAAAAATCATATTTAGGAGGAGCGGGTCGACTTTTTTAATAATAATTGCCAATTCAGTTGACGATTTAGATTTATTGTTGATTAATTATTATTAAATCGACTGATAATTGTGAAGCAAATTATAAATTTATGAATAAATTTGCATTGATATTGCAAAAAAAAAATCGAAAACGTTTTTATTTAAATTATTTAGGTAGTTTTATATATGTTCTTGTAATTAAATAAATTTTCCTCAATATCAACAGATTCTTCTTACAAATTATTAAATTTTGAAAACGTTAAAATTTTATTAAAAAGGGTGTAATTAGTTAAGGATTTATCGTTGGTTAATAAAAACAACTTCTTTGTTGCTTATTTGAAAGATACACAATTTATTGGCGACAGAACGCTAAAGTAATCAATCAAACAATGAAATAGTTTCAATTTATTGAGATTGTCGGACTGACTTCCTCATCTTGGTTGTTATAGTCACAACGTTTTGGCCATTTTACTCCGGCCTTCATCAGGTGTTTTGTATCGAACTGGGGAACCGTTTGTTAGGAGTCTCGAACCCAACCCTTTATTATTATTACGGGGGTACCGTGTTCGGACTCCAGCTAGGCTCTGGGACATAGTTGCTGATTCTCTGTTTTGAATGTTACTTTCACTGCCTTCGTTCAGGATTGAACTCAGCACCTTTGGGTAACGGTAAACTTTGATACAACGTCTAGGACCACTCGGCCATATGTCACTTTTGGTAACTGTAAACTTTGATACAACATCTAGGACCACTCGGCCATATGTTACCCAATCCTGAACGAAGGCAGTGAAAAGTAACATTCAAAACAGAGAATCAGCAACTATGTCCCAGAGCCTAGCTGGAGTCCGAACACAGTACCCCCATAATAATAATAAAGGGTTGGGTTCGAGACTCCTAACAAACGGTTTCCCAGTTCGATGCAAAATACCTGATGAAGGTCGGAGGGCAAAATGGCCAAAACGGTGTGACTATAACAACCAAGATGAGGAAGTCAGTCCGACAATCTCAATAAATGAAAACACCTCATCTCAAAAATACAGACAATTACGAAATAGTTTCAAGTAAAAGACCTCGTCTTCACTAGAGCATAGTCCCGGGAATTGCCAAGGCAGTTCATGAAAAGAAAATACACTAAGTATAAATTTGTATCCTTTTGAAACTAAAAAATAAATTTTCGATCATAGATATAAATATCATTAATCACAAAAATCAATACACGAATACAATACCTGAATTATGATCTCCACAAGAACTATTAGTCCAGAAATGTCCAAAACAGTTTATGAAAATGAAACCAATTAAAACACAAAAAATGAAAACAATAGATTAACAGAATAGCCATTAGTCCCAGAAAATACAAAATTGCCCCAAAAGATTACAAAAAGCAGAAAAATCTACAATAATAATACATGATTACACCTTAACTATTATAATCAGTTACTCAATCGCAAAAGGAAACAAGTTTATTAACAAACTAAAAATGAAGCAATGTTAAGTAACAAAATAATTTAACTTGTTAATTAACATACACAAATCCAGAAGTAAATAAGCTGTAACAATGGAACACTCTTAAAACTACAAAAAGTAAATGGACTTGTTAATTAATGAAGAAAAAATAATATCACATCACAGATTATAATAATTATACAAGGAAAAACTTCTCCCTTTTCCACCAAGGAAATTTCATGAGATGAAGGTGGAACATCTTACTTCTGGTCCCAACAATTTCCGTGTGTGTTTTTGGCATGAGACCAAAAATATTTATTTTAAAATAAGAAATAAAGTATTCAAATAGGTTGATGCAAAAATATTGTCGTTTTTGATATGAAGCTGACCATCAAAAAACGACATTATTTTTGCATCAATCATATTTTTACACAAACAATGTCTCAATGCTAGGTGAAAACCATAAGACCTTTCAGTAGATATGTGTGTGTGTAAAAATAATTGAATACTTTCAATTATTACAAATAAAATATATAAGCTGGCAATATTTATAAGGTAACATATGTGTCCTATTGGTAATAGTCTCGTTTGTGGCTCAGTGGAAGACCATATGACTCGGTTACTGGGGTCCTGGTATCAAATCTCACTGATTAGTTATAAAGATAACAGAACACTTGTCTGTGGATGACTAAATATATAATATAAAGTTTCTTGTTTAAATTTCTTGTTTTTTTCATAATTTATTTTAGCTTGCAAGAATCTTGTATTACTCATTGTTATTTTGTTTTATTTATCATTTGTTATACCCTCGTGTTATGAAGTATTGCTTTCCTTCCAGCTATGACTGGTTACCCTTGTTTCCATCAAAATTACATAAGGTCTGATTGAATTTCAGCTTTCTTCCCAACCTTCTAAATAAAGGAAGCTTCCACTAATCACAGATATTGAAAAATATTTTGGCAAGGTGAGATATTGTGATAGAAAATTGTTTTTCCAAATTATATGAAGTAACAAGACTGTTGACCAGTACCTTTTTCACTCTCTCTTTGTATGTATGCTTGTGCATATGGTAGCAGCAGCTGTACAGCAGCTAATATATGCAAATTATCAAGTTGTGGGAGATGACATTGCAGCAAGAAAGAAAGTAAAATATTCTTAAAAAACATATCATGAGATGGATAGAAATAGATGTGTTACACACATGGCCTGAGAGCGATGGGTAAAGATGTGTCCTAAACATGGATGGACAAAGACAGAGTACCATGTTTTCGATAGGCAGGGTCTTTTTAAGCACTTAGAGTACAAGGAAAATTTGAACAAGAGACATGGTGTTAATCTGGAAGTACATGTAAATAAATGGCTGTTTCAACTGGAAAAGTGTAAGACAAATTCTTCCCTTGTCTTTGTTTCCTTGTGATTGTTTGCATACAATGTTTGGGTCCCGAGTGGTGACATGTAATGACTATATTACATTACTTCTAACTGCAATCATCTTTTACCTTTACTGTTGTCATTCTCCATCTTTTAAACAGGTGTGTCTCCTTGTATTAA
The DNA here is from genome assembly GCF_053919585.1 of Euprymna scolopes. Taxonomy (NCBI): domain Eukaryota; kingdom Metazoa; phylum Mollusca; class Cephalopoda; order Sepiida; family Sepiolidae; genus Euprymna; species Euprymna scolopes. The sequence goes on along the minus strand of NC_136487.1, from coordinate 482,627 downwards.
AATTATGAAGACTTCATGCATCTTAGAGCTCTTGCAAAAGTCTACCAGAATAAGTAGGTGCTTTGAATAAGGGAGGGAAATGCAAGTATTGATCATCATAAAACAAACTTTAGTGTTTGTAGATAAACAAAATATTATATTCACAAAGTAGACTGTCGCAGAGGTACAGTATATGGCACACAGTTTGCTTCTGAAAATGACTATAAAACTTTCTAGGACTATAATAAGTAACTATTCCATACTGAGAATGAAGTACTTGGAAGGAAAAGGAGCCTTGTATCTATCTTTGAGGTCACTAGCCATATGTCCTTAATTAAGTTTGGATACTTTTCAAATGTTACCTATGACTATGAGAGGATGGAAATTCCAGATACTTTTAAGTAAAAAGCTTTTTTCAACCTTTATCCCTATATTGGAATTGCATATCGACTATGTGGGGCTCATAAATGGATCATGTTACTTGGCCATAGTAGTTTTGCAAAGTGTCCAGAAATTGTTAAGTGCAGGCATCCAACTGCAACAAATATGATAAATGCAGAATAAAATTTTTATTCATTTTGGACTCCACAAGACTCTAGTTAGCAAGAATGGAATCCAGTTCACAGAAAATATTTTAAGGAATACTGCAAGTCATTGTCAACTGAGCATATGACAACGCCTGTTTATTATCCAAGATATAACAGAATGGCATAAAAATTAGTAGACACATTCAAATGAACTCTGAAGAAGCATCAAGGCATGTACATAAATACAAGAAATATTCAGAAATTTTCAGAAGTTTACAGAATCATGCCAAACCCAAATACGACATCATGGTTATTGCTAGAAGAGTTAATGTTTGCAAAGAAAATACACTGTATTCCGTCAAGGACAGCTCCAAAGAAAAGCAGATGACTAAAGTTTATAGACTAGGGGGCAATTTATTTTTAAACTTTAGGTCTGAAGAATGTTTTGGGAAGAAGGTATAGTGAACAAAACAATTGGACAGGTGATATATAATATGAAAGGAAACAAATTTCCATGCAAAAGGCATTGGAATCAGTTGAGACCCAGGCACACTAAAGAGATCATGGAAATTACTGAAGTGATACCAATAGAAATCCAATATTAGTTTGAAATTCATGTTCTGATAAATTAAAATTCCCCAATGGATGTATCCCCTAATTCAAGGCTAGAAATACCAGTGGATCTAAGATCACTACATCAGGCTTAAGTAAGAAAAGACCCAGAAAAATTCAAATAGATCCTAATAGGAGAAGATATTAAGTTAAATTTCACCGGAGGAAGTAATGTAATAAATATAACTATATCCAGGTTTTTACTCCTACAATATTGTGATTGGCTGGTTGAGCCATAAATGCCACCTGGTGGAGACATTTGAGACAGACATCAAAGAAAACACCAGCTTCATGCTACAAACTCTGCAACTACTATTTTTTCCTGGTTTATTGCCATACTGTATCACCCCAGTGTAATCTATAAAGTTAATAACTTCAGCATTAATCATAGTTAGAAAAAAAAATAGGTTGTATTAGCAGGCAATCAAAATAGACTAAATTCAAAATGGAATAACTAGGGAGACCGATTCCTAAGCAAGAATTGACGAACATTATAAGAAACATGGAACAAGAATGCAAAGAGCACTACTTCAAGTAGGCGGTCATATGAGAATAAAACCTATCATTAGAAGCAATGAAAGATTGAAAAAATTCGGATAACCTATTTTACTAGGAAAGATTAAATGGGGATTTATTTACAACTTGATCATGAACAATTATGGCAGGTAATATGATGTAGTAGAAAGTGGAGTTGAAATCGTGAAAAGACTCTTACAACATCCAAAATATCTTTTGATATATTCAAATATTGATACATTAACTATATGTTTTTTCTATCTGGTTTGAATATCTGATCTCTCGCCCTGTTTTGTTTTCATTCCTTCTTCACTCTTTCTTGACCTTTTTCAGAATTATTGATTTTTGGGCTATTGGCTTAGTTTTTTCTATAAGGGCTAAGTCTTGGGTCGGTTTTTCTCCCTACTGGATCTGCTTCTCGATCTCTTATTGGTTTTCTAATGTTCTATTGCTTTTACTGCAAAAAATCACTCATGTTATTCTTTCTATATTGAGGTAGATGATTGGGACTGTAAGATGTAACCTCCTTCAATAACTAGAGCTAACGATGCAATTTCCCTACTTGGAGTGATTGGTTAATGCCATTACTAATTTCTTGCCTTTGCCCTAAGTCCCAGCTTCAATTCCTACATGTGTTTATGATGTCACGGTCATCATAGATCAAGCCAATGTGAATGACATGTTGTCAACAATATAATTTTCCATACACAATCACCATTTCACCTGATCTGGTGCTTAACTGAAAACAAAACATATATTTCTTATATATATATATTTTATTATATATAGATATACATGGGAATCCGATCAACCGATCATTATTTAATCTATTATTTTTTAGCATGGAAAAAAATTAAAGCCTGCTGATTTAATGCATGGCTGAATGGTGTTTGTTCTGCCATGTTACACTTGGTTGACTATGTCACAATTGCATAAAAGTCTAATCATATTTTGAATTTCAGCAAGATTTAACATAAGGAATTTACCACATGAAATGTATTTATTTGATTATTTTATATTTGCAGAATTTGCAGCAAGGAAAAGGAATCTATTATTTGATTTGAATGGATCTTCAACTTATTAGTAACTTAAGAACGTCTTAAAATACTAGGAAAATTATCTATTTAAATTTCCTGTGCTCAAGAATATTGATAGAAAAGACATCATAGTCTTCTGAAGTATGCGACTTTTTTGTCAAATGAAATTTGAGAAAAAATTCTGTAACATTAGTTTGTGCTATGTACACGTTTTTCCAAATCATTTCTTAGTATAATATTATATGTTATATAAAAATACATGGGAACTTTAATAAGTGCAAAAATCTTATATCTAAAATGTTTATGAAAAAAAAACCCTATTCAATATTTAAGAGGAACTAAAATAAAAAGTATCCTGCTAACGGGCAAAACTAAAATCAGTCAAATTAGCACTGATAAAATGGAAATATATTTTACTAACAAACATTAAAAAATATGACTGTTTAATAATTTGTTTTTATCTGGTCGCGTGGTTCTTATACAATTGCATTTTAGCAAACATGTGAGAGACATATTATATTTTTCTGAAGTGTTTGCGTTTTCTTATAGATATTAATCTAATTTGTTATAGCATATACAAATATGGAAGACAAACTTTATTCTTGTAAAATGTGTGATTTTTCTTTTATATATAATTCAGATTTGTTGCATCATATGCAAACTCATTTGGGTGACAAACCACATTCTTGTGACCTATGTGGTTCTTCTTTTAAACAGAAGTCAACTTTGTTAAATCATAAGCTAACACACACAGGAGACAAGCCACATTTTTGTGAAGTATGTGGTTCTTCATTTGCACAAAAGTCAACTTTATTGCGACACATACGAACCCATACTGGAGACAAACCACATTCTTGTAAAGTATGTGCTGCTTCTTTCACACAGAAGTCACATTTGTTGAATCATATGCGAACACATACAGGAGACAAGCCACATTCTTGTGAAATATGTTGTTCTTCATTCACACAGAAGTCAAGTTTGTTGAGCCATATGCTAATACATACAGGAGATAAACCACATTCTTGTGAAATATGTTATTCTTCTTTTACACAGAAGTCTACTTTAGTGAATCATATGCGAACTCATATGGGGGAGAAACCACATTCTTGTGAAGTGTGTGGTTCTGAATTTACACAGAAGTCAGATTTATTGCGTCATATGCGTACACATACTGGAGACAAACCATATACTTGTGAAGTATGTGGTTCTTGTTTTACACAAAAGTCACATTTGTTGAATCATATGCTAACACATACAGGTGACAAACCACATTCTTGTGAAGTATGCGGTTCTTCTTTTACACTGAAGTCAACTGTGCATCGTCATATGCGAACACATACAGGAGAAAAACCACATTCTTGTGAAGTATGTGGTTCTTCTTTTACACTGAAATCAACTTTATTGCGCCATATGCGAACACATACAGGAGACAAACCACATTCTTGTGAAATATGTGGTTCTAAATTTGCACGGAAGTCAAATTTGTTGCGCCATATGCAAACACATACTGGAGACAAACCACATTCTTGTGAACTATGTGGTTCTGATTTTACACGGAAGTCTAATTTGTTGCAACATATGCAAAGACATACTGGAACATCATCTGTAACCTCAATGTAAAATATGTGTGCAAACTAAGGAAGGGCTGAAGTATGTAGTAAAGAAACTTGAGGGAAGAATTTGCAAAGAAAATATGAATAGGGCGAAAACCGAAAATAAACTCTTTAAGTGAAATGCACGATTATTCTACCATAATCTTATAATGGACACAATAACGATGAAAATCAGGAGCTGGAGGATTATTGGAGGCCTCTGTTTGAAAACGAGGTTACCAACAATGAAGAGCTTCAATGGATTCAAGATTTTACGAAAAAGAAACAAAAACAAATCTGAAATGCCAATATCAGAGATAACAGCTTGCATAATAAAAAAAGATTACTGAGTTCCAGAACTACAAAAAGCCTGCTATAGACGACCTACCCAATTTCTGAATTAAACGACTAACCACTTCATGGTCATTATAGCAGTTGCTTCAACAAACTAGTAAGGAATTAAAAGGCCAGACAGCATGGTTTTAAAGGGTGATAGAACCCTTATACTAAAAACGAGTGAAATACAACGCCCTAGTAAGTACAGACCCATCTGCTGTCTCACTACTGCCTACAAGCTCTTCATCAGCTTGGTTGCACACAATATTTATCAATACATCTTCTATGGAGAATGTTTGAAAACAGAAGAAGCAGAGTGCAGGAGGAAGTGTGTAAGCACCAACTACAGTTATATTAGTCATTAAGTCTATCCTTGAGGAGCAAGAAGACAAAGAAACCTAAGTATGGCATGGATTGATTACCAAAAGGTACATGATTGTGTGTTCCACACAGGACTACTGCAGTGCCTAAATTTATATAAAATCTATTTAGTAATCAAATAGATCATGACTGTACATATAAAAATGTGTTACAAAGCGGACATTAAGCCATATTAATGGAATTGTAAAAATCTAATCAGAAAGGGAATATCCGTTAAGCATATTACTAAATAAAAACTACAGTCTAAGCAATGACTACTAACAAGATTAGAACAAAAGAGTCAACCAATTGCTCATTATGCACGACCTAAAGCTGTGTGCCAACTCAGATGCTGATTGAAGTTGACACTTGCAGGTTTTACATAACTTTTCCAGAGATATTGGAATGAAGTTTGGTTTAAACAAATGTGTGAAGTGCTCTGTTAGAGCTGGAAAGAAAGTCCAAATGAAAAACAGCTCTTGAAGATACTGAAATCAAGGACCTAGGAGAGAAGGGAAAATATAAATACCTTCACATAGAACAGAACGATTATATTCAGCATACCAAGATGAGAGAAAAAAATTGGCAGTGATATAAACACCATGTTGGGAAAATGTGTAACCCAGAATTACAAAAACAAGATTACTGCCATTAACCAACTAGTCATGTCTGCGATAACATACACTTTTATCATTGTTGACTGATCACAAAGAGATATAAACAAACTAGATACTAAAACGAGGAAAATATTGGCATTGTATAGAATAACATACAGAAAGCAGTGTCTGCCTAGGCTGTATATGCTCAGAGGAGCAGGAGGTAAGAGTTTTTCACAGATTGACCATCACCATTGAGATACTATAATGATTGCTGGGCAATATCTGCTGAACTTTCAAAATCCAAATCTCAAAATCATACATCAACATCACATTACAAGAGCCAGCAAAACAACTGTAATGTTTCTCACTGAGAACGCAAACGCTAGGTTTGTTTGAGATTTTATTCAGCCGAGACTCTGCCGTAAGCATTTATATTCTGTTTTAGCCTGAGCCGGAAGTCCCCAGGGTCTTACCGATGTCTGGCTATTATAGTCCCCCGTGTATATACGTACACCCCCCCCAAAGAAAAGGTCCATCAATCATGGAAAAAGATCAGGGTAGACTGCCCTTGTGACACTTTTGTGGTAGAAAATTATTCTGCCTCAGTATGTGACCATTAAAGTACTTTTTTCTTTTTTTTTTTGAAGGTTAAGAAAAAGTAAAAGGTAATTGTTCAATCTTTAGTCAATCAGGACTAAAACGATTCAGTGGTCTTATTGTACACTCTGATTGTCATGGCTGAGCTGGTGAGGTATGTTCACTCACTTCAATATCTGGCTGCTCATAATCAGGTGAATTCCTATGTGTCAATGGAGTCTGTGGATGTGTGTTATTTTCAGTTGCTGTATCTGTGAAAATGCATTCTGAATTGTTTTCGCTTGGGGATTGAGGTGCTGGCTTGGCAGTGCAATGAGGAGACCTGATGTGATCCTGATGTCGACGAACCAACTGGCCATCCTGCAATCTGATTAGAAAGGATAAAGGAGATACTCTTTTCAGAATGTGACCAGCCAACCACATGGGTCCGGAACCAAAGTTCTGTGCAAACATTGCTTGGTCTTCATCAAATGAACGCATCTGGGTAAATTTGTCATGGTAAAACTTTTGACTTTCTTAGTTGTTACATACAACACTTGAGGTAGCAAGCTTCATGCCATCCAGATTGGTGCGCAATCTTCACCTCATCAACAACTCTGCTGGGGTAGATCCCATTGTTGTTTGAGGCTTTATCCAGTATGTCAGCAAAAAATGGGATATTTTTGTTTCCAGTTCCCCCAACATCTTTTTTATACCGTTTTTAACCAGCCCAACTGAGCGTTCTGCTAGACACTTTGATGCCTGATGATGTGGACTGACAAATTTGTGTCTGATACCATTCCATTTCATGAACTCTGCAAATTCTGAACTGGTGAAGCGTGGGCCATTATCACTGACAATAATGTGTGGAAGACCATGAGTAGCAAAACAGCGCCTCACCCTTTCAATTGTAGTGGCTGAAGTAGCTGCACTTGTGTAGATATCGACCCATTTTGAGTGTGCATATGTAATGACAAGCAGGTAGTGGCCATTGTAATTTGTATAATCAACATGAACCCGTTACCAAGGTACAACTGGCCATTCCCAGAGGTGTAGTGGTGCCTTAGCAGGTAAGCCTCTGGAGCATTCACAAGGGTAACAGTTGTTCACCTTTTCTTTGATGTCAGCATCTATCCCAGGCCACCACACATAGGTCCGGGCGAGGGCCTTCATCTTGACTATGCCAGGATGGCATTGATGAAGCTTGTCCAACACTCTCTGCCTGAGATGGTGGGAAATTACCACTCGTGAATCCCACAGCAGCCACCCCTTTCAACACTTAGTTCATTTTTATAAGCATGAAATGGTAAATATAGAGCACTATATGGGAGATTGCACCCTCCATGTTGTATGGCTTGAACAACTTTAGAGAGGATGGGGTCTTTGCTTGTATGAGCACAAATGTCGGTTGAGTCAATCGTGGAATTGTCCAGATGATCCATGAGATGTATAATACAGCCTGGTGTTGGGACGTCTAATGCTTCTTGTAGGGGAAGATGACTCATTGTGTCAGCAGTGATGATGTGTGAACCAGGCCTATATTCTATCGTGTAGTCATAAGCACTCATCAACAGTGACCAACATATTATTCTTGGTGGCAGGGTATCCAGTGTTGGCTTTGTTGGGCTAAAGAGGCTGATGAAAGACTTATGATTCGTAATGTTATAGAATGCACGTCCAAATAAGTATTGGTGAAACTTTTTAATCCAAAAGACGATACTCAGTCCCTCCTTGTCCAACTGACTATAATTTTTCTCAGTTGGTGACATTGTTCTTGAAGCAAAAGCAACAGGTTTCTCTGAACCGTCGGCAAAGAGGTGTGACAAAACAGCCCCAACACCATATTGACTGGTGTTACAGGTCAGTACCAGTTCCTTCTCTGGGTCATAGTGAACCAGGACATTTGTGGTCTGCAATGCATCTTTGGCTCGCTGAAAGGCTGTTGATTGGGTAGTGCCCTACGTCCAAGAGACACCTTTCCTCAGTAGATAATAGAGGGTGCCCAACTTATCTGCATTGGGGACGTACCTAGCGTAGAACTGGAATAAGCCTTAAGTTTGGTCTCATTGCGAGGGGCTGGTGCATCCCAGACGGCACGGATCTTTTCTACTGTAGGGTGAAGGCTTTCAGAGTCAATCCAATGATCTAAGTAGGTTATGAAGGGTGCCATGGAACTGCACTTGTCCAGATGAATGCGGAGACCAGATTCTGAGAGCTTCCTTAACACTTATTCAAGGGTGATCAAGTGTTCTGCGTCTGATAAGCCTGTAATTAGTATGTTGTCCTGATAGCATACCACATGTGGTTCATTTGCCAACAGATTGTCCATGCAGCGTTGATAGATACCAGGAGCTGACTTTACCCCAAAACTGAGACAATTGAACCTGTAGAGATCCTCTGGTGTATTGATTGTAAGGTATTGCTTTGAGTTTTCTTCTAACGGAACCCGTAGGAATGCTGATCTCAAGTCAAGCTTGGTGAATTTCTTTCCCTGTGCCAATTTTGCATACAAATCATTAATTCTGGGGATGGGGTACTGGTCGAGATTTGAACATTCGTTCATTGTAGTTTTATAATTTCCTCCCAACTGTATTGTTTGGTCAGTTTTGACAACTGCTACTATAGGGGCAGCCCATTCTAAGTATTGTACTGTTTCGATAATGCCCAGAGACCACAGTCGATCCAGCTCCTTGTCAACTTTTTCATGCAATGCAAAGAGCACATGTCAAAACTTGCAGAATATGGGCTTTGTTTTTTGGTCAACACTAAGTTTTGCCATAAAACCCTTCACTGTGCCCAACTCATCCTTGAAAACATTGGGGTATTTTGCAATAATGTCTTCAATTGCAGATGTAGCGTTTACTGTTTTCAGCTGATGGATGCGTTTCCAGCTGAGTTGCACTACTCGTAGCCAGTTTCTACCAAGAAGTGCAGGGCCAGAATTAGGAACAATCACCAATGGCAGACGAAACTGTCGGCCATCATAGTCTACCGACACTTGACACACACCACACAGCGTGATACTTTCTCTCATGTAGGTTGCTAGTTTCTATGACATAGGCTTAAGTACGGGCTTTTCAGATTTACACCATAGGTTTTCAAATGTGTTTTGGCTAATCATTGAAACAGCAGCTCTGGTGTCAATCTCCATCTCGACATTGCAACCATTTATGCCCATGAGCACCATCAGGGGCTCGGTTTTGCTATTTTCTGCCAGGTTAAACAGCCCATGCGCCGAGGAACAGCCGCTGCCGGTATCTTTGTCTACATGTTCTTCACTGGTGACCTTGTGGGTGTTCCGATTTCCAGCTCTGTCATTATACTTCTGGGTCAAACAGGCTGGCGAAATGTGACCGATTTTGTGACAAAAACTACATGTTGCATCTTTGAAACGACAGGAGTTGGGGTAATGTTTTCCATTACATCGGAAACATGGTCTTTGTTTTTGTCTCCATAGTGGAGTAGGCTGTTCAACCTGGTTGTCTTTCGTCTGTGGTGTAAACTGGGCGTGGAACAGGCTGCCATTTCACTAACATTCCTGTCTACACTTTCCATGGCAAGAGCTATCTGTCGGGCGTCAGGACATGTTAGTTTCCTCTCGGAAAGTAGTCGCCGACGAATTCGGTCATCCACTAATCTAACAACAAACAAATCTCTCAACAAAGCTTCTATCATATTTCCAAACTCACAAAACTTGGTAATTTTTTTTTAAATGAGCAATAATCCGAAATGGACTGACCTGGTTGTTGGCGGCACATGTAAAAGTTGAATCGCTCAACAATTACGGATGGTGCTGGGTTGCAGTGCTCTTTTAATGAGAGTGAGAGTTCCTCATAGCTTTTGTCTCTTAAGCTATGCGGCATGACAAGATTTTTCAGCAGAGAAAATGTTTCCCCACCACAAACAGAAAGAAAGACTTTTTCTTTTCTGGAACTTGTATTCCGTTCGCCTTGAAATAATAATCCAATCTTTCTGAATGTGTCCCAATAACCTCCACTTGGTGAGAATTTATCGATCCTTACATAAAATGTCATATTTTGGAATGCATGTGTGCAGGTAAAAAGGTTGCAGTTTAATTTCTATTAAACACAATGTTTTCGGAGAAAAAAGTTTAAATAATGTTCCCCTATATGAAAAGTGATCTCATCCTCGTCGCCATGTAGTGTTTCTCACCGAGAATGCAAACGCTGGGTTTGTTTGAGATTTTATTCAGTCGAGACTCTGCCATAAGCATTTACATTCTGTTTTAGCTCAAGCCGGAAGTACCCGGGGTCTCGCCGGTATCTGGCTATTATAGTCCGTCGTGTACATCACAACAACCTCCATCTCCAAACTAACCAAACATTTGGGACAGAACTGTCTTACAAATAAGGCAAAAATCAGAAAAAATGCTAATATGAAAATAGTCCAAAAGAATCGCCAAAAATGTATCAAGAACTTCCATTGCAAAAAACTGGAAGAATGGGCCAACAAACAGCATGTCAAGTATTTTCTGGCTGAATTTATCCAGGACTATATGGAAAAGTAAGTCTCTATAGACTGACTAAAGATAGAATCCTTCCACTTTGGTCAGATAAAGATGATAATGACAACCCAAGATCAAGGCTTAATGACCAATGCTTTTAAGAAAATGAGTGGCCTTAGCCATGACAGTAAATGTAGGTTCTGCCACAGAGAATTAGAGAGTGTGAGCCATCTGACATTCAACTGTAAAGTTCTGCACGGGGACAATTATTATATCATGCAACACAATGGAGTGTGTAAATATCTCTGCTGGACGATCTGTAAAAAGTTGAGTATTGAATGCAGCAGCAAGATAGGGAAACATATACCAGAAATACCAGTTGAAAATAAGTCCAGCACTATCAACTATGACTATGCAATCCCTACATGTACTTCCCTAGAAAACAACTATGAATAAAACAAGGAGAAGAAACAATCTTAATAGAAGTTAGTATCTCCAATGATGCGAGTTAAACAGGGCCGAGAGGGAAAAGATAATAAAATACCAAGATCTTCTCTATGCATGAAAATAAACTGGAATCTTAGGAAGATTTCTATTATTCCAGTAACTGGACTCAGGAAAATGAATTTCAAAAACTATCTTACAAATATACTCGGTGAACCAAGTGCAAAAGAAATTCAAACAATTGCACTTAAAGGGATGGTCAAAATCTTTAAAAGATCTCTCGGTTAGAATATATAAGATAGCAGGTAGGTTTGGCATCAGGTAGGATGTCACACTCCGAGCTTGAACCAACTGACGAGGAAATTGAAAAAGAGACAAACCACATTCTTGAGAAGGTTCTGCTTTCATACATAAGGTATAAGAATATTTTTAAATGATTTTAAAAAAAGACTAAAGTATGTGAAATATGTGAATATTCTTGTGCTCAAAAATCAGGTTCAGTTGAATATATGTGAAAATATATCTCTGAAAGATATTAACATTTTGCCGGTTGTTGTAGAAGCACCTGACCTAATAAAAACTTCTTAAGAAATTCTTAAACACAATCCTATGAAAATCATGCTCTAGCAAAATATCAATAACCACCATACAAGAAACAGTACTTATCCTTAAAAGAACCATCAGATATAAATTCATGTTCTAATGAAACTAAATGTTTGTCCTATAATAGGCCTCTTAATCTCTTCAAACTAAGAAAAGTAAATTAAGAATAAGTGAAAAAACATTTTATGATTTATGTGCCATCTTTGTTTTTATTAAATCATCCTTCGGCAAACATATGCGAGCAATGATTGAATATCTGACAGAATGCTTCATTGCCAAATAGAAAAAAATCATAACATTTTTAAAAAGTGAGAAACCATATTTTCGTGATGTGTGTGGCTATTCCTATGTTAGAAATCTGTGTTAACCTCTCATATGCATGACTGAAAATACATGATTTTTTTACTCTTTTTTAATACAAAGTTTTTATTCTAGTGTAAATCTTTAAAACTCCCCAAAGTACAATACAACCTTTATGCCGATGCCACGCCCTAACAGTTTTTACTTTTATTTCCAAATGTAATACAACTCAATAAAGCATCTATTTTATTTCGAGTAGTCATGTCTTAATTACTACTTAACCTGTGAGCTTTTTACTATTCTTGCTTTCATAAAAATGTTTAATGGTGCAAAATTTTTAAATATAAGGGAAATTAATAAGTAATACTCCTGGCCCACTTCAAGTTCTCTGATCTAGTAGAAATTTGCATGTGCTATGATTTATATCTCTATGGTTTATGTGGCAAATTACAGTTCTGAACTAATTGTGGTATGTCATTCACAGGTTATCGAACTGAGTCAGGTGTGAAATAGAACGTGTTGAGTGTCATGCATTAGTACAGTTTTTCTATTTGAAATGATACGGACCAAAGGAAACCTTTGATGAAAGTTTTAAAAAACTTATGATAATGATGCCACTTTAGCATTGTGAATTCACACATGGCCTAAAATCTGTGGAAATATCTCCCATATCCTGTTGCCCTTTTCTGGCATTGATAGGAAATCAGTCAGTCATTTCAGAAGTTCAACATGTGATTATTCACCAAATAATCCAACAGAGCAAGACTTGTACATGGTTTGCAAAAAATATCATTCATTACCATTTACATATACATAAGTTGTCTACTAGAGAGTTTCCCCAGGTTGCTGACACATGTCCATGCCGAGTTCTCAAATGGGAATTGGGATACGTGCTTGGAAGATGAGTTAAAGTTTTTTTTAAAGACAGATTAAACCAAATGAAATCTGAATATGTCACTATGATCCTGATACCAAGCGTGCGTAAATGCAATGGAAACGCTTGAACTCTCCACTTCCAAAGAACGAAACAGTACAGTCTTCTGTTGAGACCAGGATAGATATTGATGACAGATTTCCAGGCAAAGAGTACCACTATTACAGGAGGTTGTTATGCTACACTTTTGAGGAAATTAAGTGAAGCTATCACAATTAAAACGCAAACAAGATCAGGAAAGGTATCCTTTTTCTGTAAGAAAACACGGATTCCCAATGCACATGTCACCAGAGTAGATACAAAAAGAGTGTTGAACCTTTTTTCCAATGTTTATATACTGTTGCAGCATTAGGATTTAAAGAAAAATCACTTTAAAACACAATTTGTGTCAACTGATTGTTTAATAAGCGTTAACTATTATTCACTTTAAACACACAATTTGTGCCAACTGATCGTTTAACAAGCGTTAACCTTAACTGTGGTTTCCTGCTCCCGACTAACTAAAAACCACACTATGCATCCTTTTATTAGAAGGTAGCAGTGTTGGCTTTGAGAAATCTGGCTTTCTCATCCAGCCAATCCATCTTCATTATGTCATATTCTAAGACGCCCTGATTGGCTAATTCGCCAAATCACTTGTGCATATTAATTAGGTGATTTTTTCCCACAGGAATTAAATTTTCCCTCATAAGTTTCCCACACAGGTAAAAACCACAAAACTTGACCTCATGTCATATCCAAGATAAAATATTACTATTCAACATCATGTAACGGTTCCCGTCACAAAATGATATTATTAATTTTATTATCAGACTACTCATTCTCGAAAGTATTTTTTTCATCTTATATTTTCCAACCAACAATTTGGGCCAACAGGTATTGTGCAAATAATAAAGGCTTTAATTCCACTCTAATTCACTCGTTACTGATATGATTTTCAACCATCACTGGTGGTTGGGTCAAAGGTATATATTAAATCTTTGGACACCATATGCAATTGCAAGAAGTTCCCTTTCTAGCATGCATATCGTTTTTTTTTACTTGTTAGAGATGATGATCCATATACAATGGCTTTTTTGTTATGTATTAATGCAACTCTAAGTCCTTTCAAACTTACGTCGGTTTGTAGTTGGTATTTTTGCCGTGTTAAAGTACAGGGTGTTTCAAAAGTCTTGGGAACATAACGATTTTCAATAACTCAAAAACTATTAGGAGTTGAAAAATAAAATTGGTACCGTTGGAAAGGTTAAAGTTTCAAGTTTTGTGGGGAATCTTCAAAGTTGCTCAATATGAACACCATTCGTCACACGGCAGACATCTAGTCGATAGTCCATTTCCTGCCAAACGCGTTCCAGCATCTTGACGTCAATGGTTCCCACAACTGCCGTTACTCGAGCCTTTAGTTCGTGAATATCTCTTGGAAGGGGCGGCACATAGACTTGCTGCTTGACAAAGCCCCAAAGGAAAAAGTCACACGGGGTAAGATCTGGAGACCTAGGAGGCCAGGGCATGAGAACGTCATCACCTCGCCCAGATCTCCCAATCCATCTACCAGGCAGCCTTGTGTTAAGAAACTGCCTTACTCTAAGACTCCAGTGTGGTGGTGCACCATCTTGTTGAAAAATGAAGTCATCAGATTCTGCTTCTTTCAACTGAGCCATTAACCAGTCTTCCAGCATGTTGAGATAGGCTTCACCAGTGATAGTTGCCTCTTCAAAGAAGAACGGTCCAGAGACACCTTTCTTGGAAATTGCACAAAACACGTTCACTTTTGGTGAATCTCGCTCGTGCTCAAGAAGTTCATGAGGATTCTCAGTACCCCATATGCGAGTGTTATGCTTGTTAACTTTGCCATTCAGATGGAAGGTCGCCTCATCGCTAAAAACAAGCCGGTCATCAAAGCCGTTATCTTCCAACTTCTCTTGCATTGCAATGCAAAAGTCACGGCGAAGTGGCTTATTAGTGTCCTTCAACTTTTGGACCAACTTGAGCTTGTAAGGTACAATTTGCAGTCGTTTCCTTAAGACACGCCAGACAGTTGCTGGAGCAAGCTGAAGTTCCCTGTTGGCTCTTCTCACTGATTTACGTGGGCTCCGCTGAAAGGTTGTCCGAACTTGCTCAACTGCATCTTCTGAAGTTGAAGGGCCACCTGTTCGCTTACTTGGGCACAAACACCCATCTTTCACAAATTTAGCATGCCATCTGACAATGGATTTCCTTTCAGGGGCTTCTTTTTTAAATTTCCTGCGAAATGCACGCTGAACACATGTCCACGATTCAGTTTTTGCAAATTGGAGGACGCAAAATGCCTTGTCTTGTTTAGAGAACGCCATTACTGCACCTGGAAAGATGAGACGAAAATCATTAGTATGACCAAAAACTTGATTAAGCAAGCTTTAAAATGACACTAGTTTCATTTTTCTACCTGGAAGAGTTCATGAGATATACGCATTTGTAATGTTCCCAAGACTTTTGAAACACCCTGTATGTTAATGTATATTCTTAGCTGATAACTGTTTTGAGTTTTTCAAAACATTATTTTGTTGTACCCTTCCCACAAAATAAACGATTAAAATCGTTTAAAAAATAATAGAAATATTATTTTTTATTTTTTTTAAAAAACAGTGTTTACAAAGTGCCTACGTGCGTTCAGGCAGCCATTTTTTTACGGAATGAAATCAATTGAATTTTACGAGTTGAATTTTTTTCAATTTTTTCAATTTAAAAATCTATCAAAATTTTTCTATTGTTTCAATTTTTACGATATTTTCAGGTTCAATGTTAAATTTTATGCTCTTTCCAATAAACCGAATATAATATTCTAGACAAGGTTGTTTTTTTTTAAATTCATCCCCCCCATTTTGAAATGTCTATTAAAATGAAAATAATTCATTTTCTCACCTCAAATTTATATATCACAAATTGAAGAAATTGATCAATAAATAAAATAAGCTAATTCAAAACAAAAAATGAACAGTTATTTGCAAATTTACCTGTAAAATCTAAAGTTTAAAACTTTTTTAGCCACGTTGAACTTCTTTTTTTTGTGTGAAACCTTATAATCTTGTTATATTGCACAGAAAGTTTCATTTAATTACGACAATTATTTCTATTTCATTCAATGTTTTTTTAGATAGTTAAAAAAATTCACTCTATAAAGACGAAATAAAATATATTAAATCAAAAACTCATGTATTTCTTAGAGAAAAGGGAAAAAATCAAAATTTCCTTGACAGTTTTTCGTGTAATCGATGAAAACTGATGACTGAAATGTGAGCCAATTTTAATGTACGGTAACCCATATGGACCAACTGAAGAAATGTCATAATAATTACAAAGGAGAGATAAGTCACATGTTATACAGTAAAGGCAGCTAACCAAAATTAATTCTAATTAATTAATTTAATTTGATTAATTACTTTTTAAATGTATTTGGGCTAACGTGTTGTTTTTATGTTTTGGAAATAATCATGCCCCTTTCAGACATCCGTATTTGATAACATGAAAATCCGAAGCCACACAGCTTTAAGCTAATGGTGAAAACGAGTTGCGAAAATGCGATTTGTAGAGGACTTGGTATAAAAATACCCTAATTCGCCACAAGAAAAAATAATGAAACAAATTGAATGAAGGAAACAAAGAACTCAAATGCTGGAATAAAATATATTTGTTGTTTATTGTGGAGAAATGCGTGACTTACCTGGATAGACCACGTGCGGGTCGGTCACCGAAAATAAATAAAAAGAAAGAAAAGAAACGGTCAAGACTCTTATTTATAGAGTAGTGATCACGTGAGTTAGAAGAATATGCAAATAGAGGTGAACGATTTTGCGATATAAAAAGCCTGTGTTGTTAAGAGGAGGGGCAGACTGTTGGCAGAAGTCAGTGCTGTCAGACGTGCTTTAGAGTTTTGTTATTATATGCTGTGTTCGATTGTTGGGAGAGAGAAAAGAGAAGAGGAGGAACCAAGAAGACATTCTGCAGATACTTGACTTTGTGTTGGTTTTAAGCTATTTCGGCGCTTGGTGTGCGGTTACTAACAATGGACAGATTCGACATTCGCTTAATACCCGAGTTCGACGGATCTACCACTGGACCGGCTGTCGTTGAATGGATTGAAAAGGCAGAGAAAATCTGTAAACTGTGCAAAATTAAAGAACCAGCCACAGTTATCCCTTTGAGGCTAACCGGAGGGGCCTATGCAGTCTACCAACAACTCGGGGATGAACCAGACTGGGATGAAATCAAGCAGAGCCTGTATACAGCGTTTGGTACAGATCCATTTGTTGCGTGGCAACAGTTCACGAGCCGGACACTTCAACCCAAGGAAACAGTCGACGTGTACCTAGCCGACCTGCGAAAATTATCTGTACCGTTTGGTGGGGTCAACGATAAAATATTAAGCTGTGCTTTTTTGGTAGGCCTACCCGAGGAGGTCAGTAAACTGTTGCGGGCATCATCAAGAATCGATGAATTGTCAACTGATGAGTTATTGGCCCGAGCTCGAAACATCTGTAAGGAACAGGAACCAATTGCAGCAGCAGCTCGTTTTCGACATGGAGGCAATGTGGACTCTCTTCCAGATAGTAATAAGCATGCCACCCCAGTGTGCTATAAATGTGGGGAGGCCAATCATTTTGCTAAAGAGTGCCGGAGTGATAGGAGAGGTGTATATCCACAATCAAAGAGACCAGTGCAATGCTATCGCTGCAATAAGTTTGGGCACATATCTCGCAACTGTTCGGGAAACGAAGTTGGGGGCAAGGTACTATCGCTACCCTTGCCCCCTGCCAACCAATAAACACAGGATTGCCTGTCATTAGCGTTAAACTTGATGATGTGCAGTGTTCAGCACTTATAGACACGGGGTGTTCCCGGTCTATAGTTAGTGCCCATTGCTGTCCGGTGTGGCGGAGGAACCCAGTTGGCGTTATGACCATTAATGGCTTATCACGGGTATGTTGTGGTGAAGGGACAGTCACAATCTGCACTGAGAAGGGTGACACAGCTAAAGTTGACGTTCTGGTGATGCAGGAGAAACCCCTTGGCTACGACATGTTGCTTGGAATTGATGCAATACAAGCACTAGGAGGCGTTACAATCACAGCAGCTAGAGGTATCAGGCTTGGAGAAGGGAAAGACGTCTGTGCAGCCATGTCGATTGAAGAAAAGGACTTCTGTGCTACATTTGATGACAACGAAAGGGTGTGGACTGCAAAGTGGAAATGGGCCATGGGCCAGGAACCAGATCGGCTGTGCAACACGATTCCAGAGTATGCAGTTTCTACCAAGAATAGGGCCGCATATGAAGAAGAACTTCAGATGTGGATTGACAACGGTTGGTTAATACCATACCCACAGGAACGTCTGGGACCACCCAAGGGATTAATTCCGCTCATGGCTGTTGAACAACATACCAAAGAAAAAATTCGTCCCGTAATGGATTACCGAGAGTTGAATCGGCATGTTGATGCGTTTACCGGAAACGCAGATGTGTGCGCTGCTAAACTGAGAGAGTGGCGTCAAAAAGGGAGCAATGTAGCACTTCTGGATCTAAAGAGGGCCTACCTGCAGATACGTGTCCATGAGTCATTATGGCCGTTTCAGACAGTACTACTCAAGGGAAAACTATATTGTTTGACACGTTTGGGTTTTGGCCTAAACGTAGCACCCGTGATTATGACAACCATTATTAAAACTGTTTTGATGCAGGATGAGACCACAGCAAAAGCTGCTTCAGCCTACATAGATGACATCTATGTTAATGAGGACATAATGTCTGCGGATGCAGTTCGAATAAAACTGAAAGCGTTTGGGTTAATAAGCAAAGACCCTAAGCGCCTAAAGGATGGAGTGCCCGTGCTAGGCCTCGAGGTCTGGGAGGAGGGCAATACGTTGCGATGGAAACGAGGGAGCCCACTTCCAAAGTTACCCAATGTATTAACAAGACGTACTGTGTTTTCTATCTGTGGTAAATTGGTAGGACATCTACCTGTCTGTGGATGGCTCCGATCGGCAACAGGAGTGGTGAAAAGACGAGTGACTACAGTAACAAAAGGATGGGACGATGTTGCGGATGATGATTCTCTCCAACAAATGATGGCTGAAATGTTGTCCAGAGTGCATAGGAATGACCCTGCCCGGGGTGAGTGGCAAGTGTCTGGAAACGAACTAAATGCATGGGTTGACGCAAGTTCGTTGGCTACAGGTGTCGTGTTGGAGCAACTAGGTGTTGTTGTGGAAGATGCATGCTGGCTTCGTCCGAAAAATGATGCCCAACATATAAATTTGGCAGAACTTGATGCCACGTTAAAAGGTCTTAATCTCGCATTGCAATGGCAGACTAATGTTGTGCATCTCCACACTGACTCATTGTGTGTTTACCATTGGTTAACCGACACCTTGACTGGAAAGGCTCGAGTTAAGACTAGAGCTGCAAGTGAAATGCTAGTACGAAGGAGACTAGCAATAATTAAGCGTCTAGTTGACGAATACAGCTTGCAGGTAGACATTACGTTAGTCTCGTCGATGCAGAATTTGGCTGATAGCTTGACTCGAGTACCAAAGAGGTGGATCGATGCAATGAGGCAGGGATCCGATCTTCAACAACAAACATGCGCGACTGTAACGGATCAATTAACACCTGACCAGATCCATATGATACACCAGCAGATTGGACATCCTGGAATTCAGAGGACTGCATATTTTGTCCGAAGAGTATGCCCTGCAACTACAAAAGCATCAGTGAAAGCAGCCATACGTTTGTGTGAAGAGTGTCAGAGAATTGATCCAGCACCATCCCAATGGCAAAAAGGGAAGCTCGAGGTGGAGGGCAACTGGCAGCGAGTAGGGATGGACATAACACATTATGGGGGCAAACATTTTTTGACCATGACGGATTGTGGCCCGACGCGTTTCACAATATGGCGCCTGTTGACACGACAGGATGCAGCCAGCATTATACAACAGTTGAGAGCCGTCTTTTTTTGAACGTGGTGCCCCGATTGAAATTCTGACTGATAATGCCGCCACATTTCGATGTCAAGAATTTCAGAAATTCGTGCACGAATGGGGGATTAAAATGCATTATCGGTGTGCATATTATCCCGAGGGTAATGGTATAGCAGAACGGTGTCACCGCACCATCAAAAGAATTGCAGCCAGGACGCAGTGCTCTATTCCAGAAGCTGTGTACTGGTATAATATAACACCCAAGGACAATGCAACACCAGCAACTGCACCAGCCAATGGGATTTACCAATATGAACAGCGTGTGAAAGGAGTTGATGCCATACCATCAGTGGTGAGTGTTGTCAATACACCATATCAGGTGGGAGACCTTGTTTGGATAAAACCCCCAAATGCTGGGTGCACTACGAAATTTTTCCGGGGAAAAATAGATGAAATCATAAGTCCTCAGACCATGTTGATTGGTGGCATACCACGTCACGTAAAAGATATCCGCCCTTGTCATACCTCTTCTGATTCTGAGGACGATGAGGAGGATCACACACCGTTCAGAGATGATCCTGATCACTTACTGCCCCTTCAGGTGAGCATAGAAACACCACCAACAGAACCAGATGAGGGAATGATGGGACATACTGATGACAATAGTGAGGAGAGCGATGGACACAAGGAAGTAATGCCTCATCGAAATACTCGACAGAGACGAATACTGCCCACCCCCCGTGATTGCGAAACCCAGCGAGAAGGGATGATGGAGCATACCGAGGAGATGACGCCTCCGATTCTTCGGAGAAGTACCCGACAAAGACGGATACTGCCCCCCTGCCCTGATTGTGAGACACCGCCTATGGAACCACGAGACGGGATAATGGAACAGACTGGTAGTAATGATGGTGGTAATGAAGAAAACAGCAATGAGGAAGTGCTTCTTCGAAGGAGTACCCGCCAACGACGATTGCCCGCATGTCCTGTTTGTGATCATGAGATCAGGGGGGAGTGTGGAGAAATGCGTGACTTACCTGGATAGACCACGTGCGGGTCGGTCACCGAAAATAAATAAAAAGAAAGAAAAGAAACGGTCAAGACTCTTATTTATAGAGTAGTGATCACGTGAGTTAGAAGAATATGCAAATAGAGGTGAACGATTTTGCGATATAAAAAGCCTGTGTTGTTAAGAGGAGGGGCAGACTGTTGGCAGAAGTCAGTGCTGTCAGACGTGCTTTAGAGTTTTGTTATTATATGCTGTGTTCGATTGTTGGGAGAGAGAAAAGAGAAGAGGAGGAACCAAGAAGACATTCTGCAGATACTTGACTTTGTGTTGGTTTTACTGTTGAGAAATGAAAGTCTTGGGTGTACACGTGTTCATTCAGCCGTTGACGACTACACATGTGGAAGGAAAGGGGAATGCAATAGAGAAACGCGAAGTGGCAAGCCGGCCTGTAGAAAGAGAGCGTTAAGCTCAGTAGAGAGTCGTGCACATGTCTGTATTGATGGACCAAAACGAAGGGGAGATAGAGTGAGAAAGTCAATCCAGGTTATGGAGATAGAAAGTGTATAAGGTGTACGTACTGTCTGTTGGCTTTTTGTCCCACATAGTAGCAAGTGGTGTGAGGTACGCGCATGCCGAAAAGGCCAGCTGTCGGTCCATAGACTGTACAGCTCGAAAGCTGGTCCTAAAAAGGGAGAAGCTGCTTATTGCTCTTGCTTTTATAGGTGTTTCCGCTGGTCTTTTGCGCATGTGTGGATTTCCTTTAAAAGGGGAAGTGACGTTGTCCATGCATGCATGTATGTGCGTACGTGTTAACGTGTGTGTGTATACACGTGAATGTGAGTGTGAGTGTATGTACGTGAACGTGAATATATGTGTGTGTGTGGACATGCGTGCGTATGTTTGTGTGGACGTATGTATGTGACAAGTAATATAGCTTGAGATGTGAACATGTGTTTTTGTGTGAAACTAGAAAAGGCTCGCGCAATACTCCCCTTCCTAGGAAAAAAAAGATATATGCAGTGTATATATATTTATATATATATATTTTTTTTTTTTTTCGTAAGTAATGTTTTCAGCAATTGACTTTTCATCCCGTTTTTTGCTGTTGGTGTGGTTGTTTAAAACAAAACATCAAAAACGGAGTGTGTTCATAAAAAAAAAGTATTTACTTATGCGTGGAAAAGGTGTTTACTCTTTTTTAGGGTGATATTTGTTTGGTTGTTTTTTTTGTGTGCTGACATGTGCAACGAGTTGCTTGTACAGTAAAATGAATTGTTCGTTTGGAAGGAAAATTTTTGTTTCGTGTTGACGGTGTCTTCGCATGTGATTCTGTGGTAGTGTATACATTGTTTGGACAGGCGCTAGTTGCACATTCGTTCTTGTTGAATGAGTTTCCAGTTTCCGTTGTCTTCGCATGTGAGTCTGCGGTAGTGTGTGTACGTGTCTGTACGGGCTTCATTCATGTTGAACGATAGTGTCCGGTTGCCGGCTGTCAGCAAAACTTCCAAGTTGTGAGTTTATCAGCGTACGTGGTTCATCTCAACTCGTATTGTTGATTCAATTCTTCTTATGTGTTGATAGGGATGTCTTGTAATTGCTTTTTTGTTGTTGTGTCTGCTGTGCGGGAGGGAATGTGTATAGGCCTATGTGATTTTGCTCCTCGCGTTTTTGCAGGGTAATGTCAGGAAATCGTGAAAAATGTATGTCAAGCTCGAATTTTTTTAAAATTCGGTATGAAATCGACAGCTCCGTGTTTGTTTTCTGCCGAGTCTGATGAGGGGTTTCGTCATTGTTTGTAGTAGTTATTCCTGTCGGTAGTGGTTCACTTGTTTTTCTTTGTTGAAAAGTTTTTTTTTTTTCTTTATCAAATAAAACGTGCGTCTCGCTCAAAACAATTAATTTCAAAAAGGTAAGGTTGCCATGCTTGTTCGTTTTGCTTCAGCCGGGCGCCAGTTTGTGGTGGTGGTGAAAATTAGGACTAATGAATTGAATTAAGAAAGAAACAAACAACGTGTTAAATTGAATTAAACGAACCAGGATTTATTTTGTGAAGAAACAAATGAAAGAAAAGGGTACAACACGTATTTAGTTTGGCGTGCGTCTCTCGCTGTTAACTGGTGAGAAAGAGTCTATAGTTTGCCGTGCATCTCTCGTTGTTAGCTGGTGAGAGGGAAAGTTTATTGTTGTAGAGAGAGAGAGTCTGTGTGTGTATGAGTGTTTCGTTCAAACTCATCCATTCCATTTTTAAATAACGAGGTCACCATTTTCCTGTTGCGCGTGGCAAGAAAAGGAAATGGAGTAGAGGAACAAAAAATGAAATGCTGGAATAAAATAAACATATCGTTCATTTTCTGTTGAGAAATGAAAGTCTTGGGTGTACACCTGTTCATTCAGCCGTTGACGACTACGCGCGTGGAAGGAAAGGGGGAATTCAATAGAGAAACACAAAGTGGCAAGCCGGCCTGTAGAAAGAGAGCGTTAAGCTCAGTAGAAAGTCGTGCACATGTCTCTATTGATGGACCAAAACAAAGGGGAGATAGAGTGAGAAAGTCAATCCAGGTTATGGAGATAGAAAGTGTATAAGGTGTATGTACTGTCTGTTGGCTTTTTGTCCAATATAGTAGCAAGTGGTGTGAGGTACGCGCATGCCGAAAAGGCCAGCTGTCGAAAGCTGGTCCTAAAAAGGGAGAAGCTGCTTATTGCTCTTGCTTTTATAGGTGTTTCCGCTGGTCTTTTGCGCATGTGTGAATTTCCTTTGAAAGGGGAAGTGATGTTGTCCATGCGTGTGTGTATGTGCGTACATGTGCGCATGTATGTCCGTACGTGTGCGCGTGCGTGAGTACGTTAACGTGTGTGTGTATACACATGAATGTGAGCGTATGTATGCAAACGTGAATATATGTGCGTGTGTGGATGTGCGTGCGTATGTTTGTGTGCGCGTATGTATGTGACAAGTAATATAGCAGCTTGAGATGTGAACATGTGTTTTTTGTGAGACTAGAAAAGGCTCGCGCAGATTTTCTGGGACGCTTGCTTTAAAAAATTTCTTTTATTTAAAAAATAGATGGAATATAAAATATAAATATGGACAATTCTTATAAATGAAGAATGGAAACACCCATTGCTTAGTTATTCCAAAACAAATCAAAAGTGCTTTCCAACACTAAAAATCTTTAAGTTAACAACTACATCTTCCACTATGCGTATCCCATCTGTGACTGTATACTGATCTTTCAGGAATGTGTAAAAAGTTTCCATCTAAAGACCTGAAAGAAGCTTACCTATAACACCTAAAGCCTGTAACTCTAAATATTCTACTTCATTCCCAAAGGCAACTTCTAAATCTTTGCACAAAGATTTAGTACTCCTAAAAGTCCTTAAAAATGATTAAACGTTTTCTCTCTGTATAAAGTAAATCAAAGCTAAATGAAAAATTATATTAATTCTATTGCCTCTATATCTAGGAACTACCGTAGTTAAAAATTTACTTCCTAAGAAATCCTTAAACTCTTTAATTAAACCTAAAGTATGATTATATCTAAGAGAAGACATTTTCATAATTATCTGATGCCCTATACAATCCTAGCCACTAAGGACTAACTCACTAACACTAGCATCCTCAAAATGCTTCAATTGCAGACATACCTACTTTGTAATTGCTTCCAAAGGATGTATGTTCCAATATTTCTACAGTACAGTGATTGACAGCAGCTCTGTTTGTCAAACACGAGCCAATTTTTTCAATTAATTTATTTTTTATGCTAATTGCAGGTTCACCAAAAATTTTAGAGTGTACCTGAGCTAATTTACTAATGCAGTCATTGATGTGATTTGCATAGTCCTTTGCATAACCACCAGGTACACTCTGGACGGCAATGGCATGGCTTGACTCAAGCATTGTTATCATAACATTATTAATATGTTCACCATCCTTGGTGGTGTCGTCAAAAAACAAAGTACACACATCAGAGTTAAGGATTTTTTCCACAGTCATATAGTCTGCAATAAAACCTAACTCTGCTGGCATCTTAAACACTAGCTGCTGAAAAACTTTTACATTTTACATTGAAAAATGTACAAATGGTTTTAATTGTGCTCGTGTTGGTGGTACTGCTGCTTGGGTTACTGGTGGTGGTGGTGGTGGTGGTGGTGGTGGTGGTGGTGGTACTGCTGATTGAGTTACTGGTGGTCGTGGTGGTGCTGGAGAAAGAGGACTTTGGGTGAAACAGTTTATGCACAGGTTTTTTGCATAAACTAATGAACTCTCCAGACTTTGACGGGAAGAAAAACATTTTTTTGCAAACATTGGCGACATGATTATATGAAACTACAGGAAAACCATTTTCTACATTTCTTCTAGTTGCCCACTCTGAGATCTTCCTCAGTGGAAGATCTTGAACTACTAACATATAAAATATGTGGCCAGTCAAAACTGGTTCATTTCCTTCACCGTTTTAAAAATTCTTTTAAATGGAGGTCAAAAGTGTAGGTTGTTCAGACTGAAAATAATAGAAAAAGAATTCTTTTCAAACTTGGAACTTAATTTTTCAGATTAGATAAAATTTATGAAAATCGAAACAATTTCAATAATCCCAAAAAGCAAATGCTACAAACAAATTATAATTATTAAAATTATTACATTTTGGGTTTGTATTACTGTGCACATAAGTTGTCAAAAATATATAACAAATAAATGTTATCAAATGCAAGATAAGTTACTTTTCTACCTAACTGGATAATCTTTTAGTGTTTTTATTTAATGTAACATATGTATTCAGCTCGAAAAACAAACAGTGTTTACCGATTGGAAAATTTAAAATGGCACCCGACTCTCTCTTTCACACGGTAAGTTTGGGAAGAGGAGTTAAAATAATAAAGTCGACAAAATACTGTTAGAAACTCGCTCAAATATATGTTACCATGCGGTGGGTTTTTAACAGTATTTTGTGTATTTTTTATTTTTAACTCCTTTTCTCAAACTTACCGTATGAAAGAGTCGGTCTCGGGTGCCATTTTAAATTTTACATCAGTAAACACTGTTTTTAGCACTGAAAAAACATGTTTCATTAAATTAAAAACACTAGAAAATTATCCAGTTAGGTAGAAAAGTAACTTATTTTGCCTTTGATAATATTTATTTGTTATATATTTGAAAATGAATGAAAGAGAAAAAAATTATCCTCAGCGTCCAATATGGACTGGAAAATTCTAAACATAAAATAAGCTTCCACTTAAAAACAAAAAATATTTTTAAATCAACGTGGTTTTTGAAAAAAAAAAAGGATTTACACTTTGGACTTTACAGGCAAATTTGCAAGTTTGTTTTAAATTTGAATATTTTTTTTATTGGCCTTTTATCTTCAATTTGTGATATATAAAACTTTGATACATAAATTAATTATTTAAATTTAAATAGACATTTCAAAATGGGGAGGGGGTTAAAAAAAAGTTTGTTTAAAATATTATATTCGGTTTATTGGAAAGAGCATAAAATTTCACATTGACCCTGAAAATATCGTAAAAATTGAAACAATAAAAAAATTTTGATAGATTTTTAAAGTTTAAAAATTGAAAAATATTAAACTCGTAAATTCAATTGATTTCATTGCGTAAAAAAATGGCTGCCTGAACGCACGCAGGCACTTTATAAACACTGTTTTTTAAAAATAAATAATATTTCTATTATTTTTTAAACAACTTTAATAGTTTGTTTTGAAAGTATATTCCATAAAGAAAATAAACAACGCACTTTAAAAAGAGAAATTACGCAGTTTTCTGTTAAGGGTGTCAAAAATCCCCCCCCCCCAAATTCTGATACACCTACGCAACCACGATATCCAGATTATGAATTGGTTCACCGATCTCACATCCTATAAGTAGTGACTCCACTGTGAGTTCTTACATAATTTATTGACCGACTCGACTCTTATAGGACTCGTGGATGTAATAATGTCCTTTTGTGATTAT
Organism: Euprymna scolopes; assembly: GCF_053919585.1. NCBI lineage: Eukaryota > Metazoa > Mollusca > Cephalopoda > Sepiida > Sepiolidae > Euprymna > Euprymna scolopes. The sequence goes on along the minus strand of NC_136487.1, from coordinate 455,820 downwards.
GAAACCACAAAGGACGTTAGTACAGCATTTTCTTTTATTATTTTTTATTATTTTAAAAGAGTTCAGTAAAAGAACAGAAAGTGGCGTGGCGCTTCGCTTCGCTTCTTTATTATACAAACGACAAAATACTGAATGTCAAGTAAAACAGAGGATGCATGCATAATTGTCATGTCGCAAATAGTAACATATCCAAAAATTAAGGAAAACGATGAGAACGATAATTAATGAAGAACTGTTGAGATAAAATTTGTATGGGGGAATAAATTTTGTCCAACATTAGAATTACGTTCGTCACGTGACGTAAACAACATAACTAAATTATCTCCCCTATCAACTTCTCTTTTTTAGTAATCGTAATATAGTGGTTTTGCATCCTTTCACAAATTTCTTTCTTTTTTCATAATTAATTATGTTTCTACGTTATCGTTTTTCTTAATTTTTGGATATGTTACTATTTCAGACCAGACAGTTACGTAAGTACTATTTGTTTCCATTGATTCATTTTTTTTCTTCGTTTGTATTATATGAAAGCGCCAAGAACGTTTAGCAGTCCAAGGGTGGTAATTCAGATTAGTCCACACCACATCCGCCTAACACAAGTACCAGATCTTTGACTGAGAGCGGAAGGACGTCTAGTTGTCGTCTGCTTTAAGTTAATATGAATTCAATGAAGATGAAGTCTATAATCAAGTTTCTTTTGTGTAAATATTAAACTCCTGAGATAAAATAAATAATACTAATTTATTCGGCCTTATTTCTCTAAATTTCCGGCTTCACTTTTGTTTTCACCGACCCTTCTCTTCTGTTCGCCATTCTGGATTTTAATTTCATCTTCCGAAGTCGATCCCATTTGAAAAAATGTTGTTTTTTTTTTTTTGTTTTTTTACAAGGTGGTCACCACTTATCAAGGCCGGGAAGCCACTCGCGGATAAGGGTTATTGCGTGTACAGTATGTTAGTGTTGAGATTTGATAAAGTATCTTACTTAAGGGGGCGTTCATCAGGAATTTGTTTATGTTGGACTTGAAGACATCCAAGTTGTAGTCAGGTGGGAAACAGGCAAACGGAACAGAGTTCCACAGGCGTGCACTTCTAAGAAAGAAGCTTTGTTCATTGAATCTATGTTTTGGTTTTGTCACATATAAAGAGTGGGGAAAATTTTTGACAGTGGTTTCAGCTAGACGGGTGGTTTTCATGAAGGATTGGCGAGGGTGACCAGGGATTGGAGCTCAGACGAACACTTCCCATGTAAATAACGATAAAACAAAGACAGACTCGCAACATCTCTCCTGTGGGAGAGAGGTTGCAGGGAAGAGAAAAGGGCATCCCCCACTAAGCCCCGAAGCCTATTTTGTATTCTGTCAAGGCAGGATAGGCTGTTTTTAGCAGCTTCTGCCCAGATGTTGCAACAGTACTCCATCCTTGGACGTATTTGGCTTTTATATAGATAGAGAATTGCATCAGCAGTGAGATATATTCTGGAACAGTAGAAGGATCCAACCATTTTTCCAGCGACCTTGGCAATAGACTTGATGTATGTGTTCCATTTCAGGTCAGGAGTAAAGGTCAATCCCAGAAGCTTATCAAAGCATGGAGCTTCCCCTAGCCGAGAGCCATCCATTTCAATTGATGCCAGATGGGGATCAGAGCGTTGATGATGTAAAGATAGGAGCTTAGTTTTAGATGTATTAAAGGTAACCAGCCACCTCTTCCCCCACTTTACAACGTGCTCGAGATCAGAGGAGAGAGAATCAGAGAGAACTTTGTCATTTTTTTTTTTTTTTTTTTACATGGGTGTCACCACTTATCAAGGCCCAGAGGCCACTCAAGGATAAGGGTTAATAGGTATACATTAGTCATTGTGATTTTAGCATAGTAAACAGTGGGAATTTTGTAACTTGGATTACTTAGGGGGACGATTCAATTAGAACTTGTTCACATTGGACTTTTTCTTTTTTTTTTCATAGGTATCACCACATTATCAAGGCCAAGAGGCCACTCAAGGATAAGGGTTAAAGAGTGTACAGTAGAAATTGGACAATATAATAATCATTAATAATGAAAATTTGTTAAATTTGATAACTTATATGGAACGGCTCATCAAGAACTTATTTACGTTAGACTTGAAGACAACCATATTGTAGTCAGCCGGAAAGCAGGAAAACGGAAGACAATTCCACAGTTACGTCCTTTAATGTGTTGTCATAGATGGTCGTGTCATCAGCATAGATGTCAATGAATGATTTAAGTATGTGTTTTGGGAGGTCATTGATGTAGATTAGGAAGAGAGTTGGGCCCAAGATGGACCCTTGAGTGACTCCAGCATTAATATTGAGGGTCTCTGATTTCTGACCATCAACCACTACTCTTATGAGCCTATCAGAGAGAAATGATTTAATGATTGAGAAAACATTTCCAGTTAGACCATAGCTGGAAATCTTGTGAAGTAGGCCCTTATGCCATACCTTATCAAAGGCTTTTGATATGTCAAGAGCTATTGCCCTAGAGAGGAAGCCTTTGTCAAGAGATTCACTAATCCTATGAGATATAACCGTTAGCACATCTGCTGTGGATCTGGCAGAACAGAAGCCATATTGCATGTCACTAAGAAGGTTATTTCTGCTGAGGTGGTTGACTACTTCTCTATTTAATATGGATTCTAGCAATTTACTCGTGACACATAGGAGACTTATTGGTCTGTACTGAGAGGGAGACTACTTATCACCTGCATTCTTAAATACAGGGCATACTGATGAGGTTTTCCAGGATGTTGGAAAGCACTTCTCCTTAAGGCAACACTTAAACAGTTTGGTAAGTATGAGGGCAAGTTCAGGTTGAAGCTTTTTCAGCACTATAATTGGAATGCTGTCAGGGCTAGTTGCTTTACTGGAATCAAGGTTCTTGGTTAGCTTAGCAACCTCACGCACAGATATTTGTATGTTGCATAGCGTGTTGTCTGTTATAGGAAGAAATACGGGGAGTTGATGGCCTTTGTCGCATAGGGTAAATTAGTTGCAAAGTTCTTGGCAAATAGTTTGGCCTTGTCTGATGCTGACGAGGTGACCTCAGGTCCATTGATGATGATTGGGATAGAATGCACGCTTCTGTTCAGGATCCTGTTTGCTATTTGTGAGAACTGGTGGGAACTAAGCCGCTGCTCAGCTACTTTGAATTTAACGGACTGAGCATATAGCTCTCTTGCATTTTTTATTACTCTTTTACAGTGGTTGCTGGCAGTTATGAAAGCAGCTCTAGTCACAGTGCATCTATTACGTTGGTAGCTATGGAAAAAGTGTTTTCTGTGCGCGATGGCAGCAGCACATTCTGGGAAGAACCATGGATAAAAGCAGATAAAGTCAGTCAAAAGAAGATTATAAAACAGAACGTAAGTATTACTACATGAATTTAGTTTCTTTTTTTTTATCGTATTTGCAGAATAGGTTAAAATGTAAGAACAATAACTACATTTACTAAGCAAAAAATCAGATAATACATATATTTTCTTGGAAAATTTTAGCTGTCAATTGACTTTTAATTATTTATCTTTTGTTGTTTGTTTTGTTTTCAATATTGACTCCAAAATTAGGAAAACGACAACTCCTTTATCGTTTACCTAAAAAGTGTTTAAAGTGTGTAGCAGAAACAAATTTTCATTCACGAATCAATGCCTCTCCCCTGTGCTATTTGGCCACATACTGACCAATCAGGGATACGGCGCCTTGATCCTTTCTATCCCCTATGGAATTCGGCCAGCATTCGGTCTGAAGAATAAGAACTCTTCCTTACTGAGAGAGACACCAAATGGAACGGACCCTTTTTCTTCGCTCTCTCCACCTCGGTGTTATTTCAACCGGTATTGATGATTCTACTGGAATAACTACCATGATAGCACCAGGTAGCTGGAGTCGAGCTTTTTACCAGGAACATATCATCTGGTACACATTCTCCTTAATAAATCTGTTATGTGTTACATTTTATGAAGTTGCTGTGTTTGTCATTTCAGAAGCTTGTATTGAATTATTTATTTTCTTAGGTTGTGTCCTAAAAGCATCTATTTTAAACCCTAAAATTGTTTAAATTTGAAAGGTCACTTGCAGTTTACTTCCAAATCAACACTCACCTTTATAATTATGTCTTTTAAAGATTTTCGGGGCTGCTAAAAACGAATATCACGTTTAAAACTGGTGACGATGAATAGTTTCCCTGATATTATGACATCATTTTTGCGTTGGACCTATAAAATGCACCACCTACATTTTGTTTTTCTTTTTGTCAGTTTTTCAATTTTTTCGGAGGATTATTATTGCTTGAACACTAATCTACAAGAATCTGGCGTCAGTGTTTTGACGGCACATATCTGGATTTCCTTTAAAGGGAAGTGACGTTGCCCATGTGTGCATATGTGTGCACGTATATGTGCGTACATGTGTGTACGTTAGCATGTGTGTGTATGCACGTGAATGTGAGTGTATGTACATGAATGTGAATGTGTATGTGTGTGTGCGTACACATGGCTGTGTGTATGTGAGGAAAAAACATGTTTGAACAAACTAAATTTATTTTTTTCTTAATACAATATTTGTTTTATTATTTGATAAAACAAAAAGTGTTTTTTTTTTTCTTGATAACACAAGAAATGTTAGAACTATGTAATTTTTTAAATAAATATATGGTTTTGTTTTTCGTGTCTTGACTGCGTGACTACATCTCTTTTCGTATCTACTTCCGGTAGCTTGATTTTTTTTCCAGCACTGAACTTGGTCATTAACAAAAATTCAATATTTAAAACGTTTTAGGGGGTGCTCAATTTCTAAGGCAATGTTATAGTTATTCGATCCCCCATATTGGAACCAGTCAATGAGAATATGAAACCGAGAAGTAGAGTTGGTACTTGTTTAATTTAATCAAGACATTAAAAAATGAAAATATTGAAAAAAATTACATTGTAGGTACCTGGTATGGAATTAAGTTTTCATAAAAAATTTCACTTAATTTGATCAAGTTGTTGTTTTTTTTTTTTGTTTTTTTGTTTTTTACAGAGGAAAATCAAATTTTAATGAGATCGATCGTATCCCATCGACCTTGCCTATTTTGTGAACAAGGACGGGGTACCTTTAAACGAAAAAGGGATTCACAAAGAACAAAATGAAAAAGGGATTAAAAAAGAGCAGAGAAGCTCTGTAAAATAAGTGAAAAAAAAACTAAAATATTTATCAAGATATTTTTTCTGCCCATGTTTCAAAATAATCTCGTCAAATTTTGACAAACTTTAACCGATGGTAGAATTATCTCCCTTGGCTGATAAATACTACAAATGAAATGAATTGGAATAATGAATTAGCTGTGACATTTGTTTTGTTCCACGAGGATTTGAAAAAACAAACAAACACATATGTAACCGTTAAAAACGGTAAGATGATTATTTTAATACCATAAGATATAATAAGGTTTGATCTCAAATACCTCCGTCAACAATAGATTGACCCAGCACAAACCTTACCAAATCAATTGACAAATATATCTGACAAGTCACACTTTATTTTGAAGGTCCCATGTGTGACGTTGACAATGACATCTACCCCACACTGTAATACAAGCTTGGATATCTTTTATTATGGCCCGCTGTTGAGAGACAAGAAATAAGTGACACATTTGTTTGCTTGGCATGAAGAAGAAAAGACTACAGAAACATACATTGCACACTTTTGACAATATGCCAACCCAAGGTTGAATTTTCATCTGACAAAATGCAATCTGCTGCAATGCAAACAAAATTCATATCAATTGGCACACTGGTTCTTGAAACGACTTTGATTAATATTTAAAGAATGACCAAATAGTCAAGACACACTTATAGTTGAGTTCTTAATATTCAGCATTTATTTAAAGTACATGCAGAAATTCTTGATTAAGAAAGATAATGATCTCACTATAAAAAAGAGCACTATGCATAATAGAGGGCCGCTGTGAAGAAGGTGGGCTGTATTTATTTATTTATTTATTTATTTTTTTTTTTACATAGGCATCACCACATTATCAAGGCCCAGAGGCCACTCAAGGATAAGGGTTAAAGAGTGTACAGTAGAAATTGGTCAATATAGTAATCATTAGTAATGAAAATTTGGTAAATTTGATAGCTTATATGGAACGGCTCATCAAAAACTTATTTACTTTAGACTTGAACATAACCATATTGTAGTCAGCCGGAAAGCAGGAAAATGGAAGACAATTCCACAGGCGTGCAGTTCTAAGAAAGAAGCTTTGTTCATGGAATCTACGTTTAGGTTTAGGCACAGATAAAGAGTGGGGGAAATTATTGATAGTGTTTACAGCTAGACGAGTGTTTCTTGTGAAAGTTTGGCGAGGGGGGACTATAGATTGAAGCTCAGTTGAACACTTTCCATGAAAATAACGATACATCAGAGACAAACTCGCAACATCTCTTCTGTGAGATAAAGGTTGCAAGGAGGAGAAAAGGACATCTCCTACAGGGCTACGAAGTCTATTTTGAACTCTATCAAGGCAGGACAAGTCCTTTCTAGCAGCTCCTGCCCAGATGTGGCAACAGTATTCCATCCTTGGACGTACCTGGCTCTTATATAGATAGAGAATAGCATCAGCAGTGAGATATCTACCGGATCGATAGAAAGATCCCACCATTTTTCCAGCGGCCTTGGCAACAGATTTGATATATGTGTTCCATTTAAGATCAGGAGTAATGGTCAAGCCCAGAAGCTTGTCAAAACTTGAGGCCTCCTGAAGACGAGAGCCATTCATTTCACTTGATGACAAATGTGGATTAGAATGTTGATGATGTAAAGAGAGAAGCTTGGTTTTAGATGCATTAAAAGTAACCAGCCACTCCTTTCCCCATTGTACTACGTGCTCAAGATCAGAGGAGAGAGAATTGGAGAGAACTTGGTCGTTTACTGTCTTAGATGTGCTACCATAAATGGTAGTGTCGTCAGCATAAATGTCTATAAATGATGTAAGGATATGATTTGGAAGATCATTAATGTAGATCAGGAAAAGAGTTGGGCCCAGGATGGATCCCTGAGGGACACCGGCATTAATACTGTGAGCTTCTGATTTTTGCCCCTCAACTACTACTCTTATGAACCTATCAGAAAGAAATGATTTAATAATTGAGAAGACTTTTCCAGCTATACCATAGCTAGCGATCTTATGAAGTAAACCTTTATGCCATACCCTATCAAAGGCTTTAGATATGTCAAGAGCAATTGCCCTAGAAAGATTGCCACCGTCGAGAGATTTGCTAATCCTATGCGATATAACTGTAAGGACATCTGCTGTAGATCTAGCAGAACGGAAACCATATTGAGTGTCACTAAGAAGGTTATTTTTGTTGAGATGGTTGATTACTTCTGTATTTAACACAGATTCTAGCAACTTACTCATGACGCACAGGAGACTTATTGGCCTGTACTGAGAGGGGGATGAGCGATCACCTGAATTCTTAAATACAGGGCATACTGATGAGATTTTCCAGGGAGATGGGAAACTCTTCTTCTTAAGACAATGTTTAAAAAGGTTTGTAAGTATTGGCGCTAGTTCAGGTTGAAGTTTTTTGAGTACTATAATTGGAATACCGTCAGGGCCAGTTGCTTTACTCGAATCAAGGTTTTTGATTAGCTTCGCAACATCACGTACAGATATACGTATATCACATAGCGTGTGTTCTGATACAGGAGATTGGGGGTTGGCGGTCTTGGTCGCAAAGGGTAGAATTAGCTGCAAAGTTCTTGACAAAGAGTTTGGCTTTGTCTGATGCTGACGAGATTACCTCAGGTCCATTGATGATAGTTGGGATGGAGCACACGCTTCTGTTCAGGATTCTGTTTGCTATTTGCCAAAACTGGTGGGAACCAAGCCGCTGCTCAGCTACTTTGGACTTAACAGATTGAGCATACAACTCTCTTGCGTTCCTTATTACTTTCTTACAATGGTTGCTGGCAGTCCTGAAAACGGCTTTAGTTTCCATACATCTATTACGTTTGAAGCAGTGGAAAAAGTGATTTCTGTGCGCAATGGCAGCAGCACATTCTGGAGAGAACCATGGCTGGCTGTTAGGTTTTTGCTGAAACTTTTTAGAGGGTATGAAATGGTCAATACCTACAATTAATCATTCAGTCAGGTCTAATACTATAGAGGACACATCCTTTTTAAACATCCCACTGAGCAAATTAGGCACAAGGCTGTTTTTTAAAGTGGAGAGAGAAGGGGAGGGAGAAGAACAGATACTACACTTTGATTGTCTTTGACTGCAGCATCTGCCGGAACAGTTACTACACTTTGATCTTGGCCCGAAGGCCATAAAGGTGCCTCCACAAGGGAGACGGACGATATTTATTTTCTCCCCCACCGAGCAAATTAGGCGCAAGGCCGATTTTTAATGCACAGAGTGAAGGGGAGGGAGAAGGGAAAAGGGGACCAGCTCCCGAGAGGTGGGAAATGGGAGCTGGATAGTGATTTGCCAGCTGGTCCCTGTAGGGTTGTCCCTACATGGACCAGGTATTTATTTGTTCCCCCACTGAGCAAATTAGGCACAAGGCCGATTTTTAAAGTGAGGAGTGAAAGGGAAATGGGGACCAACTCCCCGGGGAGTAGGGGAGCTGGATAGTGACAATTGGTATGAAGGGTTGCCCCTACATTGACCAGAAGATTGCCAAAAGGGCAATGATCTTTGCTTGCAGCATCTGCTTGAAAGATACTACACTTTGACTTTGGCCCAAAGGCCACAAAGTGCCCCTGCGGGGGAGGCGGACTCTCTTTACTGTGCTAGAAAGTTACTTACACCTGAAAGTATCCTTAACCTCTACAAGGCCACCATTCGCCTATGTATGGAGTATTGTTGTCACATTTGGGCTGATGCATCAGCTACTAGTCTCGCACTCCTGGACAAGGTTCAACCTGATATGTCCTGAACTGCCATCTAGGCTTCAACCTCTGTCCCATCGACGAAATGTTGCATCCATCTGCCTGTTCTACAAGTATTTTAATGGTGGGTGTTCTAAAGAACTACAATCCTTGGACCCCCTCAACGTAAATACCCCCGACAAAACCAACAAACAGCAAAATCCCACCCCAACATAGTAGAAATCCCTAGATGTAAGAAAGCCTTTTACTCTAATAGTTTCTTTCCAAGAACTGCTTGACTTTGGAACTCCCTTCCAGATTTTTGCTTTCCTAACTGTACTGACATGCAGTGTAATGTGAACAGACATCTTGCTGCTCAACTACCTACATCGTATTCCTACAACTTATGTCCCCGAAAGTGGCACTGTGCCTTGTTTGGGGTGAAAATGGAATTAAAAAAAAGAGATAGAGGATGTGACTTACAAGCAAGTTAAACCTATACACCCCCTAGTGAAAGAGAGCCGTACACATACAGTTTAGTCTATGAATAATAAAAAAAGCCAACACAGTGTGGATATTGTGGTGAAAGTCATCCTTAAGGAAGTTGCCCAGGAAAAGAAAAATCATGCATGAAACACAACAAAAAAGGACATTTTGCTAATATTTGCTGCTCTAAGATGGGAGAAAAGAAAACAAGCTAGAAGAATGACACAGTCACAATGACACAAAATATAAGAATCCACATGGCGACACAAAATGAAAATAATGCTAGTCATTTGAGTGAAGACATATATTTCTACATCCTTCAACAATTACCAGACTATAGACGCATATACTAAGTTAAAAATTGGCAACAGACAAATGCAGGTAGATGTTTATGCTAAGGTTGATACAGGAACTATGAGTGACATTTGGCCAACGAAATATCTAAGAGTTAGTGGTTCTTAACTTAGCTGTAAAATCAGGCGCTATAGCTACAAAAAATCTCAGGTACTGCCAAACAATGACCAAATATCCCAGCAGAATACAAAACCGGTTTCAATGCCAAGATTGAGTCATAAAGAAAAGTTAAAGGAAAAGATGTGCTGAAATCCAAAATTGACGAACATCTTTCCAAAAATAAAGAGAATGTTCAGCAATCCAGATCTGATGATGTTTGTTTCTGTAGACAAATACAAAGTACCCCCTCTTCAGTCAATATTCAAGATTACAAATGTTCGTTCCTATGGTGGTCTTTTTACAGATCAAAATGCTGCTAGAACTATAGTAAAATCTGTCAAAATTCCAACTCGTTCTTATGCCATTTATAACCATCAGAGTAGCATGTTGGCGAATATGACGAAATTGTGTAATAAAGGAAAATTTTCAGACAATTGGAAATGGTACAATGAAAATTATGGTACACAAAATTCTATTACTGGCTCTCAGCCCCCAGCTGCTCATTTCAGCTCGTGTATTATATATATCTGCTGAAAGAACTAATGTTGCCCAGCTTGCATAAAGGCAATTGTTTTAGCCTAAAAATAATTGAATACTTTCAATCATCACATAACATAAATAAGATGGAAATATTCATAACGTGGTATATCTGCCTTATTACTAGTAGTCAGGTTTGGTGCAGTTACTGGAGTCTTGGTTTCAAATCTTGCTGATTAATGATAGAGATGACAGAGCACGTGTCTGTGAATAACTAAATGATATATGTATAATATAAAGTTTGAGTATTATACCTCTTACTTCTTTATGCTTTATTTCATGTGGCAAGACGCATCTTGAAATTTGTTTCATGCTGGGATTTTACAAGTTGTTTCATATGCTGTTATACTCCCTTGTTATTGTTATGAAGTTTTCTTTTTCTTACAACTATGGCTAAAGTTAGTCTTATGTTCATGGAAATTGATTATGAGTTATTTCCTGCTCAACATTCAGTGAAGAAAGCTTCTAACAGTCATTGTTGATATTAAAGTATATGTTGGAAAAGCAAGAGAATATAGTTACATGATTATGGAAATGTTTCTTTCTAAATTTGAGGAAATTACAAAACTGGTTTATTATTTATTTTTGTTGACTCGATTCTTAACTTTCTTCTAATAATTCCACTTCTAATTGTTAACTCACCTTTTTCTGCTTTTATTGTCTCTCGGATATATATGCTTTCCTCTAACTGCATTCATCTTTTACCCTCAGTGATGGTGTATTCCATCTTTTAAGCAGGTTGCTCTACATGCATTGAAATATGAAGAATGTTATAATCCAGATCCCAATCATATGCGTTAGAGCACTTGGAACTCAGTAAATGCAAACAGTTATCATCAACAAAAGAATTTTCATAATGTTGTAGAAAAACAAAATATTTATTAGATCCACAGGTACTCTTGCATAATTTGATCCGAATTCTTGTGAATTCCCATCAAGCATGGATTGGGCGAGACTGGCAATCATCGGTGTCAGCCGAGGAGAGTTGTTCAAATGTTGAAACGCTAAATTGACTTTTTATTTTATTTATTTAATTTTTTTCTGTTATGTTTTTAGTAATTTTTAAGGCGATATTAAGGGAGGGGGTAACTTTTTATTTTCTGATTAGTTACTTATTTATTATTTTTTTATTATTTTTTCAATTGAATTTTTGGGAGTTTGATTAGGATTGAAAAAACGCTATCTAAATGGAAGCAGACAACATTCGAATTGGAAGAAAGTGACTAAACCAACTAAAAAAAAGATCGTGTGTAAAGGATGGTTTCTCCTGGAGATGTACAAATGGACAGTGCCACCAAAAGAACTTGACTGAACAATAAGTCTTGAAAATAAGGAAGATGAAGGAATTGGCCCCATGTGAACGCCTTCATAGAACAACTGTCTCAAAAAAAAAAAAAAACAATCCCGTTCAAGCCAACAGAAACTAACAGACATGAACTGAAACAATAGCTTATGGAATATTTTAAATCAAGCACATTCAACACTTGTCCACATCAACTACTGCAAACGATGGAGGGTAAAGCCTTAAAAATGAAATTTATTCCAAGGGTAAAACCAACAGCAATTCACACACTGATACTTGTTCTGCATGTGGAAGAAAAACATGAAGCAGAACATGAACAGAGATATCGCACTCTAGATAATAGAACTAGTATCAGTAGGTACATTAACTACTTGCTGTTCAAGGATGATAGTCACACCCACAAAAGAGTTTCTAAGTTGTACAATGGGTCTAAAGAAGTTGAATGAGACCACAATGAGAGAAATACATCACACTTCATCCCCCACTCAATCAAGTTTTGATGATACCAGCACACACCAGATAATCGGTACTAGATACATAGAACAAAGTCTACTGCTATTTTCAGCTGTACAGCTACTACATTCATTATCGAGTGGAGCCGATATAGATACTGTCTTTCATCCCAGTAGAATTTTCTGTTCTTCGTCCTCAATAGCCCTCAGAAGAAGGGTCAAAAACTCTGCTTGTGAAAAGACATATAACTAATTCACAAGGCCAAAACAGAATGTAATCCCAGTGATATTCACGGATGAAGGGAATTGAAGAATTGCTTCTGTCATTTTTTTTGTAGTATAGTTATGGTAACCAGAAATCTTGAAAATTCAACATTCACTTTTGCAAATGGAAACTTGTCTGGATTAAATAAAATCCCCTTCTTTTCACAATGACTGATGTAGTCAGTCACATGCCAGAATAAAGACTCTCTTGAGTCGTCCCAAAGAGGGCTGTCATCATTGGGTTTTACAAGTCATATATCCACAGTCAAATAACTGGGTATATCTATCACCTTATCTATGGAATCCTGAAGGAGCCTGGTTTATGCATGAATTATATTGCCTGGAACAAGTTATTATCAAAGGCAACAAGATCCTGATTCTGCTATAACTTTGTGTAGAGGTATTAAAATCCTTTTGCTCTGCACATCAAGGCATAAATTGTATACTATCAAATGCAAGACAACAAATTTTCTAGTCGGATTTAGATGCTAACCTCAGGCAAGCCAGATTCCAATGCCATACTTGGAACACGATTGCACCATTTCAGTCCAAGGAGCTTTTGATGTTAACAGCAGACTCAGATTTTTTCTATTCTAATAAGTGGTGATTGACATTGTAGATATACAAGGTATGAAATTTATGGTGTAAACTGATCGATATATTAGGTGGATGGAAGTGGCCCTAGTGACATCAGGAAGGTGAAAACTGTATGCAGTAATTTGAGAACTTGGTTTTGTACTTATGGGTGCCTGAAGAAATCTCTTTGGATGGAGGACCATCATTGGTGTCCCAGGAATACCATTCCTTTTTTAGGAATGAGGGTATATGGAAACGTACCTCATCAGCCTATTACGCTATAAGCAACAGTTGCAGACTTAGCTGTTAAGACTGTAATATGTATACTGGAGATGGACGCCTGTGCCATGACCAGGTGGCTTTTTTTTTTTTTTTTTTTTTTTTTTTTACACAGTGATCACCACTTATCAAGGCCCGGAAGCCACTCAGGGATAAGGGTTATTGCAAGTACATCACGTTAGTGAGGAGATTTTATGAAGTGTTTAATAAGGGGGGCGGTTCATTAGGAATTTGTTAACATTAGACTTGAAGACATCCAAGTTGTAGTCCGGAGGGAAGCAGGCAGACGGAACAGAGTTCCACAGGCGTGCAGTTCTAAGAAAGAAGCTTTGCTCATGAAATCCGCGTTTTGATTTAGGCACAGATATAGAGTGAGGGAAATTTTTCACAGTGGATTCAGCTAGACGGGTGATTTTCGTGAAAGTTTGGCGAGGGGGGACCAGGGATTGGAGTTCAGACGAGCACCTGCCATGAAAATAACGATAAAACAAGGATAGGCTTGCAACGTCTCTTCTGTGGGAGAGGAGTTGCAGGGTAGAGAAAAGGGCATCCCCCACTAAACCACGAAGTCTATTTTGTACTCTGTCAAGGCATGATAGGCTGTTTTTGGCAGCTCCTGCCCAGATATGGCAACAGTATTCCATCCTTGGCCGTACTTGGCTTTTATATAGATAGAGAATTGAATCAGTAGTGAGATATCTTCTGGAGCGGTAGAAGGATCCCACCATCTTTCCTGCGACCTTGGCAACAGACTTGATGTACGTGTTCCATTTCAGATCAGGAGTAAAGGTCAAACCCAGAAGCTTGTCAAAACACGGGGCCTCACCCAGACGAGAGCCATCCATCACAATTGATGCCAGCTGGGGATCAGAGCGTTGATGATGTAAGGATAGGAGTTTGGTTTTAGATGCATTAAAGGTAACTAGCCACATCTTCCCCCACTGAACCACGCGCTCAAGATCAGAGGAGAGAGAATCCGAGAGAACTTCGTCATTTACAGCCTTTGATGTGTTGCCGTAGATGGTCGTGTCATCAGCATAGATGTCAACGAATGATTTAAGTATGTGTTTAGGGAGGTCATTGATGTAGATCAGGAAGAGAGTTGGGCCAAGGATTGACCCCTGAGGGACTCCAGCATTTATATTGCAGGCCTCCGATTTTTGTCCATCTACCACTACTCTTATGAGCCTATCGGAGAGAAATGATTTAATGATTGAGAAAACATTTCCAGTTATACCGTAGCTGGAAATCTTGTGAAGTAGACCCTTATGCCATACTTTGTCAAAGGCCTTTGATATGTCAAGAGCAATTGCCCTAGAAAGGAAGCCTTTGTCAAGAGATTCACTAATCCTGTGGGATATAACCGTCAGCACGTCTGCGGTAGATCTTGCAGAGCGGAAACCATATTGTGTGTCACTAAGAAGGTTGTTTCTGCTGAGGTGGTTGACTATTTCTCTATTTAATATTGATTCCAGTAACTTACTCATAACACAGAGAAGACTTATTGGTCTGTATTGAGAGGGAGATGACTTATCACCTGAATTCTTAAATACAGGGCAAACTGATGAGGTCTTCCAGGCAGCGCTTAAATAGTTTCGTAAGTATGGGAGCAAGTTCTGGTTGAAGCTTTTTTAACACTATAATTGGGATGCCATCAGGGCCAGTTGCTTTACTGGAATCTAGGTTTTTTATTAGCTTGGCGACCTCATGCACGGATATTTGTATATTACCTAGCTTGTTCTGTGTTATAGGAGGAAATATGGGGAGTTGATGGCCTTCGTCGCATAGGGTAGAATTAGCTGCAAAGTTCTTTGCAAATAGTTTGGCCTTGTCTGACGCTGACGAGATAACCTCTGGTCCATTGATAATGGTTGGGATAGAACGCACACTTCTGTTCAGGATCCTATTTGTTATTTGCCAAAACTGGTGGGAACCAAGCCGCTGATCAGCTACCTTGGATTTAACAGACTGGGCATATAGCTCTCTTGCATTTTTTATTACTCTTTTACAGTGGTTGCTGGTAGTCCTGAAAGCAGCTTTAGTCTCAGTGCATCTATTACGTTGGTAGTTATGGAAAAAGTGATTTCTGTGCGCGATAGCAGCAGCACATTCTGGAGAGAACCATGGCTGGCTGTTAGGTTTTTGTTGGAATTTTTTTGATGGTATGAATTGGTCTATGCCTACAATTAACCATTCGGTCAGATCTGATACTATAGAGGACACTTCCTTTTTAAACATGGAGTGCAGAGGTAAATCAGATATGAATGTACGGAAGCTATCCCAGTCAGCCATAGAGTATCGGTATACAGTACGGTGGAGGGGTACGTCTGATGGCTTCTTACATTTTGTTTTTATCTTAACTGATACGACGGAGTGGTCGGAGGATCCTAAACGAGAATGAACGGTACATGAACATAGCTCAGGGGAAGTTGAAAGAAAAAGGTCTAAGAGGCTTGCATATTGACTGGGTGTATCGGGTACACGGGTGGGTTCGCGAACAATCTGAGTGAGGTCATAATGAGTAATGCTTGAGCATTACTAAACCATTGCAATACATCCCCAATACCTTGACATGTCCCTGGCCATAATGCTATATGGTAGAGTCATTCAAGTTCACTTCCCGTTCTATTTGATTAATTCCAAACATGGAAACCATAGAAAGAAATAAGTGAATTAAGGAAGTTGCAATGGCCAAGAGATATATGCAGAACAAAAATCTTTACAATAAACATCATTGTCTATTCCAGGAACTTAAAGCCAGAGATTTTGTCTAGATCCCAAACCAGGATACTAACTACCTGCATCGATGAAGGAAGACTGGGAGGATCGCAGAGATACATGGAACTGACAGTACCAAATGTGAGTATATGGGAGCAGCCAAGTAACACTGCACAACCATCTATAAAATATATCCAATTATGGATGGTCCACATTATACTACACATGGAACCCCTATAGAAACAATCTCCTGAGGAACAATGGGATTGAATAGCACATTAATGTCAGATTATCCAGTGAGCATGATGAAGAAGAAATGGAAGTTGATAATACCACAGGAAGATGTACACCATCAGTCAGTCCCCACCATTAAGACAACCTTAATGTTGCAAAACAAAAACACTAAGAAACTTATACCCACAAATGCATGGAAAATCACACAAGTTTGTGAACCATGTACTGTTTTTTTCTGACCAGGCGGCATTATAATTGAATTTTTTTTTTAGTATGGGGAAAAAAAAATGTATATTTTTTTTTCACACAGTTTGTATTAAATTTTTCTGTAAAATATTAGCGACGATATCGGATTCCTGGTTGTTGCGAGTAGACATTAAAATTTGTTTGTAGATATAAAAGTTAAAGATAATTAAAAAAAAAAAGAGAAATTTTTTTTTTAGGCGATTACGGGTAAGAAAAAAAAAACAGACTATGATATGAAGGTTACAGAGGTCAGTGAATTAGGTAGAAGTTTATAAGTTGGGTCCTTTATTTGAAGTTCAGACCGAAGCAATTACAGGTCGTAAATTGTATATATGTATATAAATTAAATGTTAAATATTATTAAGTACGACCTGAGTGGCATTGCCCGGTTGAATTGCCCCACAGTGGGGGGGGGGGGACAGATTGAGATACCTTATTAGGGATTTTAAGGTGTGTAAAAGGGGAATTTCCCAGATTTGGTTGGCTGAAGCGGTTGGCAATGAAATGGAAATACCACATGATAGAGAATCCGCTAGATAGAAGCCACTGTCTCTGAGCCGCTAGTTAGGTTAGGGTGTGGTCGATCTTTCCTCCATGAATTGTTCAGCAGTTGACACGTCACGAGCCTGGGAGATTCGAGATTTTAAATTATAGAGGGTATCTCAAAACTAGAAACTGGCCTCAGTGAAGCAATAGGGAGGGGTTTTCTGTTAGTCCCCTGTATAATTGGTGTGTCAGTGAAGAGTATGACAGACGGGATGGGGCCTGAGTTAATGAGTTTGTGTGTGATCCAGGAAGAAGGGCTTGTCTGTGAAGGCCATCGGAGATTTTTTTTTTTTTTTTTTAGGTGATGATTCGTTACGGACGGTGAAATAAGAAGTACAGGAGGATTCCTGGGATTTATGTTGTTGTTTTTTTTTTTCGTAGGACCGTTTCTCTGGTACCTAGTATGGGCCAGCTTAAGCAAGTAGATGCTTATGTGTGAACGTCCTTGTTCCCGCATGCTACGGGTTAATAAAGCCGGTTTGCAGTTCCCAGACTTGGAAATGTGTTTCTTCACGTAGCGGAGGCAGAAGATGGTAGAATCGTGTAATACCGTGGTAATTAGTGAGATGATGAGAAGATGGAGACCGTTGACACGTAACGAACCGGCCATAGGCCATGAGAATTGAGGATTATGGCGACAGCCTTCTTCGCTATCCGGTGTGATATAGGGTTCCCCTTAGAAGGAAATGGGGATAGTTGAAAATGTATGTTCAGGCCATACATTTTGATAAAATGATAGGGGAGGAATATTGTATTGGGAGTCCCAGCTTAAATGCTATCTAGGTAGTTTTTAGAAATAAAGACTATCTAGGTAGTTTTTAGAAATAAAGAAAATAAGAATGTGTATTTTCTCATTAGTTTAAAAATAAAGAAAATAAGAATGTTTATTTTCTCATTAAATAGTTTAGCAGGGTTAGTTTTGACAGCTGTCAAACTCAGTCACCTTGAGTGGCCCAGATAGAGTGCACCGGAAATTGGAAGGTGACACTGAATTCTGGGTAACTTCCGGTGATGACGAGACGGTTGAGAGAGGGTCTAGGCGGCAGATTAAGCGGACGGGAATTTGGGTGCCTCCCGAAAACAATCAGGAACGGTATTCTAGCGGTGTAACCTGAGGTTACTTACTGACAGTTGTTGATGAATACTCCCATTTTCCTTTCACTTTCCCCTGTGCCAAAATGGAAACATATAACGGTATCCAGAAGTGCATATAGACTCCTTGGTCCAGGTTTTTCACTGCATGAGACAGCATACAAGTGTTGAAGAGTACTGGTATTAGTACACAGCCTTGCTTCACTCCATTGCTGATCTCAAATGTCTCAGATGCTCTGCCTTTGTGGACAACTTAACCTGCCATATCATCACGGAAGAGCCTAATCATTTAAATAAATTTTGGAAACATCCAATTTAATAATATCGATGGTGCTTTTATAGTGGTACTCAGGTCTGATTAGATCCCTTTTTCCACCACAAATAAATTAATAAAAAAAAATCAAACATGTAAAATAAACTTTGTTTATTTACACAAAAGTAACAAGTAAAATCAAATTATTTTTCAGTGCCCAAAAAGTGTGTCTTAGTAGACGGTTCTTATAAATGTGAAAGTTATTTAGCTTGTTCGTTGATTTGACAGAAAAAAAGCAGAGAATGTCCTTTGTTATTTTAGTGAGAAAACAGGCTTACTTTTCTGTGTTATATGAAAAAGAAAGAGGAAAGTAAATGTCTTTGTGCATGGCTGAATATCTGCATTTTTCTGTGTGTGTGTGTGTGCGTGTGAATGGGTGTGTTTTGTCATGCTGGCAAGAACAAGTAGCAATGACGACACTGTAATTAAAGGAATAAATTGTAAGAATACACTGCCTGAAAGTACTTCCTTTAAACGTTTACAGGAAACATGAACTGGAATATATATATTGAAAGCATTGCCAAGGCTGCTGCAAAGAAGTTGGGCTCTCTCTACTTTTTCTCTAGAAAATTACTTACGCCTGAAAGTATCCTTTACCTCTATAAGGCCACCATTCACCCATGTATGGAGTATTGCTGTCACATTTGGTCTGGTGCATCTGTTGCTTGTCTCTAACTCCTGGACAAGGTTCAAAAGAGAGTTGCTAACCTGATAGGTCTTGAAATGTCATCTAAGCATCAGCCTCTGTCCCATCAACGAAATGTTGCATCTCTCTGCCTGTTCTACAAATACTTTAATGGTGAATGCTCTGACGAACTGCAAGCACTTGTACCTCCTCGACGTGACTACCCCCCCCCCGACAAGTAACTAAGTCCCACCCCTTTACAGTAGAGATCCCTAGGTGTAAGAAAGCCTTTTACTCCAATAGTTTCTCCCCCAGAACTGCAAATCTTTGGAACTCCCTTCCGGGATACTGCTTTCCCAACTGTACTGCTATGCAGAAGTTCAAGTGTAATGTGAACAAACATCTTTCTACTCATCTCCCTTCATAACCCCCCCCCCCGCTAATTGTCCCTGATAGTAGCCCCCTACTTCAAAGTGGCACTGTGCCTTGTTTGGGGTGAAGATTGAATAAAAGAAGAAAAGAAAAACGATGGTCAACATCATGGAATTTAGAATATAGACTTTTGTCATTTATTTTATATTTATATATATATATATATATATATATATATATATATATATATATATATATATATATTATTATTATTATTTTACTAGAAAATAAAGTCGCTTCTGATTTGCCATACTTTATATAGTTAACACAGTCTAACATTACGGGATCATGCGCTCCGTTCTTCACAATCGTTTGGCAGAGCCTAAAAGAATATATATAAGAGCAAATAGTTAATAAATATGTTTAAAAAAACACTTTGAAAAAGAGTTAAAAACATATTTAATTTGAAAAGGAAACACTAAATAAGTGGATAATCCTTAATCCGTGGAGTTTCGAAGAAATACTTTCCTTCTCGTCAAAGGGTAGAAATTAGCAAAATGGGGGATCGGATTTTGCATGCAAAAGTATTTGGTGAAACTGCAAGTAAGTCAAAGATCTTACTTGATAACAAAAAGTGAAGCAGAGGGATTAGGGTGAAGGAAAAGGTGATTTCACTTCCTTTTTTTTTTCATTTTTCTTCTATTGAAGATTGTAATGCTGGGTATGGGGCATCCAAACCAGCTGCCAACATTGCCCCGCTTTTCATTGAAACCAACCGAGAGCTCTTTTTAGTATCCTCGCTGTTCCCTTAAGTGCAATTGTCTGGATCTCTTTTGCACTTGGTTCACCAGAAATATTAGTTAGGTAGGACCTCAGGTTCTTCTTCATAAGCCCTGTGGCACCTAAATGGATAGTCTGGTGAAAGGTAAAGTATCCAATGACGGTAAAATCCAAAAATGTAAATCCAAGAAAGTTAGTTAAATTTCCATTCGCACAAGTAAAATCCAAGGAAATCGCGTACTTGGAAGATGGTCCAAAATAATCCAAAGATTGAAATTCGTGGAATAATTCACAAATAGGTACAAGGAAAAATGGGAAAGAATTCCAATAATATTTTATATATATATATATATATATATATATATATATATATATTAGAGTCTGCCAAACGATTGTGACAAATGAACCGTATGTTTCCGTCACCTCAGATTTGTGTCAACTATACAAAGTATGGAAAAGCAGAAGCGACTTAATGATTTTTTAAAACCTTTGTTTATCTTCTTCAAACTACAATTAATAATTAATCTTTTATAATTTTGTTAGATTTTAACATTTACACAGTTTAATGATTAATAATATTATAAACATGCTGAAATTTTATAGCAAGCCCCACTCTCCCCAATGGTTTACTTCGACTTGCGCAACTGCCATTGCTCAAAGGCAGCATGCATACCGCAGATTTAACTGACATAAGTCCAGTTCAAACAGACAGAAGTACATAGAAGCTAGAAGTAACGTTAAGAAAGAAATAGCGACAGCTAAGAGAGAATTTACGGAAACCACTAAAAAACGCATCAAAGCACAAAAACTAGGAACTCGTGACTTCTGGAAAATCTACAACAGTGTAGTAAATAATGGGCAATCAACAATTCCCCCACTAACCAACAATCACGAGGTTGTTTGCTCAGCAGCCGAAAAGGCTAACATGCTTGCCAGTCGGTTTGCCTCAAACTCCACTGGACCCTTCCAACCACTCCCTACCTGAATTTCCTATGCAGACAGACGCCACGCTAGAC
The DNA here is from genome assembly GCF_053919585.1 of Euprymna scolopes. NCBI lineage: Eukaryota > Metazoa > Mollusca > Cephalopoda > Sepiida > Sepiolidae > Euprymna > Euprymna scolopes. The sequence continues at coordinate 434,652 of NC_136487.1, read as the reverse complement.
GATCTGAAAATCACCCCTGCTCAAGTACATGCTATTATAAAAAACCTTGACATTTCAAAAGCATGTGGACCCGATCTCATCCCAGCTGTGCTATTAAAAAAGTGCTCAGCTGAAGTAGCTCCAGTTCTCTCCAAACTCTACAACAAATGCCTTAACGAATCTTGCTTTCCAGGCTGTTGGAAAACTGCTTCTTTGATACCAGTATTCAAGAATTCTGGCGAAAAAACTGACCCATTAAATTATCGTCCCATTAGCCTCCTCCCACTTTTTGCCAAAATATTTGAGACCTTAATTAACCATGCTCTAGTTCATCACCTTAGTTGCTAAACTTCTGACTGACCAACAATATGGATTTAGACAAGCTCGTTCCACAGCAGACATCCTTACTGTAATCTCTGAACGTATATACCATTCACTAAACAAAGCGGGGGAGGGCAGAGCGGTAGCTCTAGATATATCTAAGGCTTTTGACAGGGTATGGCATGAGGGTTTCCTCAGGAAAATTAGATCATACGGTATCACTGGTAGAATACTTAACATAATTAAATCCTTTTTAGATAAGAGAAAAATCCAGGTTGTCCTCGACGGTCTTATATCTAAACAATATGATATAAATGCGGGAGTGCCCCAGGGGTCTATCCTTGGACCTCTGCTGTTCCTGATATTCATAAATGACCTCCCCGAAAAAATTGCCTCTGAGATGGGTATATATGCTGATGACACCACACTCTATAACAGGCACGACAGATAAACAAATGAACACATATCTAAAGAAATGGCAGAAACACTAGAGGATGACCTCCAATCTGTAGGGGAATGGGGACAAAAATGGATGGGCACGTTCAATGCCGCCAAGACTAAACTAATTTCATTGAATAATTACAAGAAACCTTCTCTACCAACTATAGCAATGGCCAACGACTCTGAGAGTACATCTTTCAAACTCCTTGGCCTAACGCTCACAGGAAACATGAGTTTAAAAAATTACATTGAAGGCATTGCTAGTGCCGCTGCAAGGAAGGTAGACTCTCTCTACCGTGCTAGAAAACTATTAACACCCAAAAGTATCCTGTACCTCTATAAGGCAACCATTCGCCCATGTATGGAGTATTGCTGTCATATTTGGGCTGGTGCATCAACTACTTGTCTCTCGCTCCTTGACAAGGTTCAAAAGAGAGTCGCAAATCTGATAGGCCCTGAACTAGCATCTAAGCTTCAGCCTCTGTCCCATCGACGAAACGTTGCATCCTTCTGCCTGTTCTACAAGTATTTTAATGGTGAATGCTCTAACGAACTGCAAGCACTTGTGCCCCCCCCCACGACATGAACACCCTCGACAAACCCGACAGGCTGCAAAATCCCACCCCCACACTGTAGAGATCCCTAGATGTAAAAGATCTTTCTACTCCAGTAGTTTCTTCCCCAGAACCGCTAGACTTTGGAATTTCATTCCAGGTCCCTGCTTCCCCAACTCTACTGACGTGCAGAAGTTCAAGTGCAATGTGAACAGACATCTTGCTGCCCAAATCCTTACATAGTGCCCCAGTAGTTGTTGCCCCTGATAGTAGCCCCCTACACTAAAGTGGCAATGTGCCTTGTTTGGGGTGAAAATGTAATAAAAACAAAATTAAAAAAATATTAAATATGAAATACGGCTTTACTAAATATGTACAAGTGTTAATTACCGGCTTCCATACTTTTGTTTGATAAAATGAGACAAACAAAATATGAGGGAGGGGGGTCTACAAAATGCTTAATATTTGTGCAATAATATTTTTTAATCAGTTTTAATATGAGGATAAAATAGCTGGCAAGAGTGATGTTTATATTATAACTTAATATTAAAAAAAAATAAACACAATTAATTAAAAAATATATGTTGTAACGGAACATTTTTAAATAATGGAATTTTAATCGTTTTAATCTTTTAAAAATCAATTAGTTTTTAGAAAGTTTATTTTTTAGCTAATTCAACATACTGGCATATATTGATCAGGAAAAAAAACGCTATTAAAAAAAAACAATATTAAATTTATATCATTTTTTTAATTGCAACTTCAAGGTAAGTTTTTTTCAATACGTGTATTTTAATTTTTAAAAATTAAGTATTATTCACTTATTTGAACTCTTATGTTTCTTAATAAATAGAAATTTCGATAGATTTAAATATATTTTGTTAACATTTCGGAAAAAATAAATAGGAGGGTAACACGCCCTAAAAAAAGTATTTCCATTTATATATTTTGCGGAAACTGTATTTTATATGTAATTTCATTCTAAAATGGATAAGTATTGAAAATTTCACGAAAATCTGACCATTAGTTGATTTTTGCTAGATTTATTAAACACGGGTATGTTTTTACGTTCAGAATGTTAACTACATGGAAACTTTATTTTAAAGCGTCAGTTATGTAAACATGATTTTCGTCTCGCCAGTTCATTATTTTCGTGCAATGAAAAAAATTTTTTTTTGATTATTACTTGTTTATTTTACCTTTCTTTTAAATGCCACAAAAGTTATATTGATAATATTAACTTATAATAAAGTGTGTGCTGTCACTCACTCACTCACACATACGCGCGTGCTCGCACGCAAATAAACGAACGTTTATTAATTTTAATTTCCCCACGCATTTGCACAAAATAAGTTCTTCCAGCAACAACATAATTTCAAATACGCCTAGACACTTTGTTGAAATTTTTAATAGAGAAATAATTTTTTTTTATTTTTTTATTTATACCCATTCAACATTTCCGTATTTGGGTCAAGGAACGCATTCCTTGACCGGCAGGTCACTTCTATTATCATCATCATCAGTATCGGTATAGTTTACTTTCTAGCAGCCGGCTCCACTCCTATCCTCTGGAAGGGGTGGAGGAGGAGGAAAGGGCTTTTGCTCGTTTTCGTCAGTTCGAATCTAGCCGGAAAAGGATTCTTGACGTTAAATGTAATGTGCATCCAGGAGACAAGCGCCCGCATGTTTGTGTGTTGTGTGGGTGCGTAAGAGAGACGGACGAAAAGGAAAGACTTACCTCGGGGCTGGCTCGGCGTCGCCGACCGAAAATAGAGAAAGAAAGATCCAGATGGCGGCCGCCGTCTTTTGTAAAGGATGATATCTCGCAAAGTCACATGAATTCTCACAATATGCAAATTTAGCCGGCCTGCAACGGCCATAAAAGCGGATGATTGAAAGACGTTGGGAGAGCGATGATTGACTTGGTCGGGAATCGTGTTGCTGTTGCTTCTCTTGTTGGGACCGTTCTGAGTAACCGATTGTTGGGTCCGTTCTGAGTAACCGTTCGCGTCCGTCTAAGTACCGTGCTAGTTGGATTCCATGCAGTTGGATTCCGTGCAGAACCGGTGTTTACTAGTTATTGAATTGCTTTACGTTGCTGCAACATTATACATTTACAGAGGGCGCAGTACTTTTAAAGGATTTTCCTTATACATCTACAGAGGGCGCAGTAATTTTACAGGACTTTCCTTACACATTTTCTACATTAAATTCTATGGGGGTTTTTTTCTCTCCTCCTTTGGAGAAAGACGTTTGTTTAGAACTCCATTGGGTGGTACTAAACTATTAACGTTATTTTATTCTCAGTCATTATAAGACAACTAGGTCTTACCACTGGAGGATTAATACTGGTTATTAAAAGACAAATGAGTCTTACAACTGGTAAATTATTATTCTCAAAGGATTAAGGAAGGAACAAAAATTAATTTCGCTAACGAGACAAGCAGAATATCGCGCCCAGAAAGGAAATCTCCTCTCTTTGAAAGATTTTTCAACTAAAGTTTCCTTCAGAAAAGAAATCTTCCTTAATACAAGAATTTACCCCGTATTTGTAGACATAAAGCCTACCAAAGCGGCTTTATGGTCTTCTCTCCCCTTTGAATTAAAAGGCACCTGAGCCTTTACAAAGGGAAAATACTTCTTTCTCCCATTTTAGGTCAAAGAAACTTTTTGTTTGTCCTTTCGGAAAAGAAAAAAAAAAGAACATTTTGTCAAAGAAAGACTAAACATTTTGTTAAAAGGACTGAATTCAAAACAAGGACTATTTTCCGTTTTTTATATGTTCTTTCTTTCAGTCTTTCTTGCAAGTAAGGATTGACGTCTTTTTTTGTATTTTTTTATATGTATTTTAAATGTCTCCTTAAGGGTTTTTTTTTAACCCCAGCCTTGGGAAATAAAGGCAGCGATAACTTTTTGTTTTAATAAACTTGGATCATTTTAAACTTATTCGATCTGTATTTCTTTTGCTCATTTCCATTAGTTACTCTTTTCCGAGAAATTTGCTGTAAATGCTTCCCCCCCCTTTTTTTCTTTCTTATTTGTTACTATGAAAAACGGATTTTGGTGACGAATCCAAAATTCCGTTAACTTTTCTCACAACAAAAGTAAAATGGACATATTTCTGGTGAGTGTAGTTCAAAACAGTACCACATGACAAAAGCGACCAATGAGAAAATTTAGAAGATTGACTTTTTAACGCTTTTCCAAAAACCAAATACCAGCAGCAGCAATTTTGTGTTGGAGCCGGTTCAAAAAATATTTAAACGCAACAAAACATTCTTTCTTCCCTTTTGCCTTCTTTCTTCTTCTCTTCTCGCTCCGACGTGACACAAGAACATGCCTCTCATTTTCACCTCATCGTCGTTTTCTAATCTGTCAAAACCATAATTACACACACCACGCGGGCACCCAAAAAATCACACTTATGCACATACGCACCCATTCCATACATTTTCTATAAGAATTAATAACAACGGATTATTTTTCTCAGGGACTTTTAAATAAGGCGAATTTTGCCAGTTAAAACACAAACCTTGAAATAAGGACATTATTTTCACACAAGACTTTCACCTTCTAATCTTATTAATTTAACGAAGTACTTTCATCTAACATGACCTTTTAATCTTAATAATTCCACAAAGGATTTTTCACCTACTTTGAACATTCTAATCATAATGATTTCTCAAGAACTTATCGTAGCCCCGACGCACGCACATCGAATCTACTCAAAACAAAATAATGGCGTGCTGCCTTAACAGTAAAACCCAGTTGCGCGTGCGTAGATATATAAACATCGTTTCAGCTGTGCGTACATTTTCCTTTGCCCACCCACGCAAATTCGGTAGGTCTTAAACGAAATTTCAGTTGTTCGTGCGGACGTCACTTAAAGCATCTTACGTCATAAGAATGTTATTCTTTTCATCCAATCGGATTACAGAGAAAAACAAATTTTAAGAAAATGTTTTCTCTGAAGGCCTCCCTGGAGCCGGTCGGACAAGTATGAAAAGGGCATTTTTAGCCCAAATACGAGGTCGCCCTTTGAACACCATAGCGTAAACATCTACATCGACCCGTCTGTGTTTGGACATTAAACACATGCACGCCTGTCAATTAATTCCTCCACGTGGATACGAACTTGCAACCCTAATGGACCTTTTATTTTTACCCTTTTCTATCTCTCCGCTAAGTAAGCGGTGGACTTTTTATATTTAATTCTTCGTAAAAAGACTGGTTAACTTTCATTTTCTACATCTTTTCAGTCAATCACCTCAGTTGCAGGTAGAGACTTTCAATTAAGAAGAAACTTTCTTATCTTCTCTTTTCATTAATTTACAATCTTTTATAAAAATAAATTTTTACTTAAGTCATCCATCTGCCTGCAGTCATCTCTTTATTGGCTGTCAGCTCTCCATATTTTTATCTTTGTTTCCATTTGTTGCGAGACAGTGGGTGTCAATGTTAGTCCTGCAACAAGTGGTAACCCCGCTTTGTCAGACTATAACAGAACACGCAGCAACTATAAACAGACATTATGAAAGACTCGCACACTCAAACCTGGCCCATATAGATTTTAGCGGCTTATTGTTTCCCTCGGCACCTTTCAACTGCAGACTTTCTTAAGAAATAACGACACTGGTCTCTCCAAATTACCGATTTTTTTGCAATTAATCGCTCAAAAATCGAAGATTAAACAACATGGTTTTATACGAGCCAAATGCCAAACGACAGCCAATTAGCGCCAAAAACACACATGTACCTTCTAACACGTCGAACAAACTGCCAACTGACAATTCTACCTACATCACCAGCGGCCATCCAACATTTCTGAACGAGCTCGTTATTACTTACACCTCGGATTCGGAAACGATTGCTATACGTTTTCATGCATGCATAAGCATGACTACATTGCATTCCTCCCACGATGCCAATAAACCATACGCATACTTACATGATGCCATTCAAGCCATCGATACCGCCGATCTCTAACAGATTGCAGCTGAAACAATGAACGACAACGAATTAGTACCAACATCTCTCAACATGAATCGACATTGAGTTCTTGACTTCATACAAGTCGTAAAAAAGTCAAGCTCTGCAAACATCACTTTTCAAATCTCCTCCGACTGAATTCAACAAACCTGAACCTCATAGATTTTCGCCACACATACAAAATCCGCACGCTTTAATTACAACAGACATTGAATTCACACCAGTTTGAGTTAACTGCGACACGCACATGGAAAAACTCAACTGGACATTACGGAAGAAGTCACCAGTTCAAAAATGAGTTAGCTGCTCTACGCACACAAAAAAACTCCACAACTGGTCATTCGTTTATGTCAACCAATGCATCCGATCAACACGAACAATGCACACTGTCCTGTGTACAAACTCACTAGTACTGGCACTGCAGACTCACTTGCAAGCCTTTGCGTGCAATGACTTCAACCATATTTTGCTTAGACTCTGCAGACACATTTGCAGACTAAGATCGTGCAAATTCACTTGCATTTACTTTCAGCCTGACAACGAACAATCGTGCAAACCCGATCATTCTCAACCAAACATGTCGGCCATTTCTTACATCCTTCCTCGCCTACAGGAAGCTTCAACTAATTTTGACTCATCTTCCGGACACTACATAAAACGTACATATTACTGAATTGATTATTCAATCAATTTTCTAGGGAGGGGGCCATATCATAGCCCTGACGCACATGCGTCAAATCTACTTAAAAACAAAATAATGGCGCGCTGCCTTAACAGTAAAACCCGGTTGCGCAAGTGTGGATGTATAAACATCATTTCAGCTGTGCGTACATTTTCCTTTGCCCACCCACGCAAATTCGGTGGTTCTTAAACGAAATTTCAGTTGTTCGTGCGGACGTTACTTAAAGCATCTTATGTCATAAGAATGTTATTCTTTTCATCCAATCGGATTACAGAGAAAAACAAATTAAAAAAAATGTTTTTTCTGAAGGCCTCCCTGGAGCCGGTCGGACAAGTATAAAAAGAGCATTTTTAGCCCAAACACGGGGTCGCCCTTTGAACACCATGGCATAAACATCAACATCGTCCCATCCGCGGTTGGATGTTAAACACACATGTGCTAGCAGTATCAGAATTTTGGGGACATTTTCAGGCGAAGTCGCCATTTTGAATATACACCTATATTTCTATCAGATTTTAATAATAGTAAAACGTAATTTAAACCCGTAAATTTTATTTCAATAAAACGAGCAAAGACCAAATTTTAATATCATAAAAGCTTTAATAGAGAAATAAACAATTTTATTTATTTTTCCGTCGATTTCTTCACTTTACATTAAACGGATTGTCGAACAATAACATTACTCGAATCTTACGATAATTATTTTAACAGCAAAATAAAGAACTTACCTGGTTAATGAGTAAGATATGCTTTCTTTTAATCTTCCTGTATGAGAATTTATTCATATTTATGTATTATAATCCATGTATTTTTAAATGGAAGGATTTTTCCAACACACATCGTGACCACGCGTGTCTTTAAAGCAACTTGTAACGACACCGGAAGTGAAAAATTATCTCTTACTTATGTACGGAGGCCTATAAGTGTAAAAAAAAACACTAATTCAGAAACCTTAATAATCTCGATATTGGATTATATTCCTTCAAATTTTCCACTTTTAAAGGTTTTCGGAGGCGCTGAAAACGGAAATAACCATTTATATATACAGCAAACGAAACTAGTAGTTTCCAAGATAAAAAATTTTACAAATGGTCACAAAGTGGGGGGTCACTTTTCTATAATGATGTGACGTCAAATGGGCACCCACTTTATGGCCACATTGCAATGAACAGATTTAAGGGAGATAACTTGTCTTTTTTTTTATTTTTGTGCCTTTACGCTATCGTAAATAAAAAACTGGGAGTTTTCATTTTTTCATTAACACGAATTACGATATGACGCAGATATGCAATGTTATTTTTTTTTTTTAATATCTTAAAGAAATACCTGAATTTTTTTTTTATTATACTATAAATCTGCATTATCCGATTTCGTCTTTTTTTTTTATATATCGAAAAAAAGGAAACCAGGAATTAAATATAAATATATAAACTGATCGACCATTAATTACTGGAACATTCTAAACAAAAATTAAGCTTCCACGTAAAAAAAACAAAAAACAAAAAAAAACACGTGGTTATCGAAAAAAGAAGGATTTAAATTTTGGACTTTACCGGTAAATTTACAGATAAGTGATATTTTTTGTTGTTTTAAATTTGAGTATTTTATTTATTCATGTTTTATCTTCAATTTGTGATATATAAAACGTGTCAAACAAAATTAATTATTAAAATTCTCATAGACATTCCAAAATGGGGGGGGGGTGAATTTATAAAACAACGTTTGTCTAAAATATTATATTTAGTTTATCGGAAAGAGCATAAAATTTTACATTCACCCTGAAAAAAACGTAACAATTGAACGAATAGGAAAATTTTGATAGATTTTTAAAGTTTAAAAATTGAAAAATATTCATCTCATAAAAATCAATTGATTTCACTACGTAACAAAATGGCTTCCCAGAGCGCACGCACGCACTTTGTAAACAATGTTTTTTAAACAATGAAAAATAATATTTCTATTATTTTTTAAACAACTTAAATAGTTTATTTTGGAAGCATATTCTATAAAGAAAATACATAACCCACTTTAGAAAGAGAAATTACGAGCTTTCTATATTTTAATCGCAGTTTTCTGTTAGGGGTGTCAAAAATTCCCCCAAAATTCTTATACTGTTACACATGTGCCCGTCAATTTATTCCTCCACGTGGATACGGACTTGCAACCCTAATGGACCTTTTATTTTTTACTCTTTTCTATCTCTCCGCTAAGTAAGCGGTGGACTTTTTATATTTAATTCTTTATAAAAAGGCTGGTTAACTTTCATTTTCTACATCTTTTCAGTCAATCAATCACCTCAGTTGCAGATAGAGACTTCCAATTAAGAAGAAACTTTCTTATCTTCTCTTTTCATTCATTTACAATCTTTTTTATTCCTGCGGTGGGTGGCCGTAATAAAAGGATATTCAAGAAAGGTATTCCACAAGGAAAATAAATGGATAAAGAGGTTCTGAAGTTAATAAAGAACATTTAAAAAGTTTATTGAGAATATTTATAGAGACAGCATATTACGTTTTTAAGTGTTACCGCCCAGGGAAGACTCTCACAACCGGTGACCGGTGATTACATTCTTTCGGTAAAAAGTTCCGGCGGTGAATTGCTCATCTCGCCATAACACTTTTATATAAATAAATTTTGTATTTAATTTATCCATTCGTCTCAGTCGTCTTTGCTTGATTGTTTCGGCTCAATTCTTATCACTTCTTATCATTCAACTCCTGATTTTATTATACCTTTTGAGTTTGCAACATTAACACGGACCCTCCGCCCACAACAAACTCTTACCGATCGGACCGTTGCTTGTTCATCGTTGTTTTTGTTGAAAAATAAATACGGTGCATTTTAAACGAGAAGGAGATGTCATTTTGTTTTCTTCTTTTTTATTATTATTATTTTGTTTTGGGCAGAGAAATTTAATTTCACTTAAACTTCTTTTTCCCTACAAGTTACATCGTGTTGCATATAGGAGGGGGGGCGGGGTTAAGTCTGTAGTGAATTTTGGAGGTGCCTAATATATATATATATATATATATATATATATATATATATATATATATATATATATATATATATGTGTGTGTGTGTGTGTGTATGTATATATATTAGACCTCTTCAAAATTGACCTTTTTCTTCAAACATATGGAAACTGCTATTATTCCCATTCTCCAAGGTCTAAATTAGCTAAATAGTAATTGTGATCTTGGACATTGGCTATGCCTGCCTCAAGAGCCATGTAATTTTATTGTTGACGTTTTTTAAAAACGCTACAAAATTTGGGATATTATGTCCTTATTTTCATTGTAGCTTTCCAGAGGTTGATGCTATAGCATTGAAAGTGGTACCAAATGTTCCTGGCCATCCAGCGGGCTTGGTGAATGGCACCTGGCTTGGCCCAGTGGATACCTCAAGGAGGTTCCTCACCAAGCAGGATCAGCCACAGCTCTGCCACCTCTCTGTAATCTGCTCTCGGACTTGTTTTCTCAAAGAAATTGCTTAAGACTGCAATTGTGTATGTCTTCTGTTTCAAGTCTTATTCAACTAGGCCCAGAACTATAGGGCAGTCCTTAACCAACTTGTCCCACTTCTCTTTCACATTGCTGAACATTGAGTTGTCAGGACTCTTGACCTTGCTGAACACAGCCTACCATACACTTCCAATTATTACCTCTGATATGTGATGGCGACAAGCGAAGTAGAATATCTTTTTGCCTAGTTTTTCTTCAATAAGCTTCGCTGCACCCTTGTTGATGCCACTGTTGCTTGCTGTGGTATCAAATACCAAGCCTACAATGTTGTCTGTGTTGCTTCTATCAGTTCCAATGTAGCATCACACTGTTGGATTCCTGTGGAACTTTCTATGAAGAGCACACCAAGCAGCTTCCCTTCTTCATACTGTGGAGTAATGAGCACTGCAAGACTTTCCACTGGGTATCTTTCACCAAGAACATCCCGTAGAAGTTTTCCATCCCAGTGTAGTGTGCAGTAATCTGGCAGACTTTCCTTGAAGTTATTCATGTAACTTTGGCACAAGTTATGACGAGTGTTTATTCTATTTAGTTGTGTAGTAGAGGCTGATATAACAAAGTCATCAAGATCTGCGCCTCCTGCCTTTAACACTGCAGACACCATGGCTGTAGTCTGGTTGTCAGAGAGTGACAACCGATCTGCAGTGCTACAAATCTCTTCACTGGTCATAACTGAGTGTGGAAAGTGTAAGGTTATCGTACTTGGTTTTGATGAACAGCTTGGTGTTGTCTCAGTGTATTCTGAACCCTCACTAGTACCAGAGCCTTGACTGTTCTCTGGGTCTTCATCACTTGAAATTTTCCCAACTTCTGCTGCTGCAGCAGTCACTGATGATAACATTCTCTCTTCTCTTTCTTCTCGGAAGCTTTTCTCTCTAGACTTCTTCTCAAACACCTTATCATGACCTGACATGTGTGCCAGGCGAGTGGTCTGTTGGTCCAAGTAGAAATTGACGTCCTCTTCCTTGGTCTCCTTTGTGAGCAGCCTGTTGCTTTTTATTTCCTCCACAACATCCTTTGCTCCAATATCAAATAACTTGTTTAAGTCCTTCAGAAAGTTAGCTCGTTTCTCTTCCTCTGTTTGTTATTTCTTCCCTTGTTTTTAACAATTTTCCTGTACTTTTCATGGAGGATCATGAAACGGTTGACTGCATTTGGTCTAGTTAGTGTTTTAATCCTTGCCATATTCCAGAATGGCAAAACGACATCCACTGTATCATGGGCTAAAGACCTATTGTCACTGTTGGGATTATCATTCCTCAAATGCAGGAAGTACTGGAACACCTGGCGATTAGTAGGAAGTTGAGAGCCCCTGATTCTGGAGCTGGGTTGCCCAATGAGATACACATCACTGAATGACCTTGTGGCAGGAGTTGCCACCTTTCTTCTCTTTTCAGTTGGTTCATCCTGTTCACTTGTATCTCTGACCACTTTCCCACAGCGTAGTTGTCTTCCAGATGCCATGTTGTCAGCAGTTCACAAATCTTGACAAATCAGCTTTAACTTACAATCTGAAATGAAGAGATAAAACATACTTAGTGATAATAAATTATATACATGCATTAAGAGTAACATTTTTGAGATAAAGTTATGTATTATATGATGGCATCCTTTCCAAGCATAAAAAATATATGTTTGTGCATTAAAATTAATTAAAATTAACACAGGTGTTCATGTGTTTACTACCATATGCAAGAAAATTTTATTAGCTTTCATTTGGTACCACTTTCAATGCTATAGCATCAACCTCTGGAAAGCTACAATGAAAATAAGGACATAATATCCCAAATTTTGCAGCGTTTTTGAAAAACGTCAACAATAAAACTACATGGCTCTTGAGGCAGGCATAGCTAAGGTCCAAGATCACAATAACTGGTATATTTAGCTAATTTAGACCTTGGAGAATGGGAATAATATCAGTTTCCATATGTTTTAAGAAAAAGGTCAATTTTGAAGAGGTCTAATGTATATATATATATATATATATATATATATATATATATATATATATATATATATGTATATATGTATATATATATATGCATGTATGTATATATTTGTATATATGTATATATATATATGCATGTATGTATATATTTGTATATATGTATATATATATATGCATGTATGTATATATTTGTATATATATATGTATATATATGTATGTATATATATGTATGTATATATATGTATACATATATATACATGTATGGATATATATGTATGTATGTATGTATATGTAGGTATGTATGTATGCATGTATGTATATATATATATATATATATACATACATGCATACAAAAAAGACAATACGAAAAATTGAAAAATTAAAAAAAAGAATTATAAGACAAAATGTTACCGTTGTATTTAATAATATTTGCTTGAATATATATATATATGTATATGTGTATGTATGTATATATGTATATAGGTGTGTATGTATGTATGTAGATATATGTGTGTGTATATATATAGATACAGAGAAAATAAAAAAGGAACAAACCGTATTTGTGTTCACCAACGTTTCGTCTTTATTTCGAGACTTCCTCTGGGTGAACAAAATAAATAAAAATATAGACGAAACGTTGGTGAACACATAATACGGTTTGTTCCTTTTTTATTTTCTCTATTTTGTTGGAATACTATTTCCATTATTTTCATCATATATAGATATGTATATATGTATATATGTGTATGTATATATATATGCATATATGGATGTGTATGTGTATAGATATGTATGTATACAAAATGACGAGAGCACGGTCCAACTGAAATGAATTGGGGATGCTTGGATATTTTTTTTTTTAATAAATGGTTTGTTTTGGACACGCGCTTCTGCAGTGCATGGTTGTGATGTTGACAAATTCACACATAATTTAAAAAAAAAAAAAAAAATCCAAGCGTCTTTGATTCATTTTAGTTTGATTGTGTTCTCGTCGTTTCATACATTGATTTATTTGGAAAATTATGTGTGAATTTGTCAACATCATTATCATGTACTGCAGGAGTGTGGGTCTAAAGGAGACTTTACAAAACATTCTCTATCTATATCAGAGGCAGGTACGGCCAAGGATGGAATACTGTTACCACATCTGGGCAGGAGCTGCTAGAAAGGTCTTGTCATGCCTTGATAGAGTTCAAAATAGATGTCGTAGTCTCGTAGGAGATATCCTTTTCTCTTCTCTGCAACCTCTATCTCACAGAAGAGATGTTGCGAGTTTGTCTCTGCTGTATCATTATTTTCATGGAAAGTGTTCGAGTGAGCTTCAGTCTCGCCAAACTTTCACAAGAAACACTCATTTATCTGAAAACACTATTAATAATTCCCCCCATTTGTTATCTGTGCCTAAACCTAAACGTAGATTCCATGAACAAAGCTTCTTTCTTAGAACTGCATGCCTCTGGAATTGTCTTCCGTTTTCCTGCTTTCCAGCAGACTACAATATGGTTATCTTCAAGTCTAATGTAAACAAGTTCTTGATGAGCCGTCCCACTTGTTAACAAATTTACCGAATTTCCATTACTAATAATTATTATATTGTCCAATTTCTACTCTACACTCTTTAACCCTTATCCTCGAGTGACCTCTTGGCCTTGATAAGTGGGATGCCTATGTAAAAAAAAAAATCCAAGCAGGAAGGAAAAGGGATAAAAATGGTCCAGTCACTGATCACTTACTATTTATGACTTTTGGAATGCTTATTCATGTGTATTTTGCATGTATATGTGTGTGTACGTATGTATATGCATATGTATGCATATGTGTATATGTGTGCCTCTATGTGATTATGTTTGCATGTGTGTGCACATGCATACGTATGTTGGCGTACATCTGTATGTACGCATGTGTTTATTTCCATGTGTATGTGGGGTGGAGAGGGCTCCCATAAGCCATGGTGAAGGAAACCCCTCTAGGAGAAGCAAATCTCTGATTTAAAAAAAAACAAAGTGGGAGACCAGTACCCGCATTAAGCTGGTCTGTAGTTTGTCTTGTTGCTGGCTATCTTGCTCTTGCTTGTTGCTGGATGTCAACATTTTGGACCGAGAGAGAGATTTAGCTGTCGTATAAAGCTAAAACTCTGTAACATCATCTTTGTATAGATACTCCATCAGGCATTTGTCTATAAATTGTCTAGAAATGGTCCTGTGGCGATGGAAAAGTTGTGACGCATGTAGGCCTGAAATGCTGGAAGCATGTAATATTTGATCTACAATCATTATATGTATCTATGCGCATATGTATTTATAGGTGTATGTATGTTTATGTACATGTGTATGTATCTATGTGCATATGTATGTATATATGTATGTGTGTATATATGTTTGTGTGTGTATGTATATACATATATATATATTGTTTGTATGTATGTGTATATATGCATGTGTGTGTATGTGTATATATGCATATGTGTATGCATATGTGTGTATGTGCGTGTATGTGTATGAGTGCATATTTATGTAGGTAAGTGTATGTATATATATGTGCATATGTGTACGTATGTGTATGTATGTGTGTATGTATATGTGTATGTATATCTATGTGTGTGTATTATGCATTGTATATGTATATATGTGTTTATGTTTACAGATATGTATGTGTGTATGTCTATATATGTATATTTGCGTTTATATATATATGTATGTATGCCAATGACCATCTTGTGTATGTTTATGTATGTGTATTATGTATTGTGTATGTATGCATGCATATATGTGGGTTATAGGTATGTGTGTATGTGTATGCATGTGTATATATGTATGTATGCGTGCATGTATATATATGTATGTATACCAGTGACCGTCTTCAGTGTCATGTCTGCTTGAGTGTGTGAATTTCGCTGGCAGGACTAAAGTCATTTTCGGCTCATGGACTTTTAGTGCGTGAGGGAGTGGCACTCATCTGACAAGACGTTGCAATCATCATATATATGTATGTATATATATATATATGTTTATATATGTATGTATATATATGTATGTATATATATATATATATAAATGTATATATATAAAAAAAAGAGTAAGCGTCTTTAATATATGTCGGTTGGACTGTGCTTACATTTGACTCGTCGTCGATTTTATTTGTGAAATAATGTGTGAAATTGTCCACATCATCATCATTTTCTACTTCAAAAGTGATAGTCTTATAGCGAAACTTGTTTTGTAAAATAAGAACAAGATGTAAATCTGTGCCATTTTTTTTTTTTTTTTAATCGTGCCCATGACCATCATCATCGTCCTGATCATTGAGTATTTAAGACTTTTGGAATGTTCCTTCATGTGTATTATGTGTACGTATGTATATGCATATGTATGCATATGCGTATTTGTGTGCTACTATGTGTGTATGTTTGCATGTGTGTGCACATGCATATGTATGTTGGCATACATCTGTATCTATGCATGTGTTCATTTCCATGTGTTTGTGGGATGGAGAGGGCTCCTGTGGGGCGTGGTGAGGGCAGCCCCTCTGGGAGAAGCGGATCTCTGATTTTAAAAAAAAACAACAAAGCAGGAGATCAGTGCCCGCATTAAGCTGGTCTGCAGTTTGACTTATTGCTGGCTATCTTGCTCTTGCTTGTTGCTGGATGTCAACATTTTGAACCGAGAGAGAGATTTAGCTGTCGTACAAAGCTAAACATCTGTAACATCAGCTTTGTATAAATACTCCCTCAGGCATTTGTCTATTAAAAAAAAAAAGAAGTCCTGTGGCGATAGAAAAGCTGTGACGTGTGTACGCCTGAAATGCTGGATGTATGTAACAATTAATCTGCCATTATCATATGTATCTATGTATGTATGAGGAGAAGTTCTTTCCGACTCCCTGGAAGACCTCATCAGTATGCCCTGTATTTAAGAATTCAGATGATAAGTAATCTCCCTCTCAGTACATACCAATAAGCCTCCTGTGTGTTATGAGTAAGTTGCTGGAATCCATATTAAATAGAGAAATAGTAAACCACCTCACACAATATGGTTTCCATTCTGCAAGATCTACCGCAGATGTGCTAACGGTTATTTCTCACAGGATTAGTGAATCTCTTGACAAAGGCTTCCTTTCTAGGGCAATTGCTCTTGACATATCAAAGGCCTTCGACAAGATATGGCATAAGGGCATACTTCACAAGATTTCCAGCTACAGTATAACTGGAAATGTTTTCTCAATCATTAAATCATTTCTCTCCGATAGGCTCATAAGAGTAGTGGTAGATGGACAAAAATCAGAGGCCTGCAGTATTAATGCTGGAGTCCCTCAAGGGTCAATCCTGGGCCCAACTCTCTTCCTGATTTACATCAATGGCCTCCCTAAACACATACTTAAATCATTCGCTGACATCTATGCTGATGACACGACCATCTACGGCAACACATAAAAGGCTGTAAATGACAAAGTTCTCTCTGATTCTCTCCTCTGATCTCGAGTGTGTGGTTCAGTGGGGGAAGTCGTGGCTGGTTACCTTTAATGCATCTAAAACCAAACTCCTATCTTTACATCATCAACGATCTGATCCCCATCTGGCATCAATTGAAATGGATGGCTCTCGTCTAGGAGAAGCCCCGTGTTTTGACAAGCTTCTGGGGTTGTCCTTTACTCCTGATCTGAAATGGAACACGTACATCAAGTCTGTCGCCAAGGTCGCTGGGAAGATGGTGTGATCCTTCTACCGCTCCAGAAGATATCTCACTACTGATGCAATTCTCTATCTATATAAAAGCCAAGTACGTCCAAGGATGGAATACTGCTGCCATATCTGGGCAGAAGCTGCTAAAAACAGCCTATCCTGCCTTTACAGACTACAAAATAGACTTCGTGGCTTAGTGGGGGATGCCATTTTCTCTACCCTGCAACCTCTCTCCCACAGAGGAGACGTTGCTATCCTCTCCTTGTTTTATCGTTATTTCCATGGCAGGTGCTCGTCTGAACTCTAATCTCTGGTCCCCCTTGCCAATCTTTCACGAAAAACACCCGTCTAGCTGAATCCACTGTGAAAAATTTCCCCCACTCTTTATCTGTGCCTAAATCAAAACGTGGATTCCATGAACAAAGCTGTGGAACTCTGTGGACACGCAGGCATCCTCTTCCTCAAACAAAAGGAAGCTCCAAGATTCCGAGGAAGAGATCGTGTCGGACGGAGTAGAGGCGACCACAGACACAGAGGAAACAGCCACAGCAGCAGTCACCAAAAAGATGAGCAAGAGGAGGTAGAGCAGGAAGACTAAAGGAGACACCCCCCACCCACAAAGACGATAGTAGAACAGTGGCTGAACTCCCCACACCCTCCACCCCCAATAAGCCAGTAGAACCAACCCCCTCCCGCCCAAGCTCCCCCAGAACAGTTTCACGTAACCCATCCCCGCATAGGGTAAACACCAACCCTCAAATACCTACACCCCCCAACTCCCATCACTCCTACTCTCACTCCTCCTCCTCCCCCGGCCAAGGAAAAACCTATGCCACCAGTCCGCACGGAACGGATGAAAAAACTCCCTTTCCTACCAAGGGAAAGGATTTGCGAACTGGATCCTCTCCAAACAATACCTGGCCTCAAAGGCCAGCAGAAGGTCCGGTACAACAAATTGAGGAACTTTGCATATGTCAGTGGCGACAACGTCGCCGACCCAACCAAATTCAAGAACGTTCCCTCGTTGACCACTTTCATAAGGGTCAACAAGGATGCTAGGACTGAAGCCCTCTGAGCCATGATAGATGCAGCAAAGGATGCTATCCCAGGCCAGAAGCTGGTGTATAGGGAGCATCCCTCACTAAACAATATCATATACAAATGCGAGGGAAGAATCCCGGTTTATATCCACCCCTCCTTTTACAGGGCACTTAAACTCACTTTCCCCCTGGACGTAGGAGGCGTGGCCAAGGATGGATTACCCTCGCCGGACTTACTCACTGGAAGCCTTGGACAGGCCTGCCACGTCCTCACCCCTGAGGACTTCAGGCCCGTGTGTGACACTGAATAAGGTAGGTGACCATGGCTTTAAACTTGGCTACTTATAATGTGAGGGGATGCAGCAACCCCCCTAATGAACTATACTCTCTGGCAGATCAATGCTTCCCTGTAAGTTCTTTGGCCATAGACTGGCCAATCGACAGGCAGGGCGCATTGATCCTACTGTCCCCAAAAAGAGTGCAGGGGACATCCAACAGTCAGCACAGAGCCGCGAGCGAAGACACACCTTCCTCTCCTCCTCACCCAGCACCGACAGTCCGACTTGGACCTGACTCAATAACTTCGAGCTCCACCACTATTATCCCATTGAATAAATACTTGCAAATGTTTAATGTTAAAAGGAGTTTGTTGTTTTTATCAAGGGTTCTAAAAGATAAATAATTAGCTGGGGTACAACTACCCCACTAAAGGGCCTCAGATGTTGAAGCAAGGCGCGCGCGTGCTGGGAGATCTGGTGTCCCTCAAGGTAGATATTCCCGCTATACAGGAGACCTACTTTATTTGTGACGGGGATCGTCAGGTGCTGGTGAATGATTACGATGTTTACTCAGCATATGGCAATACCTATAGTTGTGGAATTTTCTTGCTAGTAAATCGCACCCTATCAGCGTCGATGAATGTTGTTCACGCGGACGAGGACGGGCGGGCGATTGTCGTCGATGTTGCCGTTAATAGCAGTGTGTTCCGGATAGTCGCAGTTTATGCACCTAATTCCGCTGTGGAGAGGGCTTCCTTCCTTCGACGGGTGGCGGGCTTTATAGATGATCCGGAGAGGGTAGTCTTAATGGGTGATTGGAATGCCATCCTTGATCCCAGGATAGATAAGGTCGGGGGGACTAGCGGGTTGGTGTGGTGTGACATTAGTCTGTCTGACCTGATGGCTTCATGCGACCTGGTCGACAGATTTCGCCTGGATCACCCGGGGCGGGAGATGTGGACGTAGCATCCTAATACGTCTTCCTATCCAAGTACTTACTTGGATCGGATGTTAGTTAGAAGAGGCGATGTAGATTTCCTATCTTGCCCCACGTTCCACTTTTTAGGACACTCGGAATATAAACTAGTGATAATCCAACGGGCATTAGTGGGGGTGGTTACCGGGAGTAAGTGGTGGGTTAGTCTCAAGGCTAAGATTAGACATTTCTCGGTCAAGTACAGCCAACGCCTTGCACTAGATAAGGCTAAGGCCAAGAAGCGTTTAGAGAATAGACTGACCCAGGCATTGGAGGGTGGGGACGCCCTAGAGATAGCACTAGCTAAACAAGACCTCAACCATTTGGCTAGCGAGCGGTACAAGGACCAGATAGTTAGGGCTAGGCTAATGAAAGTCTCGAACGAGGCTGTTAATGTAGACGCTGTTGAGCATAAGGCTGCTCTAAGGCGCGGCTCGGATGGATACATTCAAAAAGTAAACGACCTTAAAGGACACGCCCTCGTGTCGACGTGGGAGATTTGCGAGGGGTTTCGAAAGCATCTATCAGAGCGCTTCACCCAACTACCCAGACTCAGGGTCGAAGAGTTTGGCAGCTATTTGGCCGACTCGCCCCGCCTCATGGCGGCTCGAGTGGCTAGCTGTGATGGTCTTGTCGCGGAACATGAGATCATTACTGCGTTGAAGCAGGTCGGCTGCAACAAGTCCCCAGGGCTTGATAGTCTACCCTACGAATTCTACTTGAGGCTGTCGCCCATGTTAGTCCTTATTCTGAAGGATATGTTCAACCATTGGTTTGTTCAGGACTCCATCCCTGGGCAGGTGACCAAGGGAGTGATCACATTGCTGAGAAAAGGTCAACGGCATGGTGGGGAGGAAGATTTAGACGATTTCAGGCCCTTGACTCTGCTAAACACAGAGTTAAAGATTTTGGCCAAGGTTCTTGCAAATCGGTTGCAGGTTGTCATCACTGACTTGATTGAACCAGACCAGAGCTATGCTGTGAAGGAAAGATCGATTCAGGACAATCTTCATCTGATACGCACGATCATAGAAGAGACAGAAGACGACGCCGAGGCTGCGCTAGGTTCCTGGGATCTGTGCTGGAGGCCGCCGGATTTAATCCGGACTTCCGCAAGTGGATCTCTGTACTGTATGACAGACCGACGGTAGCGGTGCAGATCAACGGTAAGCTGTCGGAATCTTTTGCCGTCTCCCGATCGGTGCGACAGGGTTTCCGCTGTCGCCTCTCTTGTACGTCCTGGCGTTGGAACCCCTCCTTCGCAAGTTAAGGGACGAGGCGACTACACCAGTCCTGCGCGGGATAGCTCTCCCTGGAGGCACACGAGCCAGGGTTTCCGCGTTCGCCGATGACGTCACCGTGTTCATGTCTTGCCCCACGGACATTCAAGTGGTCACCGAGGCGCTCGCTCGATACGAAGAAGTTACGGGGGCCGTCTTCAATCGCACTAAGTCGGTGGGTCTGCGGTTGGGTGCCTGGACCGGAGTAAATTCGATTCCAGGCATCTACAGTTGGACTGACGGCCCGGTCCAGATCCTTGGTGTGTGGTTTGGACCGGGTCTCCAGCTGAAGAAAAACTGGTTGGAGGTAGAGGCCAAGGTCGAATCCTCTGTTAAGACTTGTGTTCGAAGGAATTTGTCCTTGAAGGGTTGGGCGGAGGCGTGAGCCACATACGTCTTTCTGCTCATCCTTTACAATCTGTCTGTACTTCCCCACCCTGAAAAACGACGAATCAGCTTACAGGAGCACCTCGACACACTCTTGTGGAACTAGGGTAAGCATTATGTTTGCAGAGAGGTCTGTGTTCGAAATCCGAGCGAGGGAGGCTTGGGACTGCTCGATCTCCTGTGTCACAAGCACGCAGAGAGGTTGGTCTTCCTGAGCCGTTCGTTGTACGTAGACGTTCCATGGGTCACTGCGGTTGAAAGCTCGTTTTCCAATCTCACACCTGACCCCTCGGTCTCCGCCATGCTTCAACCGAGGGGGGAACAAACATTCTACGCCGAATGCCGGTCCGCACTTAGAGCGTTGCCGGGGACCAGTGTCTTCGAACAGTCTAGGAACAGGCTTTATTGGGAGCAAGTGGGGCGTAGCAAAAAGGAATCACTAGTGAAACAAACGGGGATGTCATTGGAGGAGGTCTGCTCCCAGTGGAGTTGGGCACCGGGACGGGACTTTCTTACAAATTCGGAATTTTCCCTTACCTGGCGACTTGTCCGGAACGCACTTCCCCTCCTTGTGGAACTCAACCTTTACAATGAAGAAACCCGGGTCTACTGTCTGTGCTGCAACGAAGACATGAGAGAAACAGCCGGTCATGCCTTTTTCCGATGTAGCAGGCTCAAGACCCTCTTAGGGTACATCAACGAGGTAACAGCTCGCATCGATGCCAAGGGCTGGCTTGAACTCGACGAATCATATTTTGTGGTGAACATTGATCCGTCGCTGCCTAGGGAGAAAAGAATGGTTTTCTAGCGATACTAGCAGTAGTGAGGATGGTCATATGGATCACACGCCTCAAGCGAGTCCGCGAAGGGATATCTGTTCTGGATCAGGATCTGATTGTCTATTTTAAACATCTGCTTCAAGTAAAGATCAGATGCGATTGGAAGAGGTTGCCTCGAGTGGCCTTTGACAAGAGGTGGGTGCATGACGCTAGCTTGTGCATCTGACGAGGCGCTAAGTTTGAATTTGTGTTACCACCATAGGCATGGCACATGCAATACTGGGTCCTACGGAGCCCATCCCGCTAGGTTAGACAAATAAAAAGTAAAGAGACTCTTGACTGGTGGTACAAATGAGATCCTGTACCCCGATTGTGTGTTTTTTGGCACTAGAGAACCTTCCGAGGCTACCCTATCACTACCCCACCCCCTATCTTTTTGTTTTATCATCCTCTGATCAACCCCTACTCGAAGGTCGCCACCTAATATATCCTCCCCCTCTTTTTTGTTTTTAACAATCTATTTATTTTACTCCCTACACCCGATATGAATTCTTTCCAATCCCCATTAGGGATCTCCCCGCTTGTTTTCGGTGCCCCGGAAAACAGTAGGTTATCTAACTTTCTAGATTAGCTAGATTAGATTACTAACAATGCACTAGGAATTTTTTATTATTTTAGTAAATTTCTTCTAGATTTCCCACTCCCCAGCACGAACTGTTTTTCTTCCAAATTCAAGAACTTTTTATTTTCCAATGAATTGAACTTTTTTCACACACACACACACACACACACACACACACACACACACCCATTTTATTTAAAAAAAAACAAACAAAAAATGCACACACACACACACACACACACACACTTAGAGAAATTGTATGTATATCTTTTTTGCAAAAACACGTGGGTTTTCCTTAGTTAGTTTAGAGTCCACAAAGTGAATGAGGTATTGTGGTAAATGTTGCCAGTCAAGAGTAAAGTCGCCAAAGGCTCCAATTTTTACTTTAGTTACAAAGACCCTGCAACAGTGCAACTGCAACACACCCCTCCCCAGATCTTATAGGGCCTTGTGCCTAAATTTGTTTTGTCTTTTGGAGATTTTACTTTTTTAAATGTTTTAATCGTATATTGGAATTTTTTTAATTGTAATTTTTTCTTTAAACGAAATAAATTAAATATAAAGATCAAAGTGTAGTAATGTATCTGTTCTTCAGATGCTGCCCTTCCATTTCTTGTTCTCTTTCGGTGGAGGAGAAATCCTTCACGACTGAAACAATTTTTATTTTTGTACCTTTTCTCCACATTAAAAAACGACCCTGGTGTCTAACTCTGTCCCGTGGGGAGGCATTGTAAATAGGTACATTACATATGTGTTCAAAAAAAAAAAAAAAAAAGGTTTTCATTTAATTCCATCACATCCACCAGATTTGTCTTCGGAGAGTTATTGTAAAGATTGGAAGGCATTTAAACCTGAAACTATATTTAAAGATATTGGCCTATTTCATAATGATTTCCTTTTTAATTTCTTTCTTTAAATTTATTTTCTGCGAACCTTCTCTTCCGTTCTTTCGCCATTTTGAATTTTAAGTTCAGCTTGCAGAGTCAGATTAGGAAAAATTGTTTCCTTTATGAAAATAGATAAAGTTCGTCGAAATCAGACTGTAAAACAAAAAGTAAGTATTACTTCATGAATTTGGTATCTTATTTAGCGTATTTGCAGAATACGTTAAAAATGTAAGAAAGATAAATACATTTACTGAGCAAATGCCCCCTCGTAAATACCTCCGACAAACAGCTAAATCCCACCCCTAGATGTAAGAGAGCCTTCTACTCCAGTAGTTTCTTCCACAGGACAGCTAGACTTTGAAATTCCCTTCCGGGTCCCTGCTTCCCCAACTGTACTGACATACAGAAGTTCAAGTGTAACGTGAATCGACATCTTGCTGACCAACTCCCTACACAGTACCCCTGATGCCTATGTACCTGATAGTAGCCCCCCCCTACAACAAAGTGGCAATGTGCCTTGTTTGGGGTGAAAATGTAATAATAATAATAACAACGAAAATGCTGATTTTTCTTGAAAATATTTTACCTGTCGATTTGCGCTTTGATTGTTTTTAATACGAACCCAAAATTAAGGAAAGAGAATTTTTTTTATCGTTTATGTAAATAAGTATATACATGAACTTAGGCACCGCCAAAACTGGGGGGGGGGGGGGGGGGCAGGTCAGTACTTTTTGACGGACCGTCTTTTTAAAAATCTACCAAAAATCAGGTAATTATCCGATCAATACGAAATTTTCAGCGATTATTAGGAGAAGAATGAACTTTATAACAGTGTACTTATTTTTCATAAACGATATTTATATATACATTTTTTTGCTTACAAACCCCCCCTTGTTTTGAACAAATATGCTTAAAATAATCATCTGAAACTGAACAAAACATATTGTGTTGTTGTAAGGGACAGAATTATAGATTTTAAAAAAAAAAAATTGTTTGCATACCTTATTTTGACGTCTGAATATCGCAACTTTGATTGCGTTTAATTATCCCGCTTTTGAGTTTTGAAGTGTGAAATTCGGTGAATATGTTGAGTAAAATAATTAATTTAAGTTAAGCAAAACAAAAAAAAATTTCAAACGTTTTCAAACGGGATCGAAAAAGATGATGCTATTTTTAACACAAAGGGCACAAAATTTATCGAATTTTTTTTTTTGTATCGATTATTCAAAGCATGCCCTGTTTAATAATGGTCATGCATTATTCGGCTCGCTAAAAAAAAATTGTTAATTTATTTATCAAAAATTTTAAAATGGCTTTTTTCGTATAAATATTTTAAAAAAAAGTTTTTTTCTTTTGCTTAACTTAAATTAATTATTTTACTTAACATATTCACCGAATTTCACATCTCAAAATTCAAAAGCGGGATAATTAAACACAATTTAATAAACTAGAATTTAACCTGAAAAACTATTTAAAAATAACACGGTAACAAAAGTGCATAAGCACCGTCTTTTTTTTTGTTAATTTAGTGAAAATGCATTATTTTGTGAAAAAAAAAAAACTTTACTAAAGTACTAAAAAACGCATAAATTTAATTTTGATTTTTTTATGAAAATAAGGCATTGTAGATGTAGGTGTATCAGAATTTTTGTAGGAATTTTTGACACCCCTAACACGAAACTGCGAATAAAATATAAAAACTCTTTTAAAAGTGGGTTGTTTATTTTCTTTATGGATTATAATTCCAAAATAAACTATTAAAGTTGTTTTAAAAGTAATAGAAATATTTTGTTTTATTTTTTAAAAAACAGTAATGAAATTAATTGAATTTTACGAGCTCAGTATTTTTCCAATTTTTAAACTTTAAAAATCTATCAAAATTTTTCTATTGATTCAATTTTTACGATATTTTCAGGGTCGATGTGAAATTTTATGCTCTTTCGATAAACCAAATATAATATTTTAGACAAACGTTTCTTTTTAAATTCACGCCTCCCCCTCCATTTTCAAGTGTCTATTCAAAAGTAAATAATTAATTTACTCACCAAAGTTTTATATATCATAAATTGAAGATAAAAGATCAATAAGTAATATATTCAAATTTAAAACAAAAAAAGTAGTGTTTTTTAGACATTTACCTGTAAAGTCCGAAGTTTAAAACCTTTTCTATGTTGTTTGTTTTTTCTTTTGTTTTTTTAAAATGAAACCTTGGTCCTTGCTCCTTTAACTGAAAAAAAATTAGGGCTTGAATTACATTTTTTGAGTAGTTATATGGCCTCATTGTTTTATAAAAAAGGGATTTAACAAAGGGGATGAATGTTCGTTAAATGTTTGTAGGTATGTTATTAATTGACAAGGAATGAATGTTCGTAAACTGTTTGTAGGTATGTATGAATTGACAAGGAATGAATGTTCGTAAAATGTTTGTAGGTATGTATGAATTGACGAGGAATGAATGTTCATAAAATGTAACATCTTTTGGACGATGGAGATGGTTAGAGTAGGCCGGTCATCCTGCTGTCAGTGATGTGTGTCCTGGCTTGATACTGGAAAGCGAGTGACTCCTTTCATCAGCAGCTAGCAGCCCGGCGTCTTCGTCTTCTTTTTTCTCCTCTCTTCTTTGGTTTGTGTGAATTAGGCATTGTTTAGAATTGAAGGCGTTTGGCCCATAACATGAGAGCGTAGTCGGCTTCAGTTCACTGGTGCCTTATTTCTTTTCCTTCTTCATCTCTTTAGGTCGGGTGGGAGAATCCGTCCGTGCGTTCACTGACGCAGCAGGGCGAATCTCCTCTTCCCTCTTTTTGGTCCCCTCGTTTTTAGTGGCAAACCAGCTCCCAGCAACTGTGATATTTGAGGTGTTTATTTTAGGTACGGAGCTCTGCCATTGGTCGATAATTATTTTGTGGTTATCTTATTTTATTCTTCCCAAGCGGAAGCGATGCATGGAGCCATGTGCAAAAGACGATTTTTCATTTTGTCTCTCATGGTGGATGTGTTAACATCCGGTTCGCTGCTAATTCTCATCATGTTCCCACAGTTATAAGCTTGGAAAGACAGGGGGTCGAATTAATTCACGCCTCCCATTTTGAAATGTCTATTAAAAAGTAAATAATTAATTTACTCACCAAAGTGTTATATATCACAAATTGAAGATAAAAGATCAATAAATAATATATTCAAATTTAAAACAAAAAAAAAGTAGTATTTTTTAGAAATTTACCTGTAAAGTTCGACGTTTAAAACCTTTGTTTAAAAAAAACACGTTGTTGTTTTTTGTTTTTAATGAAACCTTGGTCCTTGCTCCTTTAATTGAAAAAAAATATTTGTGTTGAATTACATTTTTCGAGGAGTTATAAGCTTGGAAAGACGGGGTGGAATTATTCAATATTTTTCACAAAATTTCTGACACACCTATTGTAGATGTTAACAAGTAAAGCTATTTTAGTGCATGTACACTTATCGAACTGCACTATCTTTCAATAATATTTTCAAGTTTAATTAAAGTTTACAATATCTTTCTTAGGTATTTTTTACTGTCCACAGTCCTTCGAAAAAATGGTAAAAAAATCAAATATATAACAATTAAATTAATTAGACAATAAAAATTACTTTGCAACCTGTCTGCATTGCTTTTCGGTGTTTTTAATTACTTTAAAATGAGTTTTATTTCATCTAAAAAATTTATCGTTTTACATGGCAAGCATATTATCCTATATGGCGATGTCATCCTCTTCCCTAATCAAACGTATGCTGCCTCAATATTTTTCTTGATCGAGGGAGTAAGTATGTAAAACAATATATTTTGGGGGGGGGGTGATTTATAATGACGTAACTATTTTGCACTTATTTTCCTGGGGAAGATAAATTGTGAAGATGTTGGAAAACTTGTCATCTGAGGCTAGGTGGTATGTACGGTCGTGGTTGTTTCGTTGCTGTGTCACAATAAACAGTCGCTGTACTGAAGGGTATGGACATTTTTTTTAGATTTAAGGATGTGTTTTCTGGACATCTTTAAGCGTTGTGTCTGATTCCTGTTCTCATGCTATCAATTCCATGCTTAGCAAGCTGGAATTCAGAGAAGTGATCATGGCTCTGGATAAGGCATCTGCTACAATCTTCTCCTGGCCCTTCATGTATCTTATATCTGTGGAGTACAGTGCAATGTAATCGAGATTTGGACCATATTTGTTTACATATATGTGTAGCGCATAAGTTAACGGTTTGTGATCTGTGTAGACCGTGAAATTTCTGCCTTCCAATGTGTTTAAGATGTTTAATCGCCAGGTAAATTGCCAAGAATTCCCTCGAAAATGTGTTGTATTTTCTTTGCATTTTGTTTAGCTTAGTTGAAAATTGATATGGGGGTCATCCCATCATCGGTCAGCTGGTGTATGGCTTGCCTCTATGGCTATGTCTGACGCGTCTGTTGTAAGTGTGAGTCTGGTATCTTCCTTGTCATTTATGTAAGTCTGCTTTGTGAAGTTTACTAGGGCTTTCTTCACTTGAGTAAAAGCTGCTATTTTTGCACCATGTGTAAGGGAGAAGACCATGCGCTTTTTGAGGGTCGGATAATTCCCTGTTGTAACATGTGTTGAAATTCTTCCTTCGCTATTTGGTATTTATCTGGTTTTAAACGTCTGAAGGTGGCGTGGACTGATTGTCTGGTCGTTTTAATATAGTGTTTAGCACTATGCTTGACCATGTCCATGTCTCTGAATGGCTGAGACAGCTGCGGATATTTTTGGAGTAATCGATTGCTATATGGGTTCTCTGGTAGGGCTGAACTGATACCTGTTGACTGATATCGAGTGGTGACTCCTCTGACCACCAACTTTGTTTGATTGTCTGTTAATGTGTGGTTGGTCATGTCCATAGACAAGTTGAATTTTGCCAGGAAATCTGCTCCTATTATGGGCATTGTTACGTTGTCTATGGTAAAAATCCATGTGAAAGTTTGCCTCAAGCCGATGTTGATAGTCAGTGATTTATCCTCGAATCTTTGTACTGTTAGCTGCTTGCAAGTGATACAATTGGGGCGTAATCTTCAGACTGGTCAGCGGTGGTATTACACTTACTTCGGCACCAGAAAGAAAATTATATCCATGAGTGCTGTCACGGATATAGAATAGACAACATTTTACAGAGGATCCAGCGACAGTCGTCATCTTTACTGGCTAGTATCCTCATTTCCCTGTTTCATTTTGTTACTGAAGGAACAAGGGTGGGTACAGCATCACGTATTACTGCTGAATTTACTATGGTAGAAACAATGTCCACATTTCTACTTCTGCTGGTACTCCTTCATCTATAGGGCGACCTGTTGTGATGTGAGTGCTGGCAATCTGCCTTCAGTAAATCCTGTATTTGTTTGGAGAGCTTCTTGACCGTTGATTTTAGCTCAGCTAGCTCCTCGTCTCTTTTTGTGTAGGCTGTTGTTGTAGCAAGTTTGCTCAGCATGCTCGGAGGTTCTCATGAATCAGGTGTGTTATTTCCGCTAATTTGTCAGGCTCTGTTCCTTCTGCCATTGGTGCGAAGATTTGCACTGTTGATGCTGTAAGTTTATTCTGCCACAAACTCCTCATTATGTTCTCTGACATCTTGTTATCAACCAAAAGAGTGTGCATGTAACGTAACAACTGCGAAAGAGTGTGGTCTCCAAGTTCGACCTGCATAAAGAAGTTGCATAGAATCGACTCGTTGTATAAGCCAGTTTTAGGATTGCTTCCTTCAGCCGGTCTTAAGGGTTTTCTTCTGGTATAGTCTTGAGTAAATCTAGTACCTCCTCCATGATGTCGGTAGGTAATTTCTCAACCAGGTAAGTGCATTGTGTCCTTTGCCATGTTATCTGCTTCGCATCGAATAAGCTTGGATTTAGATGAACCAGTATTTAATGTTGGCTGGGTTAAATACCGGGATGTTTAATGATAGGCTGGCTGGAGATATTTCTGAAAGTGACGAATCCATGCTCTTGTTTTGCTTGATTTAATCCCGAAAATGATTTGGAAGCCTTTAAATTGCCGGTCTGTGTTCTTTGCGTAGGACAGGAGGTGGTGTAGATGGATGTCTGCGGTCCCAGTTTAAATGGGAGAATAACGTGATGTGGAACTCCTTAAACTGTGACGAAGTGTGAGGTACACTCACTTGTGTGCTGCTTCGTGTTTGTCGGTTTTAGAAGGATGTAATTTCATAGCCTGGGACGAAAAGAAGGAGGGATGGGTAAATTATTCTCGATCAGGGCAGACATGTTTTTTCTCTTCAGAAGGATGTGCATGTCTTTTGTTTGATTGTGAACATTAACATGGCCAAGATTTAAAACAAACAAAATTGGTTGCATGTGATTAAAATGTTGTCTGGTCCAAAAGGCACAATTATTGTATGTTAAATTTATCTGTGGTTTTCAAGTTAAATGCAATTTATGCAGTGTCTTTGGTTCATTAAATTTTTAGATGAAAGTACAGAATAGTTAACAAAATTCCTCCTTGTTTGAATGAAAAGTAGCAATACACATGAAAAAATCTAAATGGTGTTTAAAATTTCAATATAGGTATATATAGAAAGAGTGTGATGACCTAAGAAAGAATCTTTTAAAAAATTTTTAAATCCAATTAAAATTAAAGTTATGACTATTTTTGTGTCTCACATGTTTGGATATTTTCCCCTCCTTAAGACCATATGCATTTTGTCACATTTTTTACTCTAATTTTTCAGTAAAAATGTTATATCTTTGTTAAAACACAAGATTAAGCAATGAAATTTACCATATAAGTGTATTTTTGTGCTAGGAATTAAAATATGCTACTGAAAATCTCCAGAAATTAATGGTTTCTACATAATCTGCAGTAAAGGCACATAAATATGCTGCAATTCCTTAAAAATGCCATGTATCCATGAAAAGAAAAGAAGTTAGAGAACTCAAAGTTGAATTGTAATGCATTTTATGTACAAGAAACTGAAATCGAAATCTAAGATTGCTTAAAAATGAATATAGCGATATTTCTTTAGTATTATTGTAGATTAATACCTTCCGTTAACTTCCCCTTCATCTGACCACCTCTCCAAAATGTGATTTTACCTTTGTAGGCAATTATGTGTGAACACCTTGAAAAAACTTTAATGAAAAGTAAACAGATATTATTTTAGAATTTAATGTAAAGTGATTTTGAGCCATTCCAGCGTTTTAGGGCAGTTGATCATTTATTTTCTATAGGAGATAAATCCTGTGTGCTTTTTTTTCTAGAGAGGATTATGTGTGGTTTTAAGAGGGTTTTTGTGCAATTATGAGAGGGTGGCTAGGTTGCCACTCTGACTTTGGGTTAATAATAGAACTAAGGGAAATTATGTATGAACATCCTGAAGACGTGATAGAAACAAAACAAAAACAATTTTAGATTTTAGAGTGGGAGTTTGTTTCACATAAATTTAATGTAAAATAATTCACCATTTCAAGACCATTCTAGCGTTTTAGGACAGTTGAGCAATTTATTTTTATAGGGGATAAATCGTGCACTTTTCTTTAAGGAAGGATCTGTTTAGTTTTGTTTTTTAGATGCTTATACATAGTTTACTGATGAATTTTGTTTGGTGGGGAGCTTGCCACTCAAACAGCGTTATTGTTAAAGCTAAAGGTTTTAGGAGGAGACTTGCCACTTGTACCTCGGGTTAGAGGTCGGATTAAGGGAGTTTTTTATTAAGAGGGCATTTGACACCTGTATTTATGGTTAGTAGTTCATAATTATTGGCTTTTGAAAGATCACAGTGTATTATTCTAATGCTACACGTCGCCTTTTCTGTCCTGTCAGTGAAGGAGAAATCCTTAATGACTGAGACAATTATTTTTGTTCCTACCCAGATTGTCCCTTTTTGAGAAGCTGGATTTTCCTCACATTAAAAACCGACCTTGTGTCTAACTCTGCCCTCGTGGTGAGGCATGTAAGAACTTTATTAAGACTGAGCACCGCATACAAATATTTAAATATTGATTTTGCATTTTCTTTTTATATAATTGGGTAGTTTAGTATCCATTCAATTATAATTCACTGAAAAAAATTTGTAAAAAAAACTAAAAAGAAATATTGTAAGGGGAGGTACTGCTCACACATGTGAAGCAAAAAAAATTTCACATTTTCGGTTGTTCAAAACACTGTTTAATTCACTGTTAAAAAACTAATTCAATGGATAAAAGTGCATGCAAGTTACATATTTACAAAGTTTATTTTCTTGTCTTTTCAACCATTTAAATATTTTTAAATTTAACCAGAAATAATGACGGACTGGTTGAGATTGCTTTAATTATATATTCTGATAATGGAATAGCTCTAATTAAGCTAATTATGTTCTGATAACAAAATAGCTCCAACTAAATATATAAGAACATTTTTTTATCTTCATATTTTCATTTTTTCACTTTTTAATTCGTTCTGGAATAAAAAGTTTAAAAAAACGTTTGTTTACAGCAATGCTATTGCTGATCTGCTGCTACAGATAGTTTTTAGATACTTTTTTTTAAATAGAACGATTTTTTCCATGTATCATGATTTTTGATTGCTCAGTACTGCAAGAGGAAGTAAGTTACAACTGCACTTTTAATGAATAACAACATTAAAAAGATCGATTTATTAAACAGTGAGTTTCCGAAGAAAGCTTTTCAAAATTTTAAATACTTGTCACCTTGAAATCTGTTTTTTAGCACAACAAAAAATGAGTGGTCATAAGAATTTCTGACACCCCAAACTATTACAAGTGCCATTTCTTCTAGGTATTTCCAAATTTCATGACAAAATTCTTAATACAAGCATGGTATTGGCATTTACAAATCAGGGGGGTCATTACAAAATCTTAGAAAAAATGTTGTTTTATGATGTTAACATTTTTATCACTTTATTTGCTTCAAACTCTTAAAATATATAATGTACGTTATTATTTATTAATCCATTTGAAAGTATATTCATTTCCGAACAAAACAGTGGTATTTGAGGACTTAAACTGCTTTGGTTTTTAAAATATGACGATTTTAGCAAAACCCTCTGGAAATCTGATTATCCAACGCATTTTACCATCTATGTGTATTGCTATGAAAAGAATAATGAAAAGTTGTTTTTTCTAAGCATTTTTTTTTCTGATGGGACACACAAAGGCTTCACTGTCCGGCATATTAAACGTGAACTGCAAGTCTCAACACAGACTGGTGGACTGGTTCCAATTTTGCAGGAATGTGTGTGTCAGCTATTTGAAAACACATTCCTGTAAAATTGGAAATCTTGGCCATATTGTAGAAGTGGATGAGTCCATTTTTACTTAGTGGAAATACAACAGAGGGCGAGTAATTAAACAAGAGTGGATTTTTGGAGATTGACAAAATCTTAAAATTAGGATTTTTGGTGTTGGTCAAAGACTCGTCGGCAACCACGCTTTTTGGATTTATTAAAGAATAGATAAGGCCAGAAAGCATTAGATATAGTGATAGTTGACGTGGCAATATGGGCCTGGATAAAATCGAATATAAGCATATCCAGGTCAATCAGTGAGAACTTTTTGTTGATTCGCAGACTGGTACTTGTACAAATTAAAAATCAATGCATGGCACAACATGTGACATGCATTATTTATGGATTTTAGTGGAATTCATGTGGGCACAAAATTTTTAAGACATGGACGATAAGTTATGTAATTTTTGGAAGCAACTATCATTTACCAATTTGAATAAAAATATGTGTCACACAGATTTTTGCTAAGTTGTTTTTTTTTTTCTGGCATGTCTATCCCTACAAAAATATAGTGACTAATAGTGACCAACCACTACCTCTTGCAAAAGAAACTTAAGAGAACCAGTATTTTATTTAATTTTCTATTTTTGAACGATTATCTAGTTTTCACTTTTTAAGTGACTATCTATTCTTCCAAGATGTGACCCCTACCATGTCATTTTTTTTAATTGAATCAATCAATCAACAACAGGGCAACAATGTCAAAATAAGCGGAGAGCACATACAGCACCTGGAAATTTCAAATGGTCATCCATTTAGTACTGACCAGGTTCAACATGACTTAACTCCGGTGATCAAGCGAGAACTGGTATGTCGACGTTTTTATGCCCTATAATTGAATAAACTCTTTTTAAAATAAGTTAAAACACACATATGAAAAAAAAAACAGACTTATCCAGCTAGGTAGAGGAGTAACGGATCTTTCCTTTGATAACATTTATTTGTTATATATTTGTTGTTTTATCAGTTTTTTATTTTGTTGTGTATTTTATTTAATTTTTTTTTTTGAGCGATTCCAGTGTCAAGTGAAAAACTAACCTGCACATATAGATATTACACTTATGTGAAACTTGGCTATATGCATGAAAAAAAATAATTATAACATTTTTTAAAAATATAAACTGCACTTGGAAAGAAAAAGTGCCCTCTCCAATATGGCATAATGGGCTAATTGCACAAAAAAATTAATTAATGCCATTACAAATCAGCTGATAAAAAAATTATTCTGTTTTACATGCTCACTGTCTCAGCCAAGAAAAATATTGAGCCAGTGTATATAATTTGATTAAGGAAAAGAATGACATCATTTTATTGGATAGGCTTGCCACTTAAAATTATTAATTTATTTGTTGTATATTTGATTTTTTACCACTTTTTCAAAACATATTTTTGTAAAACTTAAATTTAACTTTAAATAGTTTTACTTGTTAACATTTACGATGCTTTATTTTCATAAAAAAGCAAAATTAAATTCATGCGTTTTTTAAAGTTTTCTTTTTTACACAATTACTAAATACCGAGAATTTCTTTAAGATTGATTGATTTTCTGAATTTTTGGTGAAATTTTATGTGAAGAAAGTGGTCAAAATATTTTATACATTTTGGGAATCTGCCACTTAAACAATTTTTTAGATGAAATATGGTACTTATTTTTAGTATCTCAAGAATATTACAAAAATAATGTCCATGCTAATGAAATTAATATAACTTGAAGAAAAATTAAATTTTCAAACTAACGATATTTTAATTGAATTAAGTATCTTTATTAAATATTTCCACCAAAAAATAATATAATTGCAAAAATATTTCATTTGATTTTAATAATAATTCTCATGAAAATTTCAAATGTAATATTATAATATTTCTTAGTACGCATGAACATGTAAACACCAGTGCAAGAATTTGTTTTTATAAATTTGAAAATTTAAAAAAAAAAAAATTTTTTAAATTGTACCACAAGTCACTAAGAAAAATTAAGGTATAATTTTTGGGCTTCCATAGAAATTTCGTTTACTGCTTTGTCATTTTTTTTATTGTCCAAAGACCGGTTTCTGTTACTGAATTCTCGTTTGGAGGGATAATTAAGCAATTTTTGTAGTAAAGATAGAGTGCTTTCTTTTTAATTCAATATCTTAAAACATTACTAATTGTTTTTGAAATAGTTCCAGAAAACTTGTGTAACTTTGAAATGTGGTCGAGTTTTAGAGTTTTCAGAGCTGCCATGAAAACATTTTTCCTTATGTTTTTTCTCATGTAAAACTATATTCACCATTAAATTTCATGTATCCATAATTTGTACACATGCCAAAAAGTAGCGTCTTTATGCAGTAAGAGAGTTACGGTTCTAAAAATAGTCACCATCTTACGCCTATCTTTTTTTAGTCAACTTTAGTGCTAAGTGAAACATGCATGTTTTTGCTGTAATTTCAATTTTCTAAAAGAAACGACGTGTATGTTTACTTCCAACTGCACCCTCACTGTTAGCATACTCCATCTTTTAAACAGGTGGTTTTCCTTGCATTCAAATTATGAAGAAGCATATAATCCAGATCCCAGTCCTGTACTTTATAGCTTTTCTAAATCATCTCTGTAATCAGTAGACACTTTGAACTCAGCAAATGAAAGCAGTTACCATCACAAAAATAAACTTTGATGAGGTTTGTAGAATAACAATATTTATTAGATCCCCAAAGTCAACTGTCATTAAACACAGTGTTTTCTAGGACAATGATAATAAGAAATGATTGCATATTTGGAATGAAGAGCAAGGTAAAAAAAAAAGGAGCCTTGTATCTATCTTCAAGAATGCAAATTTCAGATATTTTAAGCAAAAAACATTCACCAACCTTACTATATACATTGTTCTGAGATTAAAGATGGCAAACTTCTAGTGATTTTCACAAAGCAGAGATTTGTTTGTACCATCCATGGGATACATAGTGTGATGTAGCCGGTGGGTGTGTATAACAATATTGTTAGTTCATATTTAACAAGTCTCTATTAACTTATGAGTGTTAAACGTTCTGATATGTGATTCGTCTAGTGTATATTTATGACAGTATATATAACATTTATGATCATCTTAGCTGAGTTGTGATTTCTGATTATTTTACTATTCTCTATTGTGGGTTGTTGTGTGTATGCATATATTAACAGTTTATTGACAGGGTATAAACAAAAGACGGACAATATTATCAGTTGGAACACTAGCAAAAACACATACCTCCAATCTTCCTTACATGCGTCCTAAAATCAAGGGTGCTTTTCTCTGAAAGTGAAAATGTTCATGCGTGAATTATATTCTGATGTAATAATTTATTTCTTTTTGGGTTCTTTTTCATAGTTGCCCCACTTTGTAAAAAGTTACATTTTGCTAAATTGCCCCTTTCTGACTTCTACAGGCATCCTGTCCAAAAACCCTGTGTTATATAGTGTTATTATTAAAAGATGATGTATGTATTTGTATTGTTCTGTGTTCGTGTGAGTTCATATTTTCAAAACAATTTATTAACCGAATTACACAATTATCGAAAACAACATTTTTTTGTCTCGTGTAATATATCTGAACATTACAATCTCTTTATTTTTTTATTTTATTTATTTATTTTTTTTTAACTTTCTGCCTGTGTGTGTATATTTAAACCATCTTTAAATGAATGAAATGCATGGTGTAAAAAAGTTGTTTTGTTTTTTTTCATTATGTATGTTTTCTATTTGCGGCATATCAGCCTTTTTTCTAATTTTCTTGTATACTTTTGTTCTATTGTATGTATGTGTGTTCATTTTTTTCTTTGATACTGCATATGTGTGAGTGCTTCTCTTTTTTCCTTCTTAATTATTGTTTTATTTCGTTTTTCATTTTTCATTTTTTTTCCTTTGTTTTTTTTTTCTTTTTCACATTCTGTGATCGTCTATGGAATGGACCCTTACGGTGTATACCCGTGGTAACGCCAAGTTTCTTTTTTTTTTTTTCAAACCCACTCTTGCTTGAGTGGACTAGTCATGTTCACCAAATTTGAATTTGTTATATAGTGTTATTATTAAAAGATGACGTATGTATTTGTATTGTTCTTTGTGAGAGTCTTACGAGAGATTAGTGTTGAGTAAGAGATGTTCATGTTGTAAGAAGAGATGAGAGATATTAACATTGTTAGAGAAGAGATATGGACATTAACAAGTATATATAAAGAGAGGGAAATATAAATAAATTTTGGAGAAGCTTTGATATTAAGATAGATAGACCGATAGTTTGACATTTATACTTTTGACAGTTCTGTGAACGGGAATGTCTCTATAACATTTATACTCTGACACATATACTTTCTAACACATATTTTAGATGATGATTTTATCAAGGTTCTTATAACATAAATGGACAATACCCTTTCTGTTGAATAACAACACGACGACGCAGATACACACCACATGATGATACATTTATTTCTTCTTCGACCGATCGAACATGATTTTATTTCAGGGATTCAAAGTTGTTACATGGTTATTTCTAAAAGCCTCTCACTTCTAGAGGGTGCCTTGACTCTAATGGAGAATCGATCTGAACCTCTTTGCTTCTCTCCACTGACTGATTCCAATTCTCACTTATCTAACTAAATTCATAACTCATGACGTCATTGCACGGCTGAGCATGTGTATATGAGACCCATGGCATGAATCCTTCTCTAACTTAATTTTACGTAACTCACTTTACAATAACATTTTCGATTCTCTTTGTTTCATAAAGGAATTTAACCTATTTGTTAATTCTGTAACCCAAATTTCTATTATGTTTTCTTTGTAAGAATGTAAATAGTTTCCATCCAAATTGTATTATTAAATATTTTAACAGAATCAACAATTTAACTGGACATTCCATTTATAACATTCTGTGTTTATTTTAACTTATGATTGGAATTCTCAATTCCAAGTATAGCTTCGCAAGTTCGAATCATTGACTATCCTATTTCATATTTACATTTAACTGATTCCCTATTTTTATACTTATATGAAAAGGGGACAGCCCTTATCATGTAACACCTGTCTGTCTGCTAACACATTACATATTGAACTGATCTTCCTTATAACTTATAACAAAACTCTGTCTCAACATCTATCTTTTCCATTATGTTATGTAGCCTTAAGATCCTTGCTGGGAGTTTGTCACATATCTTTGTGTATATTATCATTAACTTAAATCCCATCTATAAAGTTAACATGAAGTTAACATTCCTAAGAACTATTAAATGTAAATATTTCAACTTAACATAACTGTTCACATTGATAACACTCCTTGTTGCATTCTACTTTTACCAATCATAATAGTCGGCCATTATAATACTTTGATGTTTTCTAGTAAATTACAACATAAAACTCCTTTGTTCACAGCCCACAATGTAGTTAACTCTTGTTTTCGATATCCAGGAGTTATCTCCCTTGGACCATTTTTTAGTTTATTTAATGTTCGGCTGCCATATTTATTTTCGTACATTCTTTTAAATATCCGGATGGGTAGGATGTTTCCGTTTGCGCCTGTGTCAACTTTCATCCTTAATTTGTGTTTTTTATTTCCTGCGTCCTCGCAGTCGATATTCGCGAATATCTCATCTCGGTTATCATTTTCTGCACAAATAGTATATAAGAATAATTCGGTATTTTTGGACGATTCATCATCTTTGTCTTCTTTCGATGTTGAGTTTATTTCTTTTTTTTTGGTAAAAGTGTTTTTTGTATCTGTTTGGTTCGCTACCCTGTCTCGTTCCGCTGCAGTTCTGTGCCTCTTTTGGGTTTTTTCGACCTTGTAGGTTCGTTAGGCAGTATTGTTCGAATGGTGTAAGCCATTGCATCTTCTACACGTTTTGTTGAAGGCATAGCAGTTTTCTTTTCTATTTGTGTGATGTCTGCCGTATCTTGTGCATGGTTTAATTTTTGTAGATACCGCGTGGTATATCTCATTTTTCCCCTCGTTGGTGACTTTGTATCGAGAATTATCTTTTGTGGTTATCTCATACTCCCTAATACTGTCTATGGCTGATTTGAGGGTTAATTCAGTTTTGGCTATTAAGTTACGCCTTTCATCAGCGCTCCTAAGCCCTTTTATAATTTGTTCCAAAATGCGTTCGTCTTTGTTGTTCCCGAAATCGCATCTGTCCACTTTTGTTTTAAGTTTGACTAGGTAGTCGTCTATGTTGTCTTCGTTTTGCCCCATTGAAGAAAATTCTAACCTCTCGACCAATTTATTTGGTTTTTGTATCATGTGGGTCTCGAATATTTAAAATATGTTGTCAGAATTCTCCTTTTGTTAATTCGAAAGTTGATGGTTTTTTAAAAGCTCGCAGCCTTTTGGCCCGGTACTGAGCAAAATATAATTGTTGATTGAGATTGTCGGACTGACTTCCTCATCTTGGTTGTTATTGTCACAACGTCTAGGACCACTCAGCCATATGTCACTAGGACAATTCTTAGTTGGTTTTTGTTAATGTTAAACCTATGTTGTTATTCAAGGTTTTCTCTCTCTATCAGAGGTGTCCAAATTGCATTCAGCTCTATGCTTGGTTTGCTCAGTAGGTTGTTATGTCCGAGCATGTGAGCTGTTTCTTTAAGTTTTCTCACTTTCCAGTGGGTCTCTCTGTTTATTATTTTTACTTCATCCCATAGGGGGCGATGATCCCCCCTCTCCATCCAGACATGGTTGGCTATACCCGATTTTAAAGTAAGGGTGGAAGAACACCGAAAAGCGGTAACTAAAGGGGAGACGGAAAAATCGGGTATAGCCAACCATGTCTGGATGGAGAGGGGGGATCATCGCCCCCTATGGGATGAAGTAAAAATAATAAACAGAGAGACCCACTGGAAAGTGAGAAAACTTAAAGAAACAGCTCACATGCTCGGACATAACAACCTACTGAGCAAACCAAGCATAGAGCTGAATGCAATTTGGACACCTCTGATAGAGAGAGAAAACCTTGAATAACAACATAGGTTTAACATTAACAAAAACCAACTAAGAATTGTCCTAGTGACATATGGCTGAGTGGTCCTAGACGTTGTGACAATAACAACCAAGATGAGGAAGTCAGTCCGACAATCTCAATCAATGAAAACAGCTCATCTCAAAAATACAGACAATTACCAAAATATAATTGTATTTCACATTTTCTTCAACTTTGTTGATAATGAAATAAGAAGACATAAAATCAACCCATTCGCTATATGCCTTGTGCTTATTCTCATTAGACCAGTCCAGTGTTGATAACGCGATATTGGAAGACGCCATCTTTTTTTTTTTTCACTTCCAATATATTTTTTTTTCAAAATAAGGAAAAAGTTTATTTTTCGTTAAGTACTCACTCTGTGAGGTTATCAGGTTACCGTTGTTTCTGTCTGTGACTTATCGTCTGTCTGGTTTCGTTCTCCTCTCACTGCCACTATGTAATACGAACTTGGTTGTTAGTAGTAAATGAGAACTAGACACGAGGTGTATTTTTACATGTCTTTATTCATCAGCCATCTATGAACTCTCTAGCATAGAGAATGTGTAGAAGGGGAGAGAACTCTTACAATTGAAGAGTTCCTACTGTCACACCTCCTATTTTATAAAAAATGTATGGCATACATTTTTCTATACATTTTTCTATATATCGATCCTTAGATTTTCCACACTCCACAACTAAGAAAAATGTCAGACTCCTCTATTATTTTTTATCTTTGGCCAGTCTTTTCCCATTGACCACTCTCATTTTCACTTAGACTGAATCTCTTTAAAGTCTTATGGCATTTCCATTTGGGTGTAGATTACTCTACCTATAATCGATCTTAGCTGTTTATTTCCAGCCACCCTTTGTCCATAGTCAAAGAGAGACTCCTCTTTTGCTTCTCATCAGTACTCAACTCTCTCATCTGTTGTTTTTTATCCTCTCTTTCCTAGGAGCGTTGCTAACAACTAGACTCCTTGACTTCTACCCAGCTATTTCATCAATTATTTCCATCCATATATAAAGACAACATTTGGGGATCAAAATAGAAAGCCCCTACCGACAATATTTCTACTGGTCAGCTCAAAAGATACCACCTTTTGTCTATGATTTTATATGGTACTTTGTTCTCAGTATATTTTGACTTGGGTCCCTATTTCACATTTTACTTGTTACATCTAGACGGCTTTTTTAGTTTATTTCCAATTTTTCTTTTCTCCCTCAAGTGATTCCCAACACAATTACTCTATGTTGGAAGAATATTCTTTATCCTCCAAGATTGCGCATTTTTCAATCAGCCAAAAGCCCACAGGCGGTTCCATCTGCATCTTTACACTGTGGGAATGCATCATTTTTGCTCTCCCCTAGTATGAGCACTTGCCATGAAAATAACAATAAAATAGAGACAGGCTCACAACGTTTCTTCTGTGGGAAAGAGATTGCAGGGAAGAGAAAAGTGCAACCCCATTAGACTGCAAAGTCTATTTTGAACTCTGTCAAGGCAGGGTAAGGTCTTTCTACCTGCTCAGATCTGGTAACAGTACTCCATCCTTGGATGTACCTGGCTTTTATATAGATAGAGAATTGCATCAGCAGTGAAATATCTAATGGAGTGGTAGAAGGATCCCACCATTTTCCTAGTGGCCTTGATAACAGATTAGATGTATTTGTTCCATTTCATATCAGGAGTAAAAGTTAAGCCCAGAAGCTTGTAAAAACATGGAGCCTCTTCAAGACGAGAGCCATCTATTTCAGTTGATGCCAGATGGGGGATCAGAGGGTTGATGATGTAAAGATAGAGGCTTGGTTTTAGATGCAGTAAAAGTAACCAGCTACCTCTTTCTCCATTGTACCATATGCTCAAGATCAGAGAAGAGAGAATCAGAGAGAACTTGGTCATTTACAGCCTTTCATGTGTTTTGGGTTATTTTATTTTTCTGCGGCATACACCAAGTGGTTTCAGCAAAGATTTTTCCACATTGATAAGACCCCTTTATAGGATTTCATCCTCTTGGCAAACTTTTCAGGGAGAATATTAATAGATGCGACTGTGTCAATTTAGAAAACAACTTTATTCAGATGCATAAGGCATTTGGCCTCTTTTGCCTGTTTTGTCTTTGAGGTTTCATCCCATTCACCCAGTTGGTGTATTCTTTGTCCTCCTCCTGATTATGTGTCTAGTTGATGTACTCATGGTGGATTTACAAAACGCATGTTACTTTCATTCATTTGTGTGCTGTCTCTGTTATCATGCCATTCTATCTTTGTTGGGAAACTTGGGCTCAAAGTGTCCCTTCTTGTTGCATGCATGGCACAGTTTGCCATGGATTAGGCATCTGATGCATATTGGCATGTGTGTGTAGCCACAAAATTCTCTTTTGGAGACTGGGTCCTTCACTCAACTGGTTTTACGTACACTCATCACCTGGGCTGTATCTAGTCCCATACCTTGACTGTGAGTTGAGGCCATTTCAGACACTCTGTATATGTCTATATTCTTTTGTAGAGTGAGGTTTTGTATTTTTAGCAGATCCTGCTTGGTTAACTGGTCACAGGCACCTTCTACTATCTGGTCTCGCAAAAATGAGTCACTGTATCGAGTGCAGAAATTGCATGTCTTTGACAGTACTCTTAGGTCATTGTAGAAATTGTCAAAGGCCTCTCTCTCACCCTTTTTTCTCTGACAGAATGCAAATCTCTCCTAAATTTCATTGAGAATTTTGATGGAATACTCCTCCAGTGCTTGTAGTATGTCCTCCACAGTGCTCTCAGTCTCCGGGGTGTCAAACTGCATGCCCTTGTATGTTTTCATGACATCTTTTCCCAGGCAGTTCTCAAGTATAGCAACCTGAATTTCTCATGCTTTATGGTCCAGACCTGTCAATAATGAGTAGTTCGACACTCATTTATGAAATATTTTCCAGGAGTCTGCCTTATTCTCACTAATCATGAGTCATTCGGGAGATCTAATGGCATATCACCAGTCAAGGAAACAATATTAGTTACAGTAATTATATTCTCTTCGGCAGCACAGCCGGGATGAGATTGGGTCCACTTGCTTTTGAGGTGTCTATATGTGATACCATGTACGTGAGAAGGGGTGATTTTCAAATCATCTAGTGTGGCGTCTGTCCACAAAGGAAAGTCGGGGGGGGGGTCCAATGTGGAATTTGAGGCCAACTGACTGACAAGTAGGTTAGCCATGTTGGTTGCCATGCAATCAACCTCATGATTGTTTGATAGTGGGGGAATCGTTGACTGCCCATTATTTACTACTCTGTTGTAGATTTTCCAAAAATCACGAGTTCCTAATTTCTGTGCTTCGATGTGTTTTCTGGTGGTTTCAGTGTATTCTGTCTGAGCTGTCGCTATCTTTCTTACAATTACTTCTAACTTCTATATACTTCTGTCTGTTTGAACTGGACTTATGTCGGTTGAATCTGTGGTACACATGCTGCTTTTGAGCAATAGCAGCTGCATAAGTAGAAGTAAATCATTGGGGAGAGTAGGGCTTGCTATAGAATTTCCGTGTGGGAACATGTTCTTCAATTGCAGTTTTGAACCATTCAGTGGTCTCATTTGTGTACTATTCCACTGGAAGAGAAAAGATATTTCACCATGGGACATCTCTGATGAGTTCCCTGATGGCTTCCCAGTCAGCCTTTTTGTAATACCTCAATGTTTTGAGCAGTCGGTCTTCAGTTCTAGGGCGCACATTTTCACAGCATGATCAGCATTCCCGAGTGGGCTGTGAGCATTTGTACAATTATAGAGAACTGTGATCAGAAATAGATCTAGAAGTGAGGCATATTGATCTTGCTGGTCTGGGAAATGTGTCGGAAATGTGATAGGGAATGAAATATAGATAAGATATGTGTTGTGCTACTAGCTATGTCTGTGTAAGTAGAGAATCCAAGCGAGTTTCTGTGGTGGACATTGAAGTCACCAAATAGATGTACTTGTTTGCTAGTATTGAGGGTGAATGCTATATCTATGCTGTCAGAGACTTTGTTTATTCGGGTACAATCCTAGATTGAGGGAGAGTGATAGAGAAATACAAGTAGCTAATATTATATTGCATGTTTAGCCTGAAGCACATAAAGGCCTGGCCGTCTGATTCTAGTTTTGTTTCTCTAGTCAGGGAAGGGTGTTATGAATGGGGGTAATTTGTTTTTGGCCTTAGTTTTGGGGTGCCTTTGCTGTTAAAGCACAACCTTTGTACCATGTACAGGATGGAATGATAAAATTGTCACCCCAGAAAAGACGACATAATTCCCTTTCCATTTGATGAAAACCAGTTTTTTTTATTTTTGTTGCAGACCATCTGCTAGTTGACCAGTTTAGTACAAATCCGAAGACCAATAGGAGCCTTCTATCATGTCTGAAAGTGATACACTGTTCAACAAACAAAATTGTAGATGTGCTACTGTAAAACTCATGCTCTCTACCAATCCAAGTTATGAAAACAGGACCTGGTTCAATCAGGTGGCTGCTGGAAGATCATGGGTGTGGCAGCAGGACTCAGCGCTGGTCAACAAGTCCAAAGAGACCCAGGCTTGGCTTCAGAAGGAGTG
Source organism: Euprymna scolopes (assembly GCF_053919585.1). Lineage (NCBI taxonomy): Eukaryota > Metazoa > Mollusca > Cephalopoda > Sepiida > Sepiolidae > Euprymna > Euprymna scolopes. The sequence continues at coordinate 390,482 of NC_136487.1, read as the reverse complement.
CTACGATTTTGTACCCTTCTCTCACTGCCCCCCTTCTCCCCCAATCTGAACTCGCTAGACTACATTATTTGGTCATATGTTGAGAACATCATCAATTTTGTTACAAGTCAGGCATAGATAACAATGACTTTGTGATGACTTATTTGGATTTTCAGTGAATTCTATTTTCTATCTATATGAGGAATAATGTTTGGGTTTTTTTTCTGGAAAATAGGGTTTAGACTTTTTATGTATTTTTCTTATGTATGCGATGCCAAATTTTTTAATGTTGTTTGAATACTTTTTTCATGATAATCACCGATTGGCAGTCTTCAACAACTTTTGCAGTGTTAGGTTCGGCTTTCTTTTATAGTTTAATTCACACTCTGCCTGGAATACCAGTCTTTTGCAAATACCAACCCTTCTACATATACCAAGCATTTGAAATCGTTAGTACTTTCTTTTGCAAGTTTAAAATCGTTGCAGTGTTCTAAATTCCAATCTGTTCAGTTCGGTTTTCCAAGCTCGACTCCCGTCATCTTACTGCAAACTGTAATAAATAAAAGAGGAAATTTTAGAATGTAAAAAAACATTCTCTCAAAATACAGTATGGAACACTATTGATAATTTCATTTATACTTAAGACAAAGACAAGACTTTCACCACATATTCTGGATGGCTTTACATCTAGTTGCAGCTGGCAACATGAAATGCATGCTTGAATGGTCCAAAAATTTTTGTCCAAATGTTGGAGACAATGGTTTGTGTGAGGAAGCGGGGAAGCTGAGCAGGACAGTGTTCTTTTCCTGACAAAATCAATCATATCCCAGGACATGTGGGATTCGTAGTTGTCTAATAGGAGCAACACGTTCTGGTCTAGGCTACAGTTTGAAAAAGAAGCAAAATGGTGTAGGCATTGAAGAGTGCCTTTGTCATCCATTCAGAGTGAATGGCAAAGCGATGTACACCAGGAGGTGCACTGTTCGTCATGTCTCTGAAGTTTACTCTTGGGAAAATCAAGCAGGGAGGCACTAGCATCGTCACAGTTTCACCCTCTTTGTGAGAGAACATCTGTGCAACTCGCTTGACCCCTTCCTCTACCAGTACTTTCTAAGTCTTCTGCAATATTTGAAAACCCGTTTAATCTTGATTGTAGATGTCCCCTGGATCAAATCTATAACGTTTGTCCAGGCCCCCTTTTTTTTCTTACATGGAGGTCACCACTCATCAAGGCCTGGAAGCCACTCGGGGATAAGGGTTATTGCATGTACAGTAATTAATGGGATAGTATCGTAGTAATCATTAGTAATGGAGATTTGATAAAGTGTCTTACTTAAGGGGGCAGTTCATCAGGAATCTGTTTATGTTGGACTTTAAGGCATCCAAGTTGTAGTCAGGTGCGAAACAGGTAAACAGAAGAGAGTTTCATAGGTGTGCACTTCTAAGAAAGAAGCTTTGTTCATGGAATCTACGTTTTGATTTAGGCACAGATAAAGAGTAGGGAAAATTATTGTTATCAAAGAATGTTGTCGCATTCGTTTTGTTGAACACAGTTGCCCTTGTACCTCTGGAGTCCAGGAACTTATTTTGTTTTGGTACAACTTCTGAAAGCTGCACAATCAATCCTCCCTGTTTACTCTGTCTTCCAATTGTCAGAAAAGTGCTTTTTGTTTCTTTCAGTGAGTAGATAAGCTAGCCTTCTAAGAGTTTTACTGTCAATCAAAACCAATTCTAGATGCTTTGATGATGTATTCCAGAAGCTCTTCTTTAAATTGGCTAAAGACCTGTTGTGATCGACAGCTTTCTGGAAAGGTTATCAGTTTTCTTGAAAGCTCTGTACAAAGTGGCTTTGTTGATTCTAGCATTTATCATCTTGGCAAAATGTCTGTCCACTATCCACTACCTTTTTTTAAAAAATTGTTAATAAAAAGTACAATCATTAAGTACCCACATGAAAAATAAGGACTGGAGTATGTTAGTACAAACCAAGGACAGATCAATACAGGCAGGGGCAGGATGATACATGTAGCAACTTGCCCCGAATCAATCTTCTCCAAAGGAGATTACTGCAAAACATAGCTAATAGACACTCCACAATCAAAGACAGCTATTTTTTGCTGTGCGATTAGCTTTCATAGATTCTGAGCTTGCCAACTTTGCCTGCAAGAAATTCGCACCACTATAAAGATTAAGAGATGTATTTAAAATTTTACTCACTTTGTTGAATCAGCTCATACTGAGTAATGTCAGTACACACGTAAATTGTTTCTTATGCAATCTTGGTTGAGAGTGAAGGTCGGACCTTAACAAGACATGGATCAGAAAAGAAACAAGATTCAGCAAAATTGTGATATTGAAGTTGTATCAATCTGCCCACATCTTCCTTATATCATACTGAGTAATACAAACAACCTAATGTTTAAAAAGTAAATAACAAATGTTATATTCTGTTAGATTTAGTTAATTGTTTCTTTGAGGGAAAAGGAAGCTTGGATGTTTAACGATTTCACACGTTTGGAGCAAAATAAACTTATTTACATTATATCTGTCTAAACTAATACTACTTTTATTTTTACTCTTATTCATCCTAAACAAGGAACTGTACCACTTGGAGGTAAGGGGCTACTATTTGGGATCCAATCTAAAGAGACCATGTAGGAAGTTTAGAAGCAGGATGTCTATTGAACTTCTGCATATTACTACAGTCAAAAGTAGGGAATCGAGGGAATTCCAAAGTCCTGCAATTTGTGGGAAGAAACTATTAGAATATTTTCAGACATCTAGAAATCTGTATAGTTTAAGGGTTGGATTTTGCTGCTTGTCAGCTTAGTCTGGGTATTTATGTTAAAGGGGGCACAAGTGCTACGAGTTCATCAGAGCACATTTCATTAAGATACTTGTAAAACAGATAAGGATTCAACGTTCTGATGGTGAGTCAGGGATTGGTTGTTGGTTGATAGTGTGGAACATATTAGGATGGAAACTCTTTTTTGAAACTGTCTAAGAGTGAAAGACTAGTGGTAAATGCACCAGCCCAGATGTGGCAGCAATATTCAATGTATGGGCGAATGGTTGCTTTATAGAGATAGAGGATACTCTCAGATGTGAGTAATTTTCTATCACGGAGACAATATCAGGGAAGTCGTTTATGAATATTAAGAATAATAAAGGTTCAAGTATCAATGCCCGTTGCACGCCCACATTTATATCATGTTGTTTTGACATATTACCATCACAGATAACCTGGACTTTCCTCTCGTCTAAGAAGGATTTGGTATATAAAGTATTCGTCTGTTAATACCATACTATTTAATTTCAGGAGAAAACCTTCATGCCAGACCTTGACAAAGGCCTTAGATATATCTAGGGCTATTGCTCTTGCCTTATCCAGTACATGGTATATACATTCAGAAATTATAGTTAGGATAAGTGCAGTAGATCAGGCTTGCTGAAATCCAAACTATTGGTTGGAAAGAAATTTAGGATCTATTAGGTGGTGAGCTTTATTGATTAAGGACTCAAATATTTTGGCAAAACAAGGATGAAGCCTTATAAAGCAATAATTGATTAGATCAGTTCTTTTACCAGAATTCTTGAAAACTGATACCACATAAGCAATTGTCCAGTTGTCCGGAAAGCAAGATTCAGTAAGGCATTTGTTTTAGAGTTTAGAGAGAACGAGGGCAATCTCAGCAGAATATTATTTTTAGAGTATAGCAGGAATGGGGTCAGGCCTACACGTCTTCGAGGTGTTTAGGGTCTTATATATCATGAACATGAAAGAAAGTGATTGTTAGACGATTTGATTGTGGTTTTTCTCCACAAATGGGAAATTTGGACGAGTGTGGTTTGTTGGGTCTAAAATGGAATTACAGACTAATCCTTAAGCAAACAGTCTTGGTTGCTGTGCAAACAATCTCATGGTTGTTGGATAGTGGGAGAATTGTTGATTGTCCATTATTTACTGCACTATTATAAATTTCCAAAAAACTCTGAGTTCCTAATTTTTGTTCCTCAATGCATTTTTTGTTCATTTTAGTATGCCTTCTCTTGGCTGCGGCTATTTCACTTTTAGAATTATTTCTAGTTTTTGTAAACTTTTGTGTATTTGTATTAGAATAATATCAGATAAATCTGAGGAATACATGCCGCGTTTGAGCAATGGTAGCTGTACAAGTAGGAGAGAACCACTGGATAGAGTGGGGTTTGCTTTCAAACTTCCATGTGAGAGCATTACTTTAATTGCTGCTTTAAACCATTCACTAGCTATATTTGCACACTGTTCTGTAAAAAGGAAAAAGATACTACTCCATGGAGCATCTCTAATCTGACCCCTCTCAGTCTTTTTGAAGTACCATGTCATTTCGAGCAATGGATCTTCAATTTGGGGTTATTAGTTTAGGGTGATGTTTACCAATATAACAATGTGATCCTCATTCCAGAGTTTTTTATCGGCATTTGTCACACAGTCCAGTCCTGGAGACTTAAGACTAAGTAGTATTGTCTATTTGTTTACATGAAAATTAAATTTTAAAATTTGAATGTCATTTTAAATCTTATTTAAATCTATTTTGTATATTCTACTAGTGAACTTTTTTCTTAAGTGTCTAATATTTCTATGTCTTTCCTTGTTTTATTTTCTTTTTACACTTTATTGACCTGAGAATCGTCATTAGTGTTTTTTATATCCTCAAAAGATTAGAATATCTGAGCGTACATCCCCTAAGGTTCGTCTTTAAAACAAATAAGATATGCTTAAAAATGGTATGAAGTAATGTTAGAAATTAGAAATAAAATTTTGATCACTATTTCAAAAGTACTCTTCACCTGTATGCGAGTCTTTAAATAGATGGAAACTCTAGTACCTCCCAGAATTTACTCTAAAGCATAGCTGGTCTTTCCACAAGGGAATGCTGTTATCAATCCTGGAGACTTTACATTAAGTAGTATTGTTTGTTTCCATGAAAACTAAAATGTTAAATTCTAATATCATTTTAAATCTTATTTCAATTCTTTATCCTCTTATTCTTCTCATTTTACTAATGTATTTAATATTTTAACTATATTTTATTTTTCCTTTAATTATGAATTATAAATAATAATTAAATTTTTACACACCATGCTGTGTACTTCAATCTCTCTTTTCCACTTATACTGAGAGCGTAACTTATTTACCAATTAATTTTACTTTTCAGTGGACTTTAACTAGATACATATTGTTTTAAATGCTAACTCAATTACTCATAACTATCCAAGCAGGGATGCAGAAATACCTGCTTTAGAAAACAGGTATGAGGTTACTGCTCTAAATGCTGATGGACATAAAGATATTGTCAGAAGCAGATAGCAGAAAGAAATCTGATGTTAAATCTGTACTACTGACATTGTATGTCATTGCACCAAACAAATAGGGGAGGAAATCATTATGTTCTGGTTGACAACTTTCCAAGAGCTGGTGACTCAAACAACTTATCGATTTGCAAACCTAACTTGTTAAAGTAGGCTCTGACTATCGCATGGTTTTTATGCTGCTTATTTGTATATTATTCAGGTAAAAAGGTGCGATCACAGAGATTCAGCTGAGACCCCCAGTACTTGGCCTAGTTTTCTGAACGCCTTGATTTACGTTTCATTCACTTCCTCCAAAACTAATTACTGATTACTTGATCGCAGAAAGTGGTGTTATATTCCGACAAACATACCTAAAAAAACATAATTTCCTTGCTTTTATTCTATATTATAGCATATCAGTGTAATATACAAACAAAAGACCTGCAGATTTGACCATAGAAAAATAAAGGTTGCACTAACAGAATATTAAAATAGACTAACTCGTAATTATCCTGCCTGGGATTTAGGTAGAGAGGCTTATTCTTAAATAAGAAATTATTTTACTAAAATCATGGTAGGAAAATGGGACTGATCCTGGAATACAATGCAATTCTTCAAATATAAAATAATGTGAAAGTAAAACCTATTAGAAACGATGAAAATTTGAAAAGAATTAGGATGACCTATTTAAGCAAAGAAGATTAAAAGGTGATTTATTTACAAATCAATTCTGAATGAGTAATTATGGCAGAAAATATGGTGGAAAAGACAGTAGGGTAAATTGTGAAAAGACTCATACAACAACCAAATTTTTCTTAAAAAAATAAAAATATTCATACATTAACTTTTTAAACTAAATCAAGTAAGTCAGATACGTTTGTCTTGTCTATGGTCTTAATCTACCTAATCGGTTACCTTTGCCTGAATTCTGCCAACTGAACAATTCTGTCTAGCCAATGAGTTAAATTATTGTAAGAGAGCAATGGAAAATGTTTACCTAGCTTATTATATAGTTTGGGAAACATGTCAAGCTGTCAAACGAAATTTGGGAATTATAATTGTTTTCTAAGATAATAAAATGTGTATTTTTAAAAAGGTATCTCTAAAAAATCTTTCTTTTATATTCCATAAGAATAAATAATTCCAGACTTTTATGTCATTAAGGATGTGTTAGTTAAATATCTGAAAAGAGAAAATCCATTCATTTCATTAAGACTAGTATTGCATAAAAATATAATGACTATATTTTCAATTTCATCAACAATGAATTTGTAAACTTTTTAAATAATAACCAACATAATAAATTCAATTATACAACAAGATATTTATTTACTTATTTTATGTTTGCAGAATTTACAGTAATGAAGAGGAATCTACTGTTTGATTTGAATGGATCTTCATTTTAAAATGCTTGGAAACTTCTTCATATAAATTTGCTGAATCAAAAATTTCTGGAAGCTGAGAAATGATCATCTTAAAGAGTGTTATTATTTTTTTATCAAATAAAATTTGGTAAAACTATATCAAAAATGGTATCCTGGGTATGTTTTCCCTAGTTATCTTTTAGAATAGTATTACCTATCATGTAAAAATTAATTAAAACTATAATACAACTATTACTGGCAAAACTGAAATCCGTCAAAGCAGCACTGATAAAATAGAAATATATTTTATAAAAAATTCGACAGTTAAATAATTTTTGTTTTTTCTTGTGAAGTATGTTCTTATCTTACACAAAAGCCAAGTTTGCTAAATCATATGCAAAGATATGGGATACAGATACCATTCTTACGAGGTTTATGGGTTCTTTTTAGATATTAGCTAAAAAATTTTTACAGCGTATGCAAACAAATATGGAAGACAAGCTATATTCCTGTGAAGTATGTGGTTCTACTTTTACATGTAATTCAAATTTGTTGCATCATATGCTAACACATATTGAAAACAAGAGAGACAGACCACATTCCTGTGAAGTATGTGGTTCTTCTTTTACAAGAAAGTCAGATATGTTGCGACATATGCTAACACATACAGGAGAAAAAACACATGTTTGTAAAATATGTAATTCTTCTTTTACACTGAAGTCTAATATGTTAAAGCATATGCGAAGACATACAGGAGAAAAACCACATTTTTGTGAAATATGTGGTTCCTCTTTTACGCAGAAGGCTCATTTGTTGGGTCATATACGAACACATACAGGAGACAAACCATATTCTTGTGAAGTATGTGGTTATCCCTTTACGCTAAAGTCATCTTTGGTTCGACATATGCGGACTCATACAGGAGAAAAACCATATTCTTGTGAAATATGTGGGTCTTCTTTTTCAGAAAAGTCATCTTTGATGAATCATATACGAACACATACGGGAGAAAAACCACATTTTTGTAAAATATGTGGTTCTTCTTTTGCACGGAAGTCAAATTTGTTGGTTCATGTGCAAAAACATACAAGAGAAAAACCGTAATCTTGTGAATATGTGGGTCTTCTTTTTCAATTAAGTTAAATTTAATAAATCATATATTAACACATACAGAAAACAATAATAGAGGTCAGTTTACCCAATGATACAGGGCTTAACAGAGTTGAGAGGGAAAAGATAACAAAGTATCAAGGACTTATGTATGATATGAAACGAAATTGGAAATTAAAAGACGTTTCAATCATACCAGTCATCATAGGAGCAACTGGGCTTATGAAAAAGAACTTTAAAAAGTACATAGCAAACATACCCGGTGAACCAAGTGCAAGTGAAATACAAACGATTGCACTGAAAGGGACGGCTAGAATCCTGAAAAGGTCTCTTGGTTGGACTCACAAAAATAGGGGTAAATGTCAGACATCTGGTTGGATGTCCCATCCCCTAGAAGAAAAAGTTTAAGAAAAATGACAAAAAAGGGAAAAAACAAACCATATTCTCTGAAGTGTGCGGTTCTTTTACACAGAAGTCACCTTTGTTGCATAATATGGTAATAAATATGCTAGACAAACCACATTGTGAAGTTTGTTGCTTTATATTCTAATACATGTGCAAGTCAAACAACATTTTTGTGAAGTCTGTGGTTCTTCTTTTGCACAGAAATACAATTTGTTGTGCTTATGCAAACACATACAGAAGACGAAAATATATGATGTATACTATCTGCTCTAATAAAAATATCTGTAGAAATATTTAGGAACAACCTCTAAAAGATCCAACTCTTTTGAAGTATCAATAACAGGCAGACAAGCTATAACACTTAGCCTGAATAGATATAAGTAAATTAAAAAAGTGAAAAGCCATATTTTTTTATTATTTATGTGACTCCTCTATATCTAATAAATCATCTTTATGCAAACACACATCGTTGTAATGAGTAAGATATTGTGAATGTCTGGCATCTGATAAATCCCTAGCTAGCAAAAATGCAAGAACCTTTTTTAAAAGTTAAAAACTATCCCATAATGTGTATGATTATTCTTGTGTTAGAAATTTGTATTAGTCTCCCATATGCAAACACATACAATATGATCTTTTGGTTACATTAATAATTTTCTTTTGATAACAAAGTTTTTAATCTGATATGAATCTTTAAATCCCCCTGAAAAACAATGCAGCTTTATGCCGAGGTCATGTCTTAATGGTTTTTACTTTAATTTCCAAATGTAATACAACTGAATAAAATGCCTATATTATATCTAATCATATTCTAAATCTCTACTGGACTTTTTAAACTTTTAGTATCGTTTTCAAATAAAATGTTATTAGTGTAAAGTTTGAAATATGAAGAACATTCAATAAGCAATGCCCAGACCCACATCTGGTTGTCTTATCTAGTAGGAAGTTTTCATGTGCATTTATTTATATCTGTATGGGTTATGTCACAAATTACAGCTCTGAACTAATGTGGTTTCTGATTTACAAATGTTTAAATTGAGTCAGCCTGTTCAGTGTTACACAATGATTCATTATTTTAGATCACACACACAATAGGAAACTTGATGAAATGAAATATGGTTATGATGCACATCATTAGATCTTGTTAAATGCTGGCATTGTGAATTTAAACATGTCCTAAAATTTGTGGAAACAGCTCCCAGATCTGGTTGCATTCTCTTTTTTATTGATGAAGTAAATGTCAATAAAAGTGAGGCTGCCATTTTGAAAGGTCCACATATTTCTCTTCTGCAAATAGCCCAAGAAGTCATGATGAGTAAAACGTCTGTAGGAACTATTATTATAATTTGCATATGCATAAGGTGTTTACCAGATGGATTCCCAGGTTACTTACATTTTTCCAGAAGCAAGAATACGTTGAGTACTCAAGGATAAATTTAGAGATCTGCCAAGAAGATGAGTTAAAGGTTTTCAAAAGACATTACATGGGATGAAATCTGGGTCACATCACTACAATCCAGACACCAAAGCAGTCAATGCATTGGAAGCACTTTGAACCACTACCTTCGAATAAAGTAAGGATACCATGCTCATAGTCTTATTGGACAAGGACTGAATAGTGATGACAAATTTCCTGGCGAAGTTTACCACTACTACAGGAGCTTTTATGCTACTCATTTGAGGAAATAAAGTGAACTATCAAAATCAAGAGGCAGGGCAAGATCAACAAAAGTATCCTCCACTTGCAAAATAAAACTCCAATCTACAACATGTATATCATTAAATCAGAAACATGGGCGTCTTCTTATTTTCCTGATCTTGCACCCATGACTTTCACGTTTTGAACCATGAAATTAGTTTGGAAAGGAAAGTGTTTCCTAGATGCTGCTGCTTGATTTTCCGATTCTCAGAGACTCTGCCAAATTGTTGTCATCGATGCATTAAAGGGTGGAAGGAATGCATCATTTTGGGATGTTCTTATGTAGAAAAAGACTAATAATTGTGCTAAGTTTCGTTGCTCTACTGTCATAAGGAGTTCATCAGCAGAATTATATATTGAATACCCCTAAACACCAGTTTTCTATTTTTTAGCAAACATTTTGGAGGGGAAGTTTCTCATTCAAAATCATACAATTAAGCAAGAGTTGAACAGTTTTTTCGTGATTACTGATGCAGCATCAGGATATTGAGATAAATATGAACAATTGTGAAGTGATTCACAATATTCTGCCTTGATGTAAATGGTATACTGCATAGTGGTTATATTTTGACAGACTGTTTTTTATTTATGTGAACTAATCTTTCTACATGGAATAATTGATTTATTATTAAATGAAAATACTTTGTGTGAAGTATACTTCTACTATGCTACTTACACAATTCTCTCATTTCTAAACTAGTTGGCTTGAGAACATCAACAAAAAACTTATCAACGACTTGGAACACTTCATAACATTTGATGTTGAATTATTTCTTAACGTCTTTCTTGTGTTTATTGAGCAAAAACATGAAATAAAGTTGACAAAATGTTAGAATAGACGTTTTCATTAATTTAACTTTTGATTAAATGCTTTTATTCTACAGCTTTCTATTCTATTTTTACATATACACATGTAACTTTAACATTAAAAATTATATTTTTTGCTTTTCAATAACCTATACTAGATGAGATGAGTAAGAATGCTGTTGTATCCATACATATTAAAATAGAAATAAATAAAATATTGTGGAATATGATAGCCATCAGGTAGCATATGCTTACTAAAACATGAATAGAGTTTTGTAAATGAAAAATTAAGGAAAACGAAATTTTATAACAAGTATTTATATATCTACAATTTTATGAGAATACAACAGTTATTTTCAGTCAGTTTGGTTTAAAACGATTTTTTGTTTTGTTTCTTACAATAAACAGAATTATGAAAAAGTCGTCAAATAGCAAATATATAGTAAATGTTATCAAAGGCAAAATAAGTTATTCTTCTACCGAACTGGATAAGTTTTTTTTACATAATTTAACATGCGTATTCAGTTCAAAAAAGTTGTTTAATGTTACATGAGAACAAGAAAAAATGGCTGTGATATGATGCTTACATATTTGCTGTCTCAATAGTGACTTAAAAATAAACAATGAAACAAATTCCTGTTACAATAAAACCAATTACTGTTAGAAGACTATCAAATAAATGTCACGGTAACATTTATAAGTCTTCTAACAGTAATTGGTTTCATTGTTTATTTTTAAGTCACTATTGGGACTTCAAAATTGTAATCGATACATCGGTGCTATTATTCTTGTTCTAACATAAAACTAGACACTACTGATTTTTTTAACATTAACATATTAAAGTAAAAACATTAAAAACTCATCCAGCTAGGTAGAAGAGTAACATCCTGCCTGTTATAATATTTATTTTTTATATATTTGTTAATTAACCAACTTTTCGTACCACTGTCTATTGTAATACAAACCCCAATGTTCTTAGGTTGTAAATATCTTGAGTTAATTGTGGCACAATGATATAAACCCTCTTTCTGGCGAACTCAAGAGCTCCCTATGATTAGAAAGCTTCTTACCAATATTTTCTCGTTCTCAAGAGTGGGAAAATGGAGACCCACAAATGCAATTGTTGCTGTTTTACTTTGAAATTTCAATGCCAAATCAGCTTGGCACCGACTGACAGATGTTTACAAAATTCAATCGAGTGAAAGTAATAAGAGCACACAGGCGAAAAGGTCAGATTTACTATGGTGACACCAGGATTTGTTTAACAACGATACATTTTTAGCGTTTTTGCTTTTAATTCATCTCTTTCACTCTTTTCTGTCTCCATCTGTTTCTCTCATAATTTTTATCATAAAAAAAGAGAAAAACAGTTGTAATCATCAACAGAACACAAGGGGTCACATGCCTCAATTTCTAGTTAGAACTTGTAGATCGTAACAGTTGGTCCTAAAAGTTTAGACTCTTGACTTTATCAAGAACGGGTTTTAAAAATAAAAACGCTTTTTAATGTTTAAATAAATGTCTTGTTGTCTATTGTATACAACATTCAATTTCAGCACAGTAGTCCTGCCAGTAACAACATCAAGAGATAACTCAACAAGACCCGTCAAACAGATGTAGCTGACGACATATCAACCTCTTAATTTATAAGGGATATGCCTATCGTATTATCCTGGTTCACAACTGCTGGTTGCCATGCCCAGAACATAACAACTGTTCAAGAAATGTTCCCACAACACAGACATACCAAGACATCTTCCTCGACAAACAGTAGCACATAATATACTCTTTAGAACGTTAACTTTCATTAAGTGACAAGAACAGCTAATCTCAATTAAGCAAAAAGTATCAACCTATTCAGACTATTTGTTTTTATTGTTCATACAATGTGCATTTTCATTCAGTCACTACAATGTTTATTTATTTGAACAGCATAAAATTAGATAAAACTAAAAGAAATATGGCACCAATGTTGAAAGATTTTTATCTTTTATATTAGACAGAATTTAATCTTAAATTTATCAACTTCCATCAGATCTATATACTATAAAGAGTACATCATGAGAAAAGGGAATCGATGTCCATCAGTCATGTTTGAATACATCCTTGTAGCAGAGAGCCAGGCAACCTCTGGGATGCTGTCTTGTCTGCTCACAATAAAAGATGTGCTTGGGGATATGGCTGTTATCCTCCTAATGGACATGGCCCAGCCAGCAGAGCATGTGCTAACAGAGAATGAGGTGTATGCCTCAGCACATTGGTGTTGGTGGCCCTGTCCTGCCATATAATGCCCAAGATACAATGCAGGCAGCGGCAATGAAAGCTCTCAAACTTAGTAAAGTCAATAAAGCCAATGTAGAGTGGCACCTGCTATTCTTGGCTTTTGTCCTGGGGATGACTAATGAAGAAAATCATAGCCACAGTGGATTTCTCGTTACTGAGACTGAGTAGATGTGCTTTGCTAGGATCTGAAGTCCGGCAAGAACCGCTCTGAGAATGCTCAGCAAGAAGTGCCCAGGTAGTTATTGCAGTCACTGTGATTACTTTTTTTCATACGGGGTGATTATCTTCATGCTGTGCATATCCCAAGGTACCAAATATATATATATATATATATATATATATATATATATATATTAGTAGCCTGGCAAGGCCATAGGGGAGACGACTGAAACAGCAAAACTGAAGCTGACCTGCAGGACATTATATATACAAATGTGGGCAAATTTTATTTGTTTGAAAATATAGCGTTTTTTTTTATTAATTTTCATAAAATTTTAACAATATAGTAGTATTGTAATCTTCAAAAAAACCAGCAAATTTTCATGTAGTTTCGTCCCATAGAACCAAAGATATGAGCATTTCAATATTCAATTTTGCTTTCATACATAAAGTAAATTTCACAGCATATAAGCATTATCTGATATTGATATATTCATAATCGCACCCTATGTGACCTCTAACCCTGTCCAAGTCACATATATGTGTAATCGTCTTCCTCCGAGAGCTCTCTACAGGATTCTTCTGTGCTGTAGGCGTCGTTTATCATGTTGATATGCCAATTTCCACTGAAAATAATTAGCTTCTCATGCAGGCAAAAGAAGACAAACTCAGATATCTCTATTCTACTCAATTAATTCCAACGAAATTTTCAACATGTGTTCACATATATACAATTGTTCAGTTCGATTTCATACAAAACACTTAAGACCCAATGAGATTTAGTCTTTTGGTAGTGACGAACAGCAGAGAGATGGGGATATGGCGACGACCCCTCAGTCTGGTTTTGACTCACCCAAACTTGGCTCCAACTCTGATTTTATGGTGTAAGCACTTGCTTATATTGGAAGGTGACAGGTTAGGTAGGGTTGCTTACCAGACCAATCACCAATCAGCCCATCATTCTGGGGAACTCTCAATCTAATGCGTACGTGCTAGTAAATCTATGAATGTTCGTAGGTTTCAGTTCCCACGGACAGGCAGTCAATCCTTTGACCACTCATTTGGCCCCAGAATCAAAATCATATTCGTGATAATTTCAAAACGCCATCGAATCTGTCACTTTCCCCAACAATAAAAAGTATATGTCTGTTTTACAAAACAATAAATTTATCATTTAACTCTTCCTTTCAGCCAGGTTAACCGCCACTGCCCGGGCACCCAATAATGCTTAACAGTTAATACCAGCATAGTTGCCCGGCCTTACTCAGTGTTTCGGGGGTCTTATCTCCCCCCAATGGGGAGCTCTACTGCTCCAAGAGGCGGTCACACCATTCCCTATTTCCAAAAGGTATATATATATATATATATATATTGTAATTAAAAAAAGAATTGTAGTCAGCGTTTGTATGACTGTTTACATTCCAACTTGTTCAGGGTAGTTCCAAGATACTCCACTGCGCTCCTTACTTTAGTCTTTTTGTGGGCAAAGCCTCCTTAATATGCAAATCAATGCATATTCAAACATATATATATATATATATATATATATATATATATATATATATATATATGCGAATGGCATCACAACAAAATACATGACATGCTGGAAATAATACACAGGTTGCCATATTATTTGGAGAATTTGTTGATATGTGAAACGATGGTTATTCCACGGGTCATAGTTACGAAGGTACAAAAAATGCAATGATAAGAACAAGAAAGCTAGAAATGATAGTCAATAAGACAAAATAATTTATTGAGAAAAATTTATTGAAGCACTTTTTACAATGGACGACTATGTTATTTTTTTATGTGTGGACAAAAATAAGTTACTTGCCTTTAGCTGTTCCCAATATCTCTTTTTTGTTTTAAGGTAAATAAATCCATGATATTCCCTTGTAGATGACGAAAATAAAACCACAAATTTTCAAAGTTCTTTCGGTAATTTCTGTAGTTTCGTTTATTCGGTGGCAGAATTTATTT
Organism: Euprymna scolopes; assembly: GCF_053919585.1. Classification (NCBI taxonomy): domain Eukaryota; kingdom Metazoa; phylum Mollusca; class Cephalopoda; order Sepiida; family Sepiolidae; genus Euprymna; species Euprymna scolopes. The sequence goes on along the minus strand of NC_136487.1, from coordinate 375,362 downwards.
TCTTTATCATGCTCACTGAAGTCACTTTTTCATTTTTAATCAGGCTAAACTTAGCCACACAGCATTTCGACCTTGTGTTAGGCCATTAAAACAACTTCTTCATTTCTAGAAGAAACATTCTGTCTTTTATCCTCCAATGCATGAATGTTACTGATTTTTATGTCTTTACTGACATGTCATTCATCTTCAACTTATTTATAGTCGAGTCATAACATCCGGATGAATCATAATCTTTGCTTGGTTAGCTTATCTTCAAACTTTTTTGATTTTCAACTGTTTTAAAATTCAGTTAAGACTATTTCCAATTTTTATGTCTTGTTTGACTGAGATAAAGTTCACACATCCCGGACCAGTGGACACAGATCTCCAACTGACTAAATATCACAAATCTTTAAAAAAAAATAAGCGAGAACTTTCCAAACGTGATATAACAATCACCATCATCACATCAGAAATTGATAGAAAGAGTAAGAAAGAAGAAGTGGAAAAAGAGGAAGAAAGATTAAACAAGAATAAAATTCCAACAATATTGCAAATCGTGAGTAGACATTGTTTGGTCATTCTCATACCTTTAAATAACAAATGCTGTGAATAAATAAAAAATAATAATAAATATATTATGGCACATCATCGCTTGACGCTTTCTGGAACAAGTTCTATGGCAAACCAAAAGGGTACAGCATAGCTAACCTACTAACTTTCGATATCTGTATAGGGGCTCTAAATGGACAAATACAACACAATTTTATGTTGTAGAAATACCAAGAACTGCAGTCAAAGTGCTTCCAATATGCGAAAACCTGACACTAATAATCAGACATTTGGACACCTTTAAAAATGTGTTTAAATACACATTTCTTTTATCAGCAAACTAGTGTCAAAATACCTCAATCAGTTTGATAAGATTGGAAATATTAGTTGGACAGCCAAACACCTACTTAAGGAAGATGCAAAACCTTTCATTGACCCTCCACACAAATGTAGCATCCACTACAAATTTAAAAAGACAAACTGAAGGAAGAGATTAATTGCGTCCTTGCAAAAGTTGTGTCCCAGAAAGTTGAGGAAAACACAGACTGGTGCTTCAGTTAGGCTCACCTGATGAAAAAAAGACGAGTCTCTCCAAATATGGTTGGACACACAGACATTCAACATCTTCCTCAAAAGATATCCGCACAAAATACTGATAGTAGAACTAAACCCAGCCTTTCCTAAAGCCAAAGTGTTCAGTAAACTTGATGTCAAGGTGGGATGCTGATTAGTTCAGCTGAACAAGAAATAAAAACTGTTGATAACCTGCAGCATACCATTTGGACGAGTTTTCTGAAAGAGTACAATTTTGGTCTTAATGTCTCGAAAAACATGTTTCAAGAAAAATGTATCAAATCCCAGAATGCCTATATGGTGTGGCCAGCATTGCCGATGATGTAGCCATATTGGCCAAAACAATGAGGACCATGTCAAAAACTTGCAGAAACTGTATAGCCTGAGACTGGGCTTATATTAAACAGTAAAAATATTTCATAAGACAACTTAGTATATCCTTGTTTTTTTAGAAACATTTGGTCATGCGCATGTTGGCATTTTTTTTTTTTTGTCTAATTAGACCACAAGCTTATTTCTGCAAGAAATGAAATTTAATATACGATTTGGTTGGCTTTTGTGAAAAGACTCGTCGTTATTACAGAGAGAGACTGTAGTCCGATTTTATTAGATTTTAAGAAAAGACTCATCATCTGTAAATCGAGAGATTAAAATGCGATTCGGTTGGATTTTAGGAAATGAGTCCTCGTTGTTAAATGGAGAGATTAAAATACTATTTGGTTGGATTTTATGAAAAGACTCGTTATTAAATTGAGCTATTAAAATATAATTCGAGTCAGACTTGTTTTAATTGGCATTGTCGAGTAGGGATGCTGGCTATGTCTAGCCATGTGGTGAGTGCTAGGTGTGTCTAGCCATGTAGTGCGGGCTAGCTGTGTAGTGAGTGGGAGATGTGTCTGGCCATATAGTGCAGGCTAGCTGTGTCTAGAAGCCCTGGACATGGGTTTATACGAGATGACTTTTAAAGATCATGAATATGTGTACTTTAATATGTCTTAATCTGCATATCAATTAATTAGCAGCACTAAAACTACATTTAAAAAAACTGAAGGCAAGAGGTCGGGAGAAATGGTGGGGATGAAAAATATAAAAAATCGTGCGTTCGAGTCACCATCACTTGTTCGCATGCGCCATGTTAGCAGTCAGCTACACGAACGTATTCTCAGACACAAGCTGCAGAAAGAGTGAGAATGTCAATCCAGTTCATAGAGAGAGAAAGCGCATAAGGTGTACATACTGTTTGTTAGCTTATCCCCCACATGGTAGCAAGTGGCGTGAGGCGCGCCTGCTGAAACGGTGGTGGCTGGTCTGTAGACCACTCACCTCGGAAGGCGAGCTGGAAAAAGGAAGAAGCTGCTTATTGCTCTTGCTTTTATAGTTGTTTCCAGTGGTCTTTTGCGCATGTGTGGATTTCCTTTGAAAGGGGAAGTGACGTTGCCCATGTGCGCGTTCATGTGCATATATGTGTGTACATCAGCGTGTATGTGTATACACGTGAATGTGAGTGTATATACACGAACGTGAATATATGTATGTGTGTGGACGTGTGCGTATATGTATATGACAAGTAATATAGCTTGAGATGTGAATGCGTGTTTTTGTGTGAAATTAGAAAAGGCTTGCGCACACCTCTTAAAAAGAAAGTTGATGAAAGCGTTATGAACAATATATTAAGGGCAGAAACTGTTTTAGCAGATCTCAGAAATGCTGGATAAACAATAGATGATGCCTTTGTCATTGCAATAATACTAAAAAGACTACCGTGCCACTTTGACATTTTTTTTCTATGTAACCCACAGCAACAAGAAACTAACATTCGATGTCATGATTTACCTTCCTTCTTTTTAAAAAAAAACTACTATAAAGTACGATAACTGTAGGTACGTGCGTAATGAATGCCGATGCTCAAAATATCTTGACTCCTCCCTTTACTTAAAAATTCACCAAAAATCAGGAAATTAACTAATTTTAATGAAATTTGCAGTATTTATCAAATAATGACATGGGAATATAATGAACACATTATGTTTATTTAAATCTTAGAGGAAATGTATTATTTTGTTTAAACAAATAATACCTTTACTAAAGTTATGATTTTCAGTGGTTAAAAAAAACAAAAAAAAACATTAATTGATTTTTGCTTCTTTATGAAAATAAAGTATTGTAAATTATAACAAAACATAAGAATTTTTACAATGAATGTATGTAACTTCAAAATTTAGCTGAATTTGTTAGTTCGCCGTGAAAACATTTTTTTTTTTTTTTTTTTTCCACGTGTACAAATATTTTTTTCTTTTGGGAAATTAACTTTAGTCGTTAATCTTTCAAATACAATGAAAAAGTAGTCGGAAACCTACAAAAAAAAAAAAAAAATGATAAATTGGCTCTCAAAACTATGTCCCTCTATCTTTTTTCAGCCATTTTTGCTCGTACTTAGATAACTGTAACAGGCGAGGAGGCACCTCATGTTTTACATGTAACGGAAAGGGCATCTATCTAAAAAAAAAAAAAAAAAAGTCACCACGACAAAAGACGAAAATATGGTTTAACTATTACAAAAGCACCAGTGCAGTCTGCAGTGCACTGCACCACGAGAGAGCGAGAGAGAGAGAGAGAGAGAGAGAGAGAGAGAGAGAGAGAGAGATAGTCCTGTCGCTACAAATGAAAAAGTTAGCAGATATCGAAGAAAATACATTTGCATTTAAAATGGAAGACTACTACATACGAAAGAACACCCATATGGGCTTACTAGTCGATGCTAGAACATCTTCTCACGCTATTAGAGCTGCCCAGAAATTTAAAAACTTCAACTAAACATTCCAGTGAGAGAACAACTATATGGAGTTGGCGGATGCAACGAAAACTAGTGGTATAGCATTAAAAAGAGAAGGAAGCACGCCTACTAGATATGAATGGAAACTTTTTCACAGCTTACCATAAAAATGACGCTACTTAAACCCTTTTGCATTATTCCTTTTATTATAGCTGTTTATAACAAAAAGTAAACATGATTTTCGTCTAAGAACATCTTTGTTTAAGCCACAGTTATCTTTAATTCTTTTGTGCTTAGGTATGGAGAAATATATTCTCTAAATTAAGCAGAAAACCTTTCACGTAACTAATAAACGGGCCTTTTGACACAAGGAATTAACGGATGATTTACACCGCTTTTCATTGTTCTTTTAAAGATCATTTTATTTTCTTTGGTGCCTGTACAAAGAAAGGAGACAAATCGATTAAAAAAAAAAATGCAGAAACAGGGGGCATGATTAAAACTGAATAATTTTTTTACTTACTTTCCACCTTAACACCCACTTTTAAAATGACGACATTTAAAAGTTTTCGAGTATGCTGAAAACGAATACCCGTCACATCACGTGACATTGTTTACCTTAAATACCCTCTTCATATGAAGAGTCGAGTTCGTCTAACAACTCGCTGACGCTACACTTCGACGTCTCGTCTCTGACATAAACTGTTCTCCTGTGAATTATTGTTGAAACCTGCCTTATCCCCGGAAAGGCATCTGACCACATACATACGTGGTGGCAGCGGCCAAAAATTCAAAAGAATTCAGCCTCCCTCAATAATACGTTTTACAAACGGAAGCAAATAAGTGCCCATTGATTAGGGGTCGGTGTACGGTAAGACTTTCTACAAAAAAAAAATACAAAAAAACAAAAAAAACACCACATTTCTATTAGTAACATAACATACATACGTATGTTCTTGCCGAACGAATCTTACCTTAAAGCTTAAAGAATTAATTTAATCAGACTGTTTCTTCACTTTTATTTTCTTTCAGATATTGATAGAAAATAACGGATGCCATTTGTTAATTCAAAAGTTTCTTTGCTAAACTTTTAAACTATTGAAAGGACGAAAGTAACAACAACAAAAAAAAAAAACAATTTTTACTCTCACTCATATTACAGCAGCAAAGATTATTAGAAATTTGAACTTTTATTTTTCGTTTATTTTTTCTAAAAGAAATTGAATTTTTACAATAGGCGATTTAATTATATGTTGTTGTTCTTATAACAACACACCTTTGAGTGAGTAAAAAAAAAAAAAAAAAAAAAGTCTCCACCCTGATCTTTGATTAAAGTTTTCTACGGCTATTTTTTCAACTTGTTCAATTTCACGGTGATTAATTTGGAAACTTTTAAATTAAAATTAAAATAAAAGGATGTCTGCCTTCAGCACTAAACAAAGAATCCTCACTGAACACGAATCAAGAGGCTCGCTCGAAGCCTGGTGTGAGCAGTTATTATACCATATCTCAAATGAAGATAAATTCGAACGCTATTTGGAGGACCTTAAAACCTGGTGCAGTGTTGCAAGTGGCATCCTCCACAGAGGCTTCATAACCGATGAACAAGAGGTTAATGGGAAAAGATTCTCGGCGGAAAAAAAAGCCATTAACCTAAAAGTACTACTCGGCTTTATAAGCATCCATGCCCCTGCCCCTGTTGTTAGTAGTACCTTCGTAAAAGAAGAGGCGCACAGTATTGACGAAATCTTTGATAGACTCCGTCAATACCATGATTGTCGTAAATCCGGTACGACCATAATGAACATGTTTAAATTTAAATGTGGTGCCAATGAAACAAGAGAGGCTCTCTGGGAAAGATGCTACTCATTTATGGAAGACAGCTTGATTACAAAATCTTCAGCCATTAAACATTGCGGATCAAAATTAGAAAACGATGAATGCCTAACCCCTACATTACAGAACATCACGGTGATGATCTGGCTTGATGCAATCCATCGAGAACTACCATCCATTGTTAAACAAAGATTCGCGATCACTCTAAGGGACTCCACTCTATATTCTATTAGGGCGGAGATCAGTGATGCTATACCATCCCTATTACAAGAAATAGGAGACAGAGAAGGGAATATAGCATACTCTTCCATCAACAGAAGTAGAAGATCTGGAAACCAGAGAGGTCGCCTGACAAAAAGACCGAAATGTTGCCTCTGCGATGCAGCAAACAGACCAGGTGCAGAGACTCACTACTTCCAAAACTGCCCTTTTATGCCAACATCAGATAGGAGATTTCTTCGATCTAAAATTACTGATATTGAAATCTTATCGGAATCTGAAGAAGAAGACAAAGACTTCGAGTACCACGAACCCAACAGTAGGATGGTCCGAGTTAAACAACCTCAGAACCCCAAAATCAACAAGGTAGATATTGTATCATCACCGTGTATGGAAGTAGAAACAAACAAAGAAAACTCGATCATTATACTGGACACCGGTGCGGAAACTAATTTAATTAGGAAAAGCGAGGCGAGACGTCTAAAACTAAATATCCTGCCCACCATCCACAAAGCTAACATGGCGGATGGTGTCTCCCCCATGGAAATAGAAGGGGAAGTACACTTCAATGTTTCGAGAAGGTGTCCAATCACAAATCAAGCCCACTGCTTTCGCTTCGACGGACTTGTAGTTAAGGACCTGAACTGTGCCATTCTGGGTGGCATGCCATTTATGGACAGGAATAACGTTTACCTTCGCGCAAACACCAACCACGTTTACCTCGGTGATTGTTGTGATTTCAAATACCTCAATATAAAAAGACACGCTAATGTTAAAGCAGCAACTATATTGCGCGTCCCACGACAGACCTGCCTACTACCTGGTTCCAGCGTTGCCTTATCGATACCACCTGAATACCAGGATAAAATAGTTTCAGTAGAACCTAGATGCAATAACAATCAGGATGAATGGATCCAATGTGAGCTAGTGAAACCAGATAATGATATAATAACGCTCACCAACAAGTCCACCATACCCATACTCATCAAACGCCATGAGCAAGTATGTCAGATACGCCACACGACCCAATTATCACTATCCAGTGATACTTTGAAACCGACTCCAATAATTCTTACCAATGATTCCAAACAAACGGACAGGTCAGCAGAAATTTCTGTGGACCCCTCGAACATCCTTAGCCAGGAAGAAAAGACCATCTTCTTCACGACAAATAAGAAATATAATCAGGTATTTTCACCGGTAATCGGATGCTACAATGGAAGATCAGGAAATTTCCAACACAGGATTAATGTTGCCGTATCTCTACCACCACAAAGAAAGGGACGCATTCCATTATATAACCGGACAAATCTAGAGCGACTCCAAACCAAGATTGATGAACTATATGAACAAGGTGTCTTCGTACGCCCAGAAGACATAAACATCACAGCGGAATATGTAAACCCTTCATTCCTTGTTACCAAACCTTCAGGAGGCTTTCGGTTAGTGACTGCATTCACTGAACTGAGCCAGTACACCAAACCACAACTTGCTCTCATGCCCAAAGTAGATGACATCATAAGACATATTGCTCAGTTTAAATTCTTAATTAAAACTTACTTAAGTCAAGCATACTTTCAAATACCCTTGGCCAAATCATCAATGGAATATGTCGGCATCTGTACACCATTACGTGGTGTATATGTTTATACCAGAGCGGTGATGGGTCTTCCAGGCTCTGAATCAGCTTTAGAGCAATTAATGTCCAAAGTCCTAGGCGATCTAATGATAAAAGGATCGGTGGTAAAATTGGCTGATGACCTATATGTCGGGGCCAACACACCCCGGGAACTTAACAACGTATGGGAAGAAGTATTACAAACACTACATAAGAATAACTTGAAGTTATCCCCATCTAAAACGGTTTGCTGTCCAACATCGACAGAAATTCTGGGTTGGCGATGGACCAATGGAACCCTCAAAGCTACAAGTCATCGTCTAAATACCTTGGCTGCCTGCAATCTCCCTGAAACCATCAAAGAAATGAGATCATTCATAGGATCTTACAAATTCCTAAGTAAAGTTATACCTAAACATTCAGATTTTTTAGCACCTCTAGATAAAGTCTGTGCAATGGGCTCGTCAAACGACAGAATCAAATGGACATCAGATCTGGAAGACACATTCCTCAAAGCCAAAGAACACCTTAAACAAGCCAAAATCCTAACCTTACCTAGAAGAGAGGACCAACTACAGATAATCACGGACGCAGCTACAACCTCTGCCGGCTTAGCGGCATCCCTTTTCGTATTAAGAGGAAACAAACCCCACCTCGCAGGTCTATTCAACGCTCGTAAAACATCCAACCAAGCAGGTTGGCTAGCTTATGAGTTGGAAGCTCTGGGCATAGCGTCGGCTATCAAACACTTCAGCCCATATATAATTCAATCAGAAAACATCACCGAAGTACCCACGGATAGCCGACCCTGTGTACAAGCATATGAAAAACTCCAACGCGGCGCATTCTCCGCAAGCTCCAGAGTCACAACGTTCCTCAGTGTCATATCTCGATATCCTGTCAAATTATCCCATTTACCAGGTAAAAATAATATATCGGATTACGCCAGCCGAAATCCTATCCATTGCGAAGGAAAATGCCAAATCTGTAAATTCATCAGTGCCCTAGAGGAATCCGTGGTTAGAGAAGTCACCGTAAAAGACATACTAGCTGGTCACTGTCCTATCCCATACATGACTCGCAATACGTGGATTCAAGCTCAACAAGACTGTCCAGACTTACAACAAGTATATCGGCTACTACGCGATGGCAGAACTCCATCTAAAAAGAAGAAAGGGTTAACCACAATTAAAAGGTATTTACAACATTGTAAACTCTCATCAGCCCCTGCAGATGGGTTAATCATAGTTATGCGGGAAGAAGCCTTACAGCCTGCTAGACAAAGAATCGTCATTCCCCAAGGGGTATTAGATGGACTTTTGGTCGCTCTACATTTACAACTCCAACACGCCAGTAAACATCAGTTAAAACAAATCTTTAATATGGGATTCTATGCACTGGATACAGATAAAGCCATCAATCGCACCGTAGATAGTTGCCACACTTGCGTATCACTAAAGCAGGTACCAAGTCAGTTCAAAAATCAATCGTCAACAAAACCACCTGACAAAATTGGGAGCTGGTACGCTAGTGATGTCATCAAACGTGAAGGACAACTGATATTATTAGTTCGAGAAAATGTTTCTTCCTTGACACAGGCAACATTATTACTATCGGAGAGCAGTCAATCTCTTAAGGATGGCCTAATCACCACCATATCAAGATTCCGTCCCCCGTCAGGAGATGAAGTAAAAATCAGGGTCGATGCCGCTTTGGGATTTCAAGCCCTACTCACCGATAGTTCACTGGAATCGTTCCATATCAAAATAGAGGTTGGAGAAATAAAGAACATTAACAAAAACCCTATTAGTGAACGTTCAATATCAGAATTCCATACAGAACTATGCAAATTGAAACCAAATGGTGGCAAAATAACAGACACTGAATTGGCCATAATAATTTCCAATATGAACAGCAGATTCAGAGAAAATGGCTACTCTTCACTAGAAATTTGGACAATGAGAGACCAAATCACAGGAGAAAAACTACCAATAGAATACAAAAGCCTGATTGAAGAGAAACACCGAAATAGATTAAAAAGTCATGAATCCTCAGCTAAATATAAGGGCCGAGGCAGAACTACCGAAATAAAAACCGATACTAAAGTTGGAGAGATCGTCTATCTATACCAAGATAGAGTTAAAACCAATGCTCACAACAAATATATGGTGATGGAAGTTGAAGATCAGTATTGTACTGTACAAAAGTTTACAGATAAAAAATTTTGGGGAAAAAGATATAAAGTGAAGAAGTCTGACATTATCAAAGTTGAACAACACCCTAACTACCACACCATTGATCAAAACAATACCGAAAGTGAATACGAAATAGATAGTCCCATACATGTCGAATCCGAATCATCAATAGATGAACAATCGGACTCTTCCAAGCATAGTGACACAGAAAACACACAAGATGACAGTATAGACCATAAAGATCCAACCGAAGAAACCCCCCTGGAAGTAACTCCCGAGGAAATTACTTATATGCGTCGTCCGTCACGGATCCGAAGACGTCCGAAGTTCTTGGAAGAAAATTATATATTATGAATTAGCTCAAACAAGTGCGTAAATTCGGATCATACCCGTACAACACGGAGGAAGAGGAAAGAAGGAAATAAAAGGACTCCGTCACATCACGTGACCTCCTTGTTTACCTTAAATACCCTCTTCATATGAAGAGTCGAGTTCGTCTAACAACTCGCTACACTTCGACGTCTCGTCTCTGACATAAACTGTTCTCCTGTGAATTATTGTTGAAACCTGCCTTATCCCCGGAAAGGCATCTGACCACATACATACGACCGCATTTAAATTTGCCGCAAACCAGTAGTTTTCAGGATATTAAGTAATGTAATTCCTCATGTTATAAGTAGTGGCGATTTTTGTATCTCGTGCAAAGTGAATGCCGATGCTCAAAATGTATAAGCATTTTGACCCCTCCCTTTACTTAAAAATTAACCAATTTTAATGAAATTTGCAGTATTTATCAAATAATGATCAGAGAATATAATGAACATATTAGGCACCTCCAAAATTCACCACAGAATTACCCTCCCCACCCCGGATATGTAACACAATGTAACTTTATTATAAGTTAATGTTATCAATATAACCTTTGTACCATTTAAAAGAAGGGCAAATTAGACTAGTAATAATTTTAAAATAATTTTTCCATCGTACGAAAATCTTGTTTACATAAATGATGCTTTAAAATAACGTTCCCATCTAGTAAGCATTCCGAACGTGAAAATATACCTGTGTTTAATAAATCAACTAATGGTCATGAAATTTTCATACTTATCTTACATATGAAATTACATATAAAATGTAGTTTCTGTAAAATATACGAGGGGAAATATTCTTTTTGTTTTTATTTTAGTGCGTGCCCCTCTCCCATTTATTTTTTCGAAATTTGAACAAAATATATTTAAATCTATCAAATTTTCTATTTATTATCCAGTGGCGTATCTAGGGTATGGCAGGCATGGCCCATGCCATGGGCGCCACTCTGACATGGGCGATGCAATATCATCCCTGTTACAAGAAATAGGTGATAGGGCAACATATCATACTCTGATTCCATCTATAGAAGGAAAAGACTGGTGAAATCAAGAAATCAGAAAAGTCATCTAGGAAATAGACCAAAATGTTCCTCTGCGATGCTGCTGATAAACCTGGAGCAGAAACTCACTATTTTCAAAGCTGTCCTTTTATGCCAGTCTCAGACAGAAATTCCTTCGGTCCAAAATTGGAGATATCAAAATCATATCAGAACCCGAGAAAGATGATGAAGACTTGGAGTGTTGCAGATCCGATAGTAGGATGGTTAAAACCAAAAGACCCCCACAGTCCTAAAATCAACAGAGTAGACATCATACAGTCATCATGTATGGAGATAGAAGTAGACAAAGAAAATGCAGACGTTATACTAGACACTGGCACAGAAAGTAACCTAATTAGAAAGGGTGAAGTAAGACATCTTGAGATGAATATCTTATCTACCATCCACAAGGCCAACATGGTAGATGGTGTCTCTCCCATGGAAATAGCAGGTAAGGTTCACTTTAATGTTTCAAGGAAATGTCCTATCACAAATGTAATGTACGTAGATACACAGGGGACGATAACAGGGGGAACACCGGCAAACACGGGCGGTGCAAAAAGAGACAGCATGTAGATACTTGCGGTCGGCTCTCGGCTGAATAAAGTCTTAAAATAAACTCGGCGTTTGCATTCTCAGTGAGAAACACCACATGGCGACGCGGATGAGATCATTTCTCATAAAGGGGAAAGTTATTTAAACTTTTTCTCTGAAAAACATCGCGTTTAATAGAAATTAAATAGCGACATATTTCTACCTGCACACACGCATTTTAAAAACATGACGTCTTATGGTAAAATCGACGAATTCTCGCCAAGTGGAGGTGATTGGGACACATACTCAGAAAGATTGGAGTATTATTTCGAGGCTAACGGAATACAAGATCTAGGAAAGAAAAAGGCCGTCCTTCTTTCTGTTTGTGGTGGTGAAACATTTTCTCTGCTGAAGGATCTCGTTACGCCGCACAGCTTAAGAGACAAAAGTTATGAGGAACTCTTGCTCTCGTTAAAAGAGCACTGCAACCCACCACTGTCCATAATTGTTGAGCGATTCAACTTTTACATGTGCCGCCAACAACCAGGTCAGTCCATTTCGGATTTTATTGCTCATTTAAAAAAAATTACAAAGTTTTGTGAGTTTGGAAATAGGATAGAAGAGATGTTGAGAGATTTGCTTGTTGTTGGATTGATGGATGACCGAATCCATCGGCGACTGCTTTCCGAGAGGAAACTAACATTTCCTTATGCCCGACAGATAATTCTTGCCATGGAAAGTGCAGACAGGAATGTTAGTGAAATGGCAGCCTGTTCAACGTCCAATTTTACAATACAGACGAAAGTCAACCAGGTTGAACAGCCTACTCCACTACGGAGACAAAAACAAAGACCATGTTTCCGATGTAACGGAAAACATTACCCCGACTCCTGTCGTTTCAAAGAGGCAACGTGTAATTTTTGTCACAAAACCGGTCACATTTCGCCAGCTTGTCTGACCCGGAAGTACAAGGACAGAGCTGGAAATCGTAAAACCTACAAGGTCACCAGTGAAGAACCAGTAGACGAAGATACAGGCAGCGACTGCGCCTCGGTGCATAGGCTGTTTAACCTGCCAGCAAATAGCAAAACCGAGGCCCTGATGGTGTTGGTGGGCATAAATGGCCGCAATGTCGAGATGGAGATCGACACCGGAGCTGCTATTTCATTGATCAGCTGCAATGCATTTGAAAAACTATGGTGTGAACCTGATAAGCCGGTACGTAAGCCTATGTCACAGAAACTAGCAACCTACATGTGAGAAAGTATCGCGTCGTGTGGTACGTGTCAAGTGTCGGTAGACTATGATGGCCGACAGTTTCGTCTGCCATTAGTGATTGTTCCTGGTTCTGGCCCTGCACTTCTTGGTAGAAACTGGTTACGAGTAGTGCAACTCAGCTGGAAACGCATCCATCAGCTGAAAGCAGTAAATGCTACACCTGCAATTGAAGACATTATTGTAAAATACCCCGATGTTTTCAAGGATGAATTGGGCGCACTGAAGGGTTTCACAGCAAAACTTAGTGTTGACCTGAAAACAAAGCCCATATTCTGCAAGGCTCGACACGTGCCCTTTGCATTGCATGAAAAGGTTGACAAGGAGCTGGATCGACTAGAGTCTCTGGGTATTATCGAACCAGTACAATACTCAGAATGGGCTACCCCTATAGTAGCAGTTGTCAAAACTGACGAAACAATACGGTTGTGTGGAGATTATAAAACTACAATAAACAAATGTTCAAATCTCGACCAGTACCCTATCCCCAGGATTGATTATTTGTATGCAAAATTGGTGCAGGGAAAGAAATTCACAAAGCTTACTTGAGATTAGCGTTCCTGCAGGTTCCGTTACAGGAAAACTCAAAGCAGTACCTTACAATCAATACACCACAGGGTCTCTACAGGTTCAACTGCCTCAGTTTTGGAGTAAAATCAGCTCCTGGTATCTATCAACGCTGTATGGACAATTTGTTGGCAAATGAACCACATGTCGTATGCTATCAGGACGACATACTAATTACAGGATCATCAGACGCAGAACATTTGAGCACCCTTGACTGAGTGTTAGGGAAACTCTCAGAATCTGGTCTCCGCGTTCGTCTGGACAAGTGCAAGTCCATGGCACCCTCCGTAACCTACTTAGGTCATTGGATTGACTCTGAAGGCCTTCACCCTACAGCAGAAAAGATCCGTGCCATCCGGGATGCACCAGCTCCATGCAATGTGACCGAACTTAAGGCTTTCTTGGGCTTATTCCAGTTCTATGCTAGGTACGTCCCCAACGTCGCAGATAAGTTGGGCCCCCTCTATTATCTACTGCGGAAAGGTGTCTCTTGGACGTGGGGCACCCCCCAATTAACAGCTTTTCAGCGAGCCAAAGATGCATTGCAGACAACAAATGTCCTGGTTCACTATGACCCGAAGAAGGAATTGGTACTGACCTGTGACGCCAGTCAATATGGTGTCGGAGCTGTTTTGTCGCACATCTTTGCCGACGGTTCAGAGAAACCTGTTGCTTTTGCTTCGAGAACAATGTCACCGGCTGAGAAAAATTATAGTCAGTTGGACAAGGAGGGACTGAGTATTTTCTTTGGGGTTAAAAAGTTTAATCACTACTTATTTGGACGTGCATTCCGTATCATTACGGATCATAAGCCACTTATCAGCCTCTTTAGCCCAACAAAGCCAACATTGGACACCCTGCCACCAAAAATAATACGTTGGTCACTGTTGATGAGTGCTTACGATTACATGATAGAATATAGGCCTGGTTCACACATCGTCACTGCCGATGCAATGAGTCATCTCCCCCTGCAGGAAGCGTTAGATGTCCCAACACCAGGCTGCATTATACATCTCATGGATCACCTGGACAATTCCACCGTTGACTCGACTGACATTTGTGCTCATACACGCAAAGACCCCATCCTCTCTAAGGTTGTTCAAGCCACACAACATGGAGGGTGCAATCTCCCACATGATGCTCCGTATTTACCATTTCACGCTCGTAAAAACAAACTAAGTGTTGAAAGGGGGTGCCTGCTGTGGGGTTCACGAGTGGTAATTCCCCACCATCTCAGGCAGAGAGTGTTGGACGAGCTTCACCAATGCCACCCTGGCATAGTCAAGATGAAGGCCCTTGCCCGGACCTATGTATGGTGACCTGGGATAGATGCTGACATCGAAAAAAAGGTGAACAACTGTTACCCTTGTCAGTGCTCCAGAAGCCTACCTGCTAAGGCACCACTACACCCCTGGGAATGGCCAGCTGAACCTTGGCAGCGGGTTCACGTTGATTATGCCGATTACAATGGCCAATACCTGCTTGTCATTATGGATGCACACTCAAAATGGATTGATGTCTATACCACAAGTGCAGCTACTTCAGCCACTACAATTGAAAGGTTGAGGCACTGTTTTGCTACTCATGGTCTCCCGCGCATTGTTGTCAGTGATAATGGCCCATGCTTCACCAGTTCAGAATTTGCAGAGTTCATGAAACGGAATGGTATCAGACACAAATTTGTCAGTCCACATCAAATGGTCTAGCCGAACGCTCAGTTGGGCTGGTTAAAAACGGTATTAAAAAAATGTCGGGAGGAACTCTGGAAACAAAGATATCCCGTTTTCTGCTGACATACCGGACAACGCCTCACACAACAACGGGATCTACCCCGGCAGAGTTGTTGATGAAGCAAAGATTGTGCACCAATCTGGATCGTATAAAGCCCGCCACCTCAAGTGTTGTATATAACAACCAAGAATGTCAAAAGTTTCACCATGACAAATCTGCCCAGATGCGTTCATTTGATGAAGACCAAGCAGTATTTGCACAGAACTTTGGTTCCGGATCCATGTGGTTGGCTGGTCACATTCTGGAAAGAGTATCTCCTTTATCCTTTCTAATCAGATTGCAGGATGGCCGGTTGGTTCGTCGACATCAGGATCACATCAGGTCTCGCCGTTGTATCACCGAGCCAGCACCTCAATCCCCAAGTGAAAACAATCCAGAACGCATTTTCACGGAACTAAACATGCCTCCAGATATGGCAACAGAAAATAACACACATCCACAGACTCCATTGACACATGAGAATTCGCCCGATTATGAGCAGCCAGATAAGTGAGTGAGTATACCCCACTAGCCCTGCCACGATGATCGGGCCGTACAATAAGACCACCGAATCGTTTTAGTCCGGATTGACTAAAGATTGAACAATTACCTTTTATTTTTTCTTAACTTTAAAAAAAAAAAAAAAAAAAGGGGGGGGGATTTCAATGGTCACATACTGAGGCAGAATAATCCTCGACCACAAAAGGGTCACAAAAGCAGTCTACCCTGACCTTTTTCCATGATAAATGGACCTTTCTTTTTTGGGGGGAGATGTAATGTATGTAGGTACATAGGGGACTATAACAGGGGGAACACCGGCAAACACGGGCGGTGCAGAAAGAGACAGCATGTAGATACTTGCGGTGGGCTCTCGGCTGAATAAAGTCTTAAAACAAACTCGGCGTTTGCGTTCTCAGTGAGAAACACCACAACAAAACAAACACACTTCTTTTGTTTCGATGGCTTGTGGTAAAAGATTTCAATTGTGCAATTTTGGGCGGTATGCCATTCATGGACAGAAATGATATTTTTATTTGTGCAAACACAAACTGTTTATACCTTGGAGATTGCTTCAATTTCAAATATATGAGCATAAAAAGATGTGTTAATGTTAGAACAGCGACCATATTGCGCGTCCCACACCAAACCTGTGTAATAATAAAGAATTACTTGCCCTTGGTTAATATCAGGGGGAGTCTAAGTATTTGATGTGAACGGACGCGTTTCTGATTCTTTCCTTCCTCCTCTTAAATGTAGTAGCAGCGGTCACCACGTGGTAGCATAGAAATTACAGGGACCCGACGAAACATGGTGTCAGATTGGGATAAATTTTTTTCTTTGGGTAAGGAAACCTTATAACGAAAAAAAAAAAAAAAAAGGATTAACGTCAACTATTTCAAAAAGAAATATGTTTAGACTCCAGCCCCCAGAGCATTTTGACTTTACGCAACCGAACCAGTGGAGGACATGGCGAGAGCGATTTCAACATTTTCGGAGTGTGACAAAATTATATGAAGAGTCGCCTGATACACAAATTAGCACGCTTGTGTATTGTATGGGACCGGATGCCGAACAGATATATAAGTCGTTATCTTTCAAGAAAAAGGAAGATGAAAAGAGTTTCGACGTGATACTGAACAAATTTGAAGGCCACTTCATGCCGAAAAAAAATATTATGCACAAGCGCGCAAAATTTCACCTCAGAACACAAAGGGAAGGCGAATCGATAGAACAATTTATTCGGGGACTTCATGAACTATCGGAAAACTGTGATTTTACACAAAAAAATGACCAAATAAGAGACAGGCTGGTCATCGGGTTAAGAAGTGGAGAGCTATCCAAAAAACTACAACTTAGAGATGACCTAAGCTTGGAAAAGGCTATAGAAATAGTACACAGCTACGAACAAGTGAGACAGCAAATGGCTGAAATGAAGGAAAAATCGGTTGACGCAGTAAAACAAAACGAATGGAAACAAAATTATCCACAAAAAGAAACGCAGCAACAGAGATGTGGAAAATGTAACAAAAAACACAAACGACAAGATTATTGTCCAGCGAACGGAAAATGATGTCGAAACTGTGACAAAATAAATCACTTTGCGATATGTTGCAGATTCAAAGCCACAAGTGGAAAAACATACGACAGAGGAATACTTTCTGGGGGCTATTTATAAAAGAAAAGAATTCAGAGAAAATGCAATAGACCCATGGCACGTGCGGTTAAAGGTATGTGAAAATAATTTAATTTTTAAAATCGACACCGGAGCGGACATAAATGTTATCAGTTACGAAACGTTTCGTAGCTTGAGAAAAAACCCTGTTTTGAACCCAGCATATGGCATATACAAAAGCCCCGGAGGTATATTGAACTGTATAGGGAAGTTTATGGTCGATACGAGACATAAGGATAGCAGATACTCATTCGAAATACATGTTATTGATAGCAGTACAGACAACTTGCTATCGAGAGAAACAGCGTATCGAATGAATTTGGTTAAATTTGTGTCTAATGTAAACAAAGGGGAGATAACTGGAGTCATGAAAACAGACCCAGTGAAAATAGCATTAAAAGACGGTGTGAAACCGTATTGTACCCCGACGGCTAGACGGATAGCATTTTCCATTATGCCAAAAGTAAAGAAGGAACTTCGACGTTTAGAGGACGATGGTGTGATCGAGAAAGTCACACAACCAACGGATTGGTGCAGTCCAATCGTTCCGGTGAGAAAACAAAACGGAGAAGTACGGTTGTGTGTCGATCTAAGAAAATTAAATTCAGTAGTAAAACGCGAATATTATATGCTGCCGAATCTGGAGGATATATCACCCAAATTGAACGGCTTAGTGATATTTTCGAAACTGGATGCAGCCAGTGGGTTTCACCAAATTCCATTGGCAAAAGAGAGTCGGTTGCTTACGACTTTCCTAACCCCATTCGGGAGATATTGTTTTAAAAGATTGCCCTTTGGAATATCATCAGCACCGGAAATTTTTCAACGGAAAATGTCCAAGCTTCTAGAAAATGTGGAAGGTGTTCACGTCATAATAGATGACATATTAATTCATGGGAAAACGATGGAGGAACATGATAGAAGGCTTACAGTAGCACTAAAAATAATAGAGCAAGCAGGAATAAAATTAAACAAAGAGAAGTGCGAATTCAGGAAAAGTATTATAAAATACTTCGGACACAGCATATCAGCTAAGGGGATACAACCCACTGAAGAACGGTTAGAAGCGATAAAAAAGTTGTCTGCCCCTACATCAGTCACAGAGCTCAGAATATTTTGGGGAATGAGTCAGTATCTAGGGAAATTCGTGCCTAACTTAGCAGCGGCATTACAACCAATGCTGGAATTATTGAAAAAAGATACGGTTTGGGCTTGGAATGAACCTCAAGAAAAGTCATTCCAAAGCGTTAAAGAACTATTGACACAGGCACAGATATTGATCCAAAAAAGCCCATCACGATTAGTGCAGATGCGAGCAGCTATGGACTTGGCGCTGCCATTTTCCAAGAAGAAAATAAAATATTGAGAGTCATAGCTTATGCCTCTCATACGCTGACACAAACAGAACAAAACTATGCTCAAATTGAAAAAGAATGTTTAGCGAGCGTATGGGCCTGTGAGAAATTTGACGGGACTATATCAGTTTTGTCTTCTAACGGATCATAAACCTTTGGTACCGTTGATAAATACTCAGGATCTGAATAACACTCCTTTGAGATGTCAAAGACTGTTGATAAGACTTAGGAGATACAATCCTATAGCAGAGTATGTTCCTGGGAAACTTTTGCTGGTATCAGATGCTGTCTAGAAGTCCAACCGAAAAAGCAGAAAGCACCACGGAGAAAGATGTAGAAATGTATATAGACACTATCATAAAGACCAGATCAGCTACTGATAGAAAATTGAAAGAAATTAGGAATGCTACATCTAAGGATTCAAAACTACAGGAGATTATCCATTTAACATCAAATGGTTGGCCGAGCAAGGAGGATAGATTAAACAAGGGAGTTAAACCTTACTTTAACTTTAGGAATGATCTATCAGTTCATCAGGAAATTTTATTTTATCAAGATCGAATAGTGGTTCCACAAAATCTCAGAGCAGAAATATTACAAGCAATACATACAGGACATCTGGGGTTAAACAAATGCCGAGAACGAGCCAAAATGTCAGTATGGTGGTCAAGAATATCACAAGAAATAGAAGATATCATTAGACGATGTGATTTTTGCAATAGCCATCGTGCTGCAAATCCCAATGAAACATTGAAACCAACTACTTTGCCATATAGGCCGTGGCAGAAATTGGGGACAGACATCCTAAAATTGGAGGGAGAATATTACTTAGTCGTAACAGACTATTTCTCCCGTTACTTGGAAATCGCGAGATTAAATCCACTAATCAACAAAACGATAATTGGGAAATTACGAGAAATATTTGCTCAATGGGGAATACCTGAGGAGATCGTAAGTGATAATGGAGGATAGTTCACAAGCACATATTTCAAAGAATTTGCAAAACAATATGGATTCACACACACCACAGTGAGTCCGCATTTCCCTCAGGTGAATGGAGCTGCCAAAAGCGCAGTGAAAATTGCGAAAAGAATATTACGACAGCCAGACATATTTCTCGCATTAATGGCTTACCGTAGTACACCAATAACTGCTACGGGAGTTAGCCCAGCAGAACTCTTGATGAATAGAAAAATTAAAACAACTTTACCGAGTCATCCAAATAAATTAAAACCCAAATGGCTAAATTTATGAAAAGTAAAAGAGAGAGAGATGGGGTTTACAAAACAAAAAGTAAAATAAATTACGATAAAAGACATGGAAGTAAAGACTTGAAACCACTAAGAGTGGGAGACAGAATCCGAGAGAAAACGGATGAAGAGAAAATGTGGAGGAATACTGGTATAGTCACAGGAACAAATAAGAAAAATAGGACATATACAGTAAAGTTGAACTCTGGAGAAAGTCTAAAAAGGAACAGAAAACATTTACTACCTATTTTGGAAAACATAGACAACTCCTCCAGAAGAAGCAAAGTTAAGCAAAAACAGGAGACAACTGTATCAAGCAGAGGACGATTATCAAAAAAACGAACTACTTGAAAGACTTTGTTTGCAAAGATAATAAATGTTACCGTTTGTAAATAAAGGCTAAAACTGTTTGTAAATAAAGAAGAAAAAAAAGGAAAAAAAAAAGGATCTCGACAAACGGAGATGTGTAATAATAAAGAGTTACTTGCCCTTGGTTAATATCAGGGGGAGTCTAAATAAAGTATTTGATGTGAACGGACGCGTTTCTGGTTCTTTCCTTCCTCCTCTTAAATGTATAGCAGCGGTCACCACGTGGTAGCATAGAAATTACAGGGACCCAACGAAACAAAACCTGCTTACTACCTAGTTCAGACTTAGTTTTAACAATACCACCAGAATACCAATGTGAAACAATTTCGGTGGAGCCCAGACACACTGATAACCATGATGACTGGATCCAGTGTAATATTAACCAAACTAGCATACGACAAAATAACCCTTACAAACAATTCAACCACACTCATACATATCAAGCCTCATAAACAAATATGCCAGATATGCAATGCTACTCAAACGTGATACTTCAAAGCCACCTCCACTGATCCTTGTCTCGAAGCAATCAGACAGCAGCGGAAATTTCTGTGGACCCCTCAAACATCTTCAATCAAGATGAAAAAGCCACCTTTCATGAGACAAATAAAAAGTACAGTCAAGTATTTTCACCATCACTAGGATGCTATAATGGAAAATCTGGTAATATTCAACATAGAATTAATATGAGTACATCACTACCACCACAAAGAAAGTTCCTATGTATAACCAAGTGAACCTAGAACTCCTCTAAACAAAAATTGATTAACTATATGAGCAGGGTGTCTTTGTGTGAACAGAAGACATAAACATCACCGCAGAATATGTAAGTCCTTCATTCCTTATTGCAAAATCTTCAGGAGTCTATCGACTAGTAACTGCATTTACAGAATTAGACCAAACCAGAACCTGCACTCATGCCTAAAGTTGTTGATATCACCAAACATATCGCTCAGTTCGAATACATCATCAAAAGTGATTTAAAACAAGCATATTTTCAGGTACCCTTGGCCAAATCATCGATGAAATATGTAAATGTCTGTACACGCTTCTATACCAGAGCAGTGATCGATCTCTCAGGCTCCGAATCTGCTTTAGAACAATTAATGTCCAATGTCTTGGGCGATTTGAGAAGCAGTGGTAAAATTGGTCGATGACCTATATGTCAGCACAAACACACCCATCGAGCTTAACAGTATATGGAAAGAAGTGTTACAAACATTACGTTGTTATATATGTATATACATATGCATATATATACGAAAGACATTTACTCCGGGTTGACAGTTGAGGACACTTCCGGTAGCTGGGGCTTCCGGTAAGATGGTGTTCTGTGAATAAAAAGGTGTTTTAAATTACTTTGAGTCAATCTCTTTTCTCATATCTCTTCCACAGGACATCCTGATCTCTACTCACTCAATGATATTAAATAAGTATCTGCACGGTAAGACAAACTTATTTTATGTTCACGCTCACAAATAGATGAACTTTGTTTATATAAATCACATACATAATCATTTATGTATACAACATACATGAGAATAATTTAAGATTATCCCCATCAAAAACTATTTGCTGTCTGACATTGACAGAAATTCTAGGGTGGCAGTGGACCAAGGGAATACTCAAGGCTACAAGCCGTCGTCTGAATATCTTGGCTGTGATCCTCCTGAAACCATCAAAAACATGAGATGGTTCATAGCATCTTACAAGTTCCTGAGTAAAGTCATACCTAAGCACTCATTCTTTAGCACATCTAGATAAAGTATACTTTACAGGTTCATCAAATGACAGAATCCAATGGATGTCAAACCTGGAGAAGGCATCCTTCAAAGCAAAAGAACACCTCAAACAAGCTAAAATCCTAACTTTATCTAGAAGAGAGGACCAACTACAAATAATCACGGATGCAGTTATGACTGCTGCCGGCTTAGCATCATATTTTTTTGTCTTGAAAGGCGACAAGCCCGCCTTGCAGGTTTATTTAATGCTCATAAAACATCAAACCAAACAGGTTGGCTAGCCTGTGAGTTGGAGGCTCTGGGGTTTGCTTCAGCTATCAAGCACTACAGCCAATATATAATTCAATCAGAGCATGTTACTGAAGTGCTTACAGATAGCCACCTCTGCGTACAAGTGTATAAGAAACTCAGTGCCTTTTCTACAAGCTGTAGAGTCACAACATTCCTAAGTGCTGTCTCTCGATAATCTGTTAAATTATCCCCATATACCAGGGGAAAATAATATATCAGATTACACTAGCCAAAATCCTATCCATTGTGAAGAAAAATGCCAAATTTGTAAATTTCAATGCCCTGGAGGCATCAGTAGTTAAAGAAATCACTGTAAAAGACATATTAGCTAGTCATTGTCCTATCCCATACATGATTTGTAACACATGGATCCAGGCTCAACAAGGCTGTCTGGACTTACAAGTGTATAAACTACTATGCGATAGCAGAGCTCCATCAAAGAAGAAGAAAGTTTTAACTAGTGTTGGGACGATTCCTAATTTTTATACGATTCCGATTCCGATTCCAGGAAAATATTGATTAACGATTCTGATACCGATTCCGATTCCGATTCCTAGGGAATTATTGTTTTGAAATATACCAGGTAGTTTTATACTTATGGTCGGTAGTTCCCAAATATGTTCTCTAACTTTGGAAGAGATATTTTATGTCTACACCATCGTGTTTTGGTTTAAATAAAATTATTATACAGTAAACTAAACGGAAAAATTAGCAAAATTTATTTTACTTAATTGGAATACAGAAAAAAAACAAATAAAATAGAATTTATATAACAGAACAAAAACAAGAAGATTAGAGAATAAATTAACACGATTCATTATTTTGGTCCTCATAATTTACAGATTTAATGAATTAAATAAAAAAAAATATAGCGGAAGAGAAAGAAAATATATACTAATTAAATATAAAAAAAGATAAATATTTAATTTAATAATTTATAAATGAACGTGCGTAATGAAAAAAAACAATATACCACGTGACATGGCGCTGTAGATACAAAATAACCCTTCCAAAGTTAACGACCATATTTGAGAAATACCATTAATCAAAAGTTTTTGTGTTTTATACCAAAAGGTAGGTATAGCGAAAAGTTACAAGTAAAGGAATTTCAAAAACGATTTTTTGTTTGGCTATTGATAGTTGTATTTGTGACGGCAGTTCTTCAGACCTCCATAATTCACAAAGAGTAGTTAACACCTATTGTTTTTTCTTACTTTTTCATTACTTTTACACGCTGTTTCTAACGTGAAGAATAAGTTTAGCCAAACTAATTTTGAAATAGGGTATATCAAAGGAACACATATAAAAATGATACCACTATAAAAAACAAATGAAATACTAGATAAAATTGAGCAAAAATAGTTACCAAAATTACAGAAAAAGATAAAACAAAACAAAAAATGGTGAAGTTTGTTGAGTGAAATGAATTATTGAAAGAAAATTAATTGAACTAATAGAAATGTTAAATAAAAAAAATGTCACATTTCAATGTTTTTTTAATAATTAAATTCTCAGGGTTGTCGAAATTAAAAATTAAGTGATTTTTTTTAATTAGACTTATTTCGAAGCTTGTTACCTTGAAAAATACATTTTAAACCTTGTTTTTTTTTATAAAGAAATTGAAAAAAAAAACGCAATTAAAAAAATTTAATTGATAATTGAAACTTTAAAAACATTAAACATTGAAAAATTACTTATCTCACAAATTAACGGCCAATAAAGTAGATCCAGTCTTCATACAGGAATTCGGTTATAATAAATATATCTTTCCCAAACTTAAAAATTAAATCTTTTTTTTTTCTTTTTTTTGGAGAGAGAGTGCTTTAAAATCGCCGGGGAATGCCGCCTAAAATTTTAAAGAAGTAAATTTTAGGAGTTTAGTGCCTTTCAAAGACGGTTATCATAATTTATTATCATCCTTTAATTTCCTTTTTTCCTCCCCCACACCTTTCCATGTGGTTCAGTAGTTAACCAGTGCTCCTGTTGCTGTCAGTCAGCTATCTTTACCTAAGTTTTAATTTCTAGTTAAAAGAATTTTTCTGAATAGAATCAGCATTTTTAAAAATTATTTTTTTAGTTGTATATATTGTATTTACTCTTTGAAGTTAAGGAAGGTTAAAAACATTGGTGACTTAGGAAAAAAAAAAAGACACTGCGATTTCGACCCTCACTAATAAAACTGCTCTGAGTGACTAGTTGGTAATTTTTTGTTCCTTTTCTTTTTTATTTTGCTCCTCCAATTCATTTGGATGCTTCACAGTTAAATGTTTTAACATGTTGGTTGTGGTCATGTTAGATGGTTTTATTCCTCGCGATATTTTAATTTGACAGACTTTGCAAATGGCTTTCAACTCATGATCTTCATCAACTTCAAAAAGTTTCCATGCAAGACTTTTTTTGGACTTTGAGGCCATATTAGAAAATTCAGTTTATCTGTAAACAAATAAATTACTATTAAATTTTGTTTTAAAGCTAGTCACTTATTTGGATAATTAATTGAAAATAATCCGCTAAAAAAGACAAAAAGAAAAAAATATAAAGGGATGGAGCGGTAAATTGTACCAACCAGTAGTTAACAAAAAAAACAAAAACTTATAGAATTTAATTTTTGAAACTAATGTATAAAAGTTTATATAATGAAATGCAAATATGCATTTCTTTTGAATTTTTTTTTTTTTTGGTTGACTGTGTTCAATTCACACATGGTTGATGCGGTTCAATATTGCTAAACTATAAGTCTTAAGTAAAATTCTATTTATAAATACTTTTTAAAATGAAATTATTTAATTAATCGTAAATATTATTTAGACATAAAAATTAATTGATTACAACACCTTTTAAAAAATATATATTAATTTCTTTTTCGTTCGGCAAAAAACTGCGTCAAACACTTTTTTAATTTTCAATTTAAAATTCTAGAAAAAAGATTATATTATTCTGCTTTTAATATAATCAAATTCAGGGTTTTATCTTTCTGGAGAAAAAAAAAATTAAAAAAATGGATTTTATTTCAATGAAATTTAAAAAAAAAACAACTTGACTGAATTGAATTAATTACCCTTAAATTAACGAAGGGGTTATTTAATAACTTTAGGTTTGGAAGAGATAGATATGGGGTCGGTTTTTTTGAAACTTCAAAAGAAGCCGACTACTGTCCAAATTTTGCGAAATAATATGTGATCAATTTCATTTTAGAGATATTTCTTTCAAAAGCCTTCTTTTAAAAAAAAAGAAAAAAAAGTATATTGTTTTACTGTTTAAATAATTTGACTTTGCTCGTTTTAAGAAAATATAAGTTGAAAAAGCATTTTCATTCACTATTAGATTTGTCAGTAAAAAAAACAGTCGCCAAAAAGATAAGCGTTTTTTTTATTTTTACTCGCAATGTAGAGCCCTGCATATTTCTTTTCAAGTTAATTCTTTTGTAGTTTTGATCACAATAGATCTGAATGAATGAACCTTGTAAGGGAGGGGGCACTAAGCATTGCCCTGTTAATAATGAATTTCTTTGGTTTCTTTTTATAACATGCTACATTTCTCTCTTGCAGTTAGAAATATTAGGAATTTTTTTTCTTTTTTTCAACATCAGACTAAAAGAATCGTAATGAAGGAATCGGAAAATTAAGGTATTTTTTAACGATGCGATTCCGATTCCGATGCCTCCCAAAATACACGATTCTTACGATTAACAATTCCGATTAATCGTCCCACCACTAGTTTTAACCACTGTTAAAAGGTATTTACAATGCTGAAAACTCTCATCAACCCCTGCAGATGAGTTAATCATAGTTACACAAGAAGAAGCCTTGCGCCCTGCTAGACAGAGAATCGTCTTTCCTCAAGGAGTATTAGACGGACTTTTAGTCGTACTACACTTACAACTTCACCATGCCAGTAAACACCAGTTAAAGCAGAATATGGAATTCTACACACTGGATATGGATAAGGTCAGTAGTCATACCACAGATAGTTGCCACAGTTGCAGGTCGCTAAAGCAGATATCAAGCTAATTTAAGAAACAATCATCAACAAAACAATCAGGTAAAGCTGGTACGCTTGTGATGTCATAAAACGTGAAGGACAACTAGTATTATTGGTTCAGGAAAATGTTTCTGCCTTGACACATGCAACATTATTATTATCAGAAAGCAGCCAATCTCTAAATGATGGTTTAGTCACAACTATATCGAGGTTCCATCCCCCATTGAGTGATGAAGTAAAGATCAGGGTCGATGGAACTTCGGGATTTTTAAGTCCTATTCACCGATAGTTTATTGTAATCATTCCATATTAAAATAGATTGGCGAGATAAATAACTGTAACAAAAATCCGATTAGTGAGTGCTCAGTCTCAGAATTTCATATGTAATTGTGCAAATTAAAAATATCTGGCAGCAAGATAATGCTTACATAGTTGGGCGTCATAATATTTAATATGAACAGCAGAGTCAGAGAAAATGGCTACTCTTCCCTAGAAGTTTGAACAATGAGGGACCAAGTCACTGGAGAAAAACTACCGATAGAAGACAAAATCTTGATTGAAGAGAAATACTAAACTCAGCTAAATATAAAGGCCGAGGCAGAATTACTGAGATAAAGACCAGTGTCAAAGTTGGGGAGATCGTCTATTTATACCAAGATAGGGTTAAAACTAATAGTAGATATATGGCGATGAAAGGTGGAGATTCTACTGTGTTAATGGAGAGACAGTTTAGGGGGAAAAGGTATAAAGTAAAGAAATGTGATATCAAAGTTGAACAACACTCTAACCATCACACCACCGATCAAAACAAAGGAAACAGAAGTAAAAATGAAATAGTCCTAAATATATTGAACCCAAATCATTAATCGATAAACAATCAGACTTTTCTAAACATAAAGACACACAAGCATGCAAAATGACAGAATAGACTATATGAATCCAATGGAAGAAGGCTCCTACCAGGGAATAGTTCCTGATGAAATTACTGATCTGTGCTGGTTTTCACAGATCTGAAGATATCCAAGATTCTTAGAAGAGAACTATGTGATGTATAGTGACACTGATTCAGAGAATTCTATTTCTTATGGAGAAATCATACCAAGACATGTGGGTGGGTGGGGGGAGGGATAAATGGAAAAAAAAGGGACTTCGTCACTGCTTAGTGACTACCTGGTGCAAGAATATGTTATCCAGTTGAGATGTTCTTCTACATACATACAGGGAACTACCTATATTATGCCGTCAGTCCAATATTTGTCCTTCTCATGTCATCACCCTAATACCTACCTATGCGACATTGTTTACTCAAGTCATCTAACCATTCGACACTTTGTTTCTGGTGGGGACTGTTTTCCATGTGGATTACTATTGTCATTCTGTTTTCTCTAAAAGGCACCTTAACACCACACACACGCTTATAAAACCATAGTCAATGATTTTGCAGAAATCCTTCACATACGGAACTTGAACTTTACCATAGCTCTTTTATTTAAGCAGTTTTAACATTAAAATAAATTTATTTTGGCTACACTGAAGCTTTTAGCTTAAAACTGAGTGGGAAAATTTTGTGATTACTTTTATCTCAATTGCTAAGTGGTGATTTTTAAGCCTAATATTTTACGGTTATTCATCTTTTTTCAAATATATTTTTCTGATTTTTGGGGTAACAAATAATAAAACTAAACAGTGTTCATTAAATATTGAATTGAAAAAATATAACACAACATATCTTCTTTTTCAACAAGAATAATTCTCTCTTTAAAGTATGCATATAATTCCAGTTTATAATAATTTATATAAAAAATTACCTTTTAATAAATGCTTCATTTAAACTGAAAAACCGCAATCCAAACAGTAAATAATTTTTGACTTAAAAATGTATACCTTTGAGCAGGTACATATTCTCTAAACATGTCACTGTCAATCATATCGTCACACGAGTAGATATTGCTGTCTTCCAGTCAATCCTTGAATCAGTTGGTCTTGACATAAGGTAATTGCAAAAGGTCCAATAACCTGACGGTTTCTCTATACAAAGAGCAAATCGTTAATATAGACGGCATCTTGTGACACACTTGTGACTTCAATATAATTGGTGAAAATACAAGGCATGCAGCAGATTCAGTTGAAAACTACAATGAAAAACAAACACTAGTTGTTGAGTTATGCATTTAATGTAATGAGATTTTAACATCATCATTTATTTGTTGTCCTTCAGATTCTTAATGTATTGATTCCATTTATATAAGCATGGTATGCTTTCATTTGGTAGTGAATATATCCTGTCCACATTTTTGCTAGTTTTCAGATTAATGTTACATTCTGGCCAATTAATATTATATGCATCAGTAATGAATATGCCTCCAGGCGGTGGTGATTATATCCTGTTCATATTTTCCTGGTTTTCATATTGTGCTATTGATGCCATCTTGTGGTCACTCAATATGAAATGCATCAGTAATAACTATGCTTTAACTTGATGGTGATTATATCCCATCCTGATTTTTCCTGTTTTCATATGACACTCTTGATTAAACTTTGCAGGTAATCAATATTTTTTGTTTTTCTTTAAGAAGATTCACAGAAATTAAAGGGCCTGTTTCTGGAACTAACACTAGATTTCTATACGAAATAAATAGATATTCAAATGTTAAGTCAAGATTATCCTCTTCCACTTAATATTAAATGACGTGGAATGACAGGCATTTTCAGTTAGAAAATTACAATTATTTTTCTTATATCGCATGTTCTACTTGAATTAACTTAAATTAATGTATAAATGATGAGTAACTTAAGAATAAGGTTTTTCTCTTTTTTAATTTTCTTATAATTTTGTTCTAGCTAGAGATGGATTTCTCTATTTCTTATTGTTTTTCTTTGGTTAGTTTTAAGAGATCAAGGGGCTCCGTCCTGGGGCTAACATTTGATTTCATTGTGACTTGAATTTATATCCAAGGGCTCTTTTAAGGATAAACATTGTTCTCTTTATGGCTGCTATCTGCATTTCATGCCAGCTTGGTCTTTCAGGGATTGTTTCCAAGTATTAAGATTTTTTTCATTAGGTTAGTTGCTCTTATAACAACTGGTATAATGTTTATTTCTTTAAGGCACCATGTTGTTTTTAAATCATTCTTTAGGTCCTTATGTTTTGTTATATCCAGAGTGAGTTCGCTTGTGTTTTGTTAAATTTGCTTTTTGAGCAAATGATGAGCCACACAGTTCACAAAGAAACGGTTTCTCTCCCGAGTGTGTTTGAGTATGTCTCACTAAATTTGTTTTTCGTGTGAATGATGAGCCACACACTTCACAAGAATATGGTTTTTCTCCAGTATGGATGTGTACATGTGACATCAAACTAATTCGGTGTGTGAATGATTCACCACAAACACCACAAGAAAATGGTTTCACTCCAGTGTGAGTTCGCATGTGGTCCTTTAAAGTACCTTTTTCTTTAAATGATGAGTCACACACTTGACATGAAAAAGGTTTTTCACCAGTATGAGATCGCATATGTACTGTTAACTCTGATTTGTAATTATATGATGAGCCACACACTTCACAAGAATAATGATTTTTGACACGGTGACATCGCATGTGTTGTTTTAAAGCATCGAAAACTATAAATGAAGAGTCGCACACTTTACAAGAAAAAGGTTTTTCCCCAGTGTGATTTCTAATGTGTATCTCTAATTGAGATGTTGTTGGGAATAATGCCTTACACACAGAACAAAAATGAGCTTTTTTCACACTGCTTTTATTCATTTTTATCTTTAAATGCAATTTTCTTGTATGTAATTTGTGATTTCACGCTTTACAACATGATTTTTTCTTTAACATTGCTTCATCGTTCTTTTTAAACAGAAATTTGGAAATGTGTATTGACAGATTTCAGAATAAGTTTCCTATTACATATGTGCATAGGATTCTTGCGTTTTTCTCTATTGTTTCCTTTCCCTGTGAATAAATAAAAATTTAAGTATTCAGACATATATTGAGCAAAATTTAAAAGCAGAAAAATTATAATAGCAAAATTATTTTCCTGAAAATCAATATGCATATTGCAAGTTTATTATTTTTATTTGATGTAAGGATGTGTATTAAAAAAAGTTATATGACATTAAATAATGTTCATATTGTATTAATATAATTTTATTTTTAACATGTTCAAAACAGAGTCAAAACTGCTATTGTTGCAGTTAACTCCCTAATAATTTAAGAATTGCTATTTGTGTGTTACAACCGAGAGTTTATTTATAAATAATATTCTACTTTATTTTTTTAAGTATTTAATGTAAACCGTGTTTAAAAATTAAAATAATATGAATTATTCTGTCTAAATATATGTTTATTGTATTTTTCATATACAGTAAAAAAACAAAAAAACAGTAAGACTTTTTGATATAAGACAAGAACTTTAATCAAAACTTTTCTATTACAAATTATTATACAACAATTAGCACATAAATTCTTTACCAGTGTCTACTTTCCATTAAGTGAATTCCCACAACGAACTGAAAACGTTAAACTTTAGTTTGTGGGAGGCAAGTAAACAAATGATTTATTTGTAAATTATAAAAGATGATTTATGGGTTCAAATAATACTGATTATAACAGTGTTTTTTTTTGCAACTTTCTCAAACTTGTAAATAAAATAGAAGAATTTTTAGTATAAAATACTCAATGTTACAAGCAGCGTTTAGCAATTATAAATGTTCAAGAAAATTATCTTGGATATATAATATTCACAATTTTAATTAGATCATCCCTAAATGCTGTTAAATTAAGTGAATATAATGAAATTACAAGCGTTGTTATTTTATATCATTGGAATGCATTGCAATTTTTATTAAAAAGTAGCGTTTCTTTTAAAGTTTATTACAGAAAATAAAACTTTCGAAAGTGTCAATGCAGAAATTGAATGGAAATCAATGCAAATTAGTATACTAAATAAATGTTTATGCATTTTGGGGTTATTGAAATGGACGTACATTACAAATATATGACCATAATTAATGTAGGGACCAAAACAATTATTTGGCCTTTGGGACAAGATCAATGTGTAGTATCTGTCTTCAGATGCTGCACTTCAATTTCTTGTTCTCTGTCAGTGAAGGGGAAATCCTTCACGACTGAGACAATTTTTATTTTTGTTCCTTTTCTCCACGTTAAAAAATGACCCTGGTGTCTAACTCTGTCCCGTGGGGAGGCAATGTAAATAGGGACAAAAACAATTATTAAAAAAATGAAACAGGTAACATTTTTCTTCACATTTATTATCTCCAACAATAAATAAATTTTATTTTCATAAAATAACAATTCAATTTGCATATTTTGTTCGATACCAACGACTACTTTTCTTAGTGATAGATTGTTGGGATTATTTCACCAACAAGAAGATGTGGGGTGTAAGAAAAGGCAGTAAGGGCTTGCAACGAAATGGTGACATTGCTTACAAGCAGTCTTTTCTTTCCTTGTAAAGGTAACAATTAACAGGTAACATTTGCCGAACAACAGTAACGAAGTAATCAGTCTAAGAGACGCCAACCGACTAGCAAGCTAGGTAACTAGGTTCTTAACTAATCACTAACCCATAGTGAGACAACTCCTTTTATACATACTAACTCTCAGTAGCGAGAATTCCAACGTGATTTCCAACGAGATTAGAATGTCTATTTAACTTAGTAGGAAATAGACACCCAGTTTCTCAGTAACGGCAAACAGCAGTTCAGTGTCTTTACTTCCCTCCGACCCACACCCGGTAAGTCAAATCAATTTCAATTCTTACAAGATTTCATTAGAATGCATACAATGCATTTGTGCAGAGTGTAGAGTAGCAAATGGTGTTCAACATGATGTGCAACTGGTTTTGACATAATATTTTTTAGAACAAGTTTAGAATCCCTGAAACGAGTGGGTATTTGATCTTATTGAGGAGGTCCTTGGCTCTTGCAAGGTGATAATCATGAACTTTGGCAGTAAGTAATTACCATTTGCCACTTTTATATGATATATATGGTTATGAAGTATGTTTTTTTTTCTTGCTCTAACATTAAGATTAAAAACCTTATTTTTCTATTTAAAAAGTATTAAAACGAATTGTTTCATATACTCAGTCATGGATATGTGGGGGGACTTCATGAATATTGATTAATTTGCATGCTCCTTTGAAAAACAAGCTTTCATTAATTAATTATTCTTTTTTATGATTTCTTATTAGATAAATGGTTTCATTTGACTATTAAACTTAAATTCTATGTAATTTTGCACAAAGGAATTAAGTTGAAAGTGCCTTTGTCTGTGTGTGCAAAACGTGTCTACCAAACTCCTCTCTGCATATTTGGTCTACAGATTGAAACTTGATATATAGGGTATTTGGACATCGGAAACACTTTCGATTTGGGATTTAGCTCATAGATATAGCTACTACGGGGTTAAAATTGAAAAAGTTAACCTTGGCAGAAGTAAATCGACTATTAAGCATAGTCATATAATTTTTAGCCTTTTGTATCCATTACTGGCAATAGCCCAGACCGTAATGACACAGGCTTAGTCACTAAATAACGACAATATATATATATATATATATATATATATATATATATATATATATAATTATAAAACTCTGTGGAGCATTCGACTGCCCTTGCTTGCATATTATCTATAAAAACATTGTCGTCATGGAAACCAACTTGAATTTAATAAAATTCACACTTCTTTCCACAGTCTAAGCATACTGAATACAAACAAACTTCAGTTTTTGCTTTACTTGTAGACATAGTTTCAATCATGAAACTGTTTTGTTATATTTTGTTTCAGTTTCAATTCTAGCTGATGGCACTCAAATTATACTTGTTTTACTTTTGAAATAATGACTATTGGATACAATATACAAAATAATTGACTCTATCATGATAAATATGAAATTTGCATAAATTAAGATATATTTAAACATATTTTACAACCGGCCAACACTGGGCGTCTTTGCTAGTAAGTAAGTACTAATATATATATATATATATATATATATATATATATATATATATATATATATATATATATATAGCTACTTCATTTACTCAAATAAAATTAATATACGAAAGTATAAATTTATACATAAACTTTAAGTATTTACTTCAAAAGTGCTCAATATGTAGGTAGAGCAAGTTAGTAAGTTATAAAATATATATGGCGATTAAGCTACACTGAATATTCCGCGTTTCATCCACTCTAGGACTCTTCAGCTAGAGTGGATGAAATGCGGAATATTCAGTGTAGCTTAATCGCCATATATATATATATATATATATATATATATATAATCTGAGGTTATTGTTTTCCAGAGGTTAAGTAATAAATGAAGTGTAACAAGGTGAATACAAGAGTGCTCAATACCAAAGTAGAGCAGGGTATACTCTTTATTTGTTTTTACATAAGCAGTAATATGTTGCTACACAATCATGACATGAGCATGTTTCGGTTAGTTAGCTAGTAGTAACTAGAGACCTCTTCAGGCGATACAGCTTATACAAAAGTAAAGTTTGAAATGACAATATCAGGTTTTCTTTGTTATGGAGAGTTAAATCAGGAGGTTTTGTCAGATGTGAAAAAAAAAGATTTAGTTATATGTAAATAAGACCCAATAAAGGTGGAGATTTGTCTGTGTTGAGATATAGGAAAGGATGGTATTCATATGCATATGTAATGGTTACTCCAAATCTTAAACATACTAGGGTGTATAGGTTCAATTAGTGGGGGAATGTGAATTTGATATATCTAAGTTTCGAATTATATATATATATATATATATATATATATATATATATATTATATACTTGTTGAACAGAAGAGAAATTACTGTTAGCTATCTATCGATCTAGCTATCTATCTCTGTATCTGCTTGTCAATGTATTTATCTTCGTATCTGTTTATCGATCTATCTGTCTATCTAATTGGAAGTAAACAAGAGATGAAATGTGAAGCTGTGTTTTGATAAAAGTTGTCAAAACATGTTGAAGTGTAAATTGGACAAGTTGCACCAGAAGAAAGTTGGCCAGCATTGGAAGTACATTTCTGTTATCACGTGTTCTAGTTAGCTGAGAATAGACGAGTTGGAAAGAGGATGTTTAACAGAGTGAATGGTTTAACAGGTCGTCCCCCCTCACCGGGGAGGTGTTAGATAAGAAGGGCTGTCCCCTTCTCATGTAAGAAGGCAGACTAGATAAGTAAAAATGATACTAGGAAAAGGCTAGACTCGAACCCTGTAGGCAAGTGGATGATTGAAATCCTAGGAATGCAGTCCATTGTTAATTCTTTTAGAAATAGCTAAATATTATTTATGTCGGATAAAAACCATTGTCCATTCTTTTAGAATAACTGGATATTAAATATGTCATTTAAAGGAATGGACAATGTGAGTTAAAATATTGTTTAAAAATAGGTTAGATATTAAACAATTAGAATTGGGAATTATTTGTTGCCAAAAGTGTTTGGACAGACATATGCAAATCCACGTGAAAGTTAGACATGTTGGGAAACACACTTCTGACATCATAAACAAAGATATCTCAATATATGAATCAAGGGTTCGAAGTTAGGAAGTTGATTAGGATCAGATAATCGGAGCAGATCACACACAGTGATAGTCAGTTGGAGACTGGGAGATCCTTAGAGGCGAAGGGAGAAGAGTAGACCATGTAGTTGAAAAGGCTTGAATTCCTGACATCACCAACTGGCTGGTTTGGGAATAAAGAAATCATCTATATTTTGTAACTGTTGTCTTGTGTCGTCTTTACAACCAAAAAGGTAAATGTGTTTTGTATATTCATCTATAAACAAACTCTTGTATAACTGCCTTCCAAGTATTGTGTCCTCCTCACCATCAACAATAATGTATCTCCTTCCCGCTTTATGTGTTAAGAAATGTTGCATCATATCTCCCAGTCCATATTAATATGAAGTCCCCCAAGAATCATCCCAGTCTGTAATAAATGTCACCCTCATTATTATCATCATCTGTTCTGAGTCCCAGTTAATGTTGCTCCAATATGAATCCCTAACCCGCTACACAACAGAGGGAACTGACGTGTCTAAAAATGGAGACTAGAATTAACAACCCAAGCAAAGATATTCACTTCCAATTCTTCTGTGACCGACAACTGGGAAGTAATAAAAAAAAAACTATATAAAACCAACCATCATGTTGGAATTGAAATGCATTCGTCCACAGGTTCCAGCTTCCATCCAAGAACAGATGAAATTCCCAGGTGGACCAAAAGATCAACGATGCAGTTGAGAAGTTGATGAGGTATGCCGAAATGCATGTATGTGTTTATGTTATGTCTGACACAAACGCACACCACATGGAAC
Organism: Euprymna scolopes; assembly: GCF_053919585.1. Classification (NCBI taxonomy): domain Eukaryota; kingdom Metazoa; phylum Mollusca; class Cephalopoda; order Sepiida; family Sepiolidae; genus Euprymna; species Euprymna scolopes. The sequence continues at coordinate 339,536 of NC_136487.1, read as the reverse complement.
ATAATTAGACTGCAACCCGATAACTTAGGGTTCAGATAGTGAAGCCACAATAGACATTTAGTAACACATTTCTATATAAACACTATCTCACAACGTAATATGTATATATATATATATATATATATATTCTTCCTATTATTTTTCTTCTTGCTCGTCCGGCGAAGTTGACGATGACCAAGGTATCAATCAGTTCGGCGTCGGGAGTCGGTGGGTCCTGAGATGGCTGATGAGGCCAATCCGTGCTTGGCAGACTCTTCCACACTCTGGACATGTGAAGGCGGTATCGGCAGGCTGTGAACAGGCAGCCCTCTCTTTCCTCCTCTTGTGCTTCTGCTGGTCGTGTGTCATGCGTTGATCCGCTGCCCTGTCGGCTCCCAAGCTGATGGCGCAGCACCAGGCAGAACGTTCTGCAGCGTGACTCTCCCGAGACTGGGGGCTGATGTCAGTCTTTGAGGGAGGTTCTCAGGCAGTCTTTATATCGTTTCTTTTGGCCTCCTGCAATCCGCTTTCCCTGGCTGAGTTCCCCATAGAAGAGTTGTTTGGGGATTCGACCATCAGGCATGCAATAGACATGGCCTGCCCACCGGAGCTGGGTTTTGCGGATTATGGTGGTGATGGTATGGAGCCCCGCACGCTTCAAGACTTCTATGTCAGGAATTCTGTCTTGCCAGTGGATGTTGAGGAGATTACGGAGGCATCGGAGGTGGAAGCCATTCAGCTGTTTTTCATGTCTTTTATATGGCGTCCAAGTTTCACAGCCGTAGAGTAGCATTGCCAGGACGACTGCTCGGTATACTTTCAGTTTGGTTGCGAGTGTAATGCCTCTCCTCTTCCACACATTGTCTCTAAGTCTTCCAAATGCACTGCTTGCTGCGGAGGTCCTATGGTTAACCTCAATGTCAATGTTGGCGGTGCAGTAAAGGGTGCTGCTAAGGTAGGTGAATTGCTCTACAGCATGAATCTTCTGCCCTTCGACAGTGATGCCGGGTTCGTGGTATGCATCTCTTGGGGTGGGTTGGTACATAACTTCTGTCTTCTTTGTATTGATGGTGAGACCAAAGTTGTCACAACTGGTGGCGAATCCGTCCATTTGACGTTGCATCTCTATCTCATTTGGGGCATTAAGGGCGCAGTCATCGGCAAAGAGAAGGTCTCTGATGATGGTTTCCCTCACTCATGACTGCCTGCATTCGCCTGATCTTAAATAATTTCCTGTCACATCTGTACTTGATGTCAATGCCAGAGTGACTGTCTTTGAAAGCGTCCTGGAGCATGGCAGAGAAAACCATGCTGAAGAGCTTCGGGGCTAAAACACAGCCCTGCTTGACTCCATTGGTCACAGAGAAGGGTTCTGAGGGGTCGCCGTCATCCAGGACACGGGCGGTCAGGCCCTCGTGGAACTGCCTGACAATGGCGATGAACCTGTCTGGACAACCAAATTTTTCCATGATCTGCCAGAGGCCATTTCAGCAGACAGTGTCGAAGGCCTTGGTCAGGTCAACGAACGTGTTGTAGAGGCCCCGGTGCTGCTCGACACATATCTTCTGCATATATATATATATATATATATATATATATATACATACATACACACACATACACACCAGGTTATAGGTAAAAGAAGGGCAACATATTTTTATTAATATAAACAAATTTGCAAGGATGTGACACTGGACATTCTAATGTTTTGGACAGATGGTCGGTTAAAACTACATGTCCTTGTCAGGCCACTTTATAAATAGTTGCTTTCCACAGAAGAAACTGGTCTCCAAATGAAGAAAAAGACAAAGTTCCATTTACTTAAAATAAAATATTTTAAAATTTAAAAAGAGGGGGAGAGGGGTTATGTGACATATATACTCCAGAAAAAAGAAAGAAAAAGAAAATGGGACTGCCAGTGTAATTCAAGGTTAACAGTGGGGGGGGGGTGAAGGGACTTACTAGAAAATCATTAGACAAAAAGATGAAAGTGAGTAAGTGGGGTACAGACTGGGAAGAGGGAGGCGTATATAAACAAAAAAGTGGGTTGGGTAAGGGTTGAAGACATCGGTGGAGCAAAGAAGAGAAAAAGTAGCCGGGAATAAATCAGACATGCTCTTTAAGAAATAGACGTGAAAGATGAAAAAAAAAAATAGAATCATATTAATTAGTGGTAAGTGGCGAATTCTAAAGCATATATCATGCAGTATGATTTGGTAGTTGTGCATAATTTGAACCAGACTTAACGAACTGGCCACATGGCTTTGCTCAGAACATGATATCAATTGCTGGTTTTCGCTGAGCGTCACCGATTATCAAAGTGTAATAACACTACTCAAGGAAAATACTGAAGAAAACATTTAAATATAGTAAAATACCAGAAAAATACAACAAAAATAAAAACAGAAACAACAACCTTCCATACCAATTTCTGTTTTATTCTTGTAATGAAGTTTTTAATTGAAAAAAATATACACAAATTTTTCACCCCATTTTTTTTGTCAAACAAAATGGAAAAATAAGATAATTTTTTTGTGTTTTTCATATTTTTTTAACAAAAGTTAAAACGTTTTTCATGTATTATTTTCTTTTCTTTTTATTTTTTTGTAACTAACATAAAGTAAACTTTTTGTCATTTTCTTTTCATGAACAATTTTTTTCTGTGGGGTTGGTTAACTGTTTTTTTTTTTTTTAAATTAAATTAAGTTAGTCAGCATATTGCCTTAGGTTTAGGCTGACTTTTCTATGATCGCATCAAAGTGGGGTTAGAAAAGATAGATGTGGAAGGAACTTTGCCAACCGGATAATTTTCTGATATATGGTTTAAGGTAGCGACAAAAGGATCATTACCAAATTTTTGTCTCCACATAAACTTGAAAAGTTAACTGTTCAGAAGCTCCTGGCGTCTGCGGCCGTTGATCCAAGGTGGAGATATATATCTTGTATAAAGTTGTTATGAACGGTTGTTTGAAGGTGTGTTGTTTACTTAATTTAATGATTTTTTCTTCTAGTATCTTCTGCTCCTTTGCCATGTATTGATTGCTTGATCGGCATCTTATGTCAGATTTCAGTCAAACCTGAGCACGTAACATCATATTCCAAGCAAAACCAAGTGGATGGTTAATTATGTCTGGTTCAAATTCTGCACAATAGCTTTAATTTTTGAGACAAGAATTTTTTTTTTCTTATGGCAATAATCATTATTACTTATTTTATATTTTTCCCTACTTTCTGCTACCTTACTTATTACTCTATCTTTTACTTTAATTTTATTTTTGTAATTTTTGCATTGTGTATTTTACATACATTTTATTATTGCTGTTCAATTTTTATCAGCTTTCATTATTATTTCATCATTTTATTATCCACCATTCTTAGTGTTTTATCCTGATTTATATTTTATTTTTACTTTCTTTAATGATTAGCCTGGGTGCCCGGCGTTGCCCATGTGTTTGGAGGTGGGTGCTAAGCAAAAAAAAAAAAAAAAAAAGTGTTAGTAGGCACGCACGCAGGCAGATTCAAACCCGTACCGTGAAGGAAGCAAAGAATGTGAAAAAAAACCCTGACATCTTTGTTGTTGCACTCATCGCCAAAGCGGAAGTGACATAAATTTAAATAAAGGTTAGACAATTGAAAAGAGGGGCTGACTTTCGAAAATATCGGCAAAAAAAAGCGCACCCTCCCAGTAGAAAAGTGTGCACTTGAGGGTGAAGGAATTAATGTTTTTAGTCAATTTTTTTATATATGTCGTCCGAAGGGTGAAGCTTCAAAATGATACTGATCTCGTGAAAATCCGTCGCCTTTGTCAAAAGTTTTAGGCAGACATACATAGATACATGTAAACAGACAGGTGAGATTTATAGTATAGATGCTATTACTATCATTATTATAATTATTATTTTATCATTAATATCATTTTATGATTAATGTTATTTTTATGATCTTATTTTTTATTATTATCATTACAATTTCTGTTGTTTTTATTTTATTTTTATACAATCTTCACCCCAAGCAAGGCAAGTGCCACTTTGAAGTTGGGGGCTATTATCGGGGACAATTTGCAGAGGCATTAAGAAGGGAGATGAGTAGAAAGATGTTTGTTCACATTACACTTGAACTTCTGCATATCAGTAGAGTTGGGAAAGCAGTATCCCGGAAGGGAGTTCCAAAGACTTGCAGTTCTGGGGAAGAAACTATTGGAGTAAAAGGCTTTCTTACATCTAGGGATCTCTACTGTAAAGGGGTGAGACTTAGTTGCTTGTCGGGTTTCTCAGGGGTAGTCACGTCGAGGAGGTACAAGTGCTTGCAGTTCGTCAGAGCAGCCACCATTAAAGTATTTGTAGAACAGGCAGAGGGATGCAACATTTCGTCGATGGGACAGAGGCTGAAGCTTAGATGACAGTTCAGATGACAGTCTGAAAACAAATCATGGCCCCCCCCAAAAATATCTATAAAAAAAACAAAAACATAATAACAAAAATTTAAAAAAAAAAAAGAGCCATACACGCCAAAATTTCTTTCCTTTTCGGAATAGTGAATGCTCCCTTAAACAAATTGCGTACAACATCAGAGCTAATGCATATTTCACTATAGAGATCTCACCCGTGTATGTCCACCAGAATAATTTTATTAATACAACTACAACTTTTTCGAATTAAAGCAACTTTGAAGCAACAACAAATTAATAATTTAAATGGAACATAAAGTTAATTTCATTTTGTTTTCGAGTTTCATTGCAATTTTTAAGTTTTATAGGCGATAACGATTTTTTTATGCAGTGATTTGATAGGTGTATCAGAATTTTGGGGGAATTTTTGACGCCCCTAACATAAAACTGTGAATAAAATATAAAAAGAAACTCGCAATTTCTCTTTTTAAAGTGGGTTATTTATTTTCTTTATGGAATATACTTCCAAAATAAACTATTAAAGTTGTTTAAAAAATAATATTTCTATTATTTTTTAAAAAAATAGTGTTTACAAAGTGCCTGCACGCGTTCATGCAGCCATTTTTTTACGTAATGAATTCTGTTGAATTTCTTTCAATTTTTAAACTTTAAAAATCTATCAAAATTTTTCTATTGGTTCAATTTTTAAGATATTTTCAGGTTTAAACCAAATATAGTATTCTAGACAAGCGGTTTTTTTTTTAATTCACCCCCCATTTTTAAATGTCTATTAAAATAAATGATTAATTTTCTCACCTCAAATTTATGTATCACAAATTGAAGATAGAAGATCAATAAATAAAATAAGTTAATTTAAAACAAAAAAAGTACAGTCATTTGCAAATTTACCTGTATAGTCCAAAGTTTAAAACCTTTTTTATTTAATAACCACATTGATTTTTTTTTAAATGAAACCTTATAATCTTGTTATATTGTTCAGAAAATTACTATCACTCTTCCATTTTCACCGCTCCGCACGCTTCATACAATTTCACAGGCGAACATTACCTATTGCCTCTCTTAACATGTTTTAACATATGAACAGTTCAACAAAAAAAAAGACATTCTCCTTTTTTTATACAAACACTTAAAAAGGACTTCTGAACTCATTATAAAGAGAATTATATTTTATTTGTTAATGGTTGGTTTCTGTGAATAAACCTCCGTTTGTTTTGCATGTAAGTCTTCTTTTTATTTTTATTTATTTGTGGAGGAAGTTAGTTCCTAAAAAGGCTTGACGACCCCCACACATATAATAATAAAATAATCCAAAAAGCGCAAAGTTCAACCCCAAAATAATAATTAAAAAAAAAGGCCACACCACACACTGACACACACCAAACTTCTTTCCTTTTCGGAATAATAAACGCTCCCTCGAACGAGCTGCGTACAACATCAGAGGCGACGCGGCGTAATTCGCTAGAGTGGCCTCGCTGGTGTACGTCAGACATTATTCTTCATTTGTTTCTGTTTATTGACTATTCAATAATGAGCTAATGTTGAGATCGCCATGGGAAACAAATTACGATAAAAAAAAAAGTGCATATGCGATATTTTTTTCTTTTTTAAGATGATGAAATGATGAATCATTTCGAGTTCAAACCTGGCTGGTATTGCTCATGAGATCTAAAAGAAAACACGTTTTAAACGAATAAATATGCGCCCATAATCGACGATTTTCAAAGATGGCATCATACTTTAATCTTAAAAAAATAAAATAAAAACATAGAACCATTATTAATGTGTATACGTTTTTTATTTATTTTTTTGTTTTTATCGCAAACGGTTTCTGGCGTCGATTTCAACATTAGCGTAATAACGTAAATTATTATTTTTTTTATTCAATTGTAAGGTTAAAGTACAGAATAGGTACGAAACACCATCCGCTCCCCATGTAAAAAATGCCTTTTTAAATAATAACGTTATTATTTCAGCACGGATCACTCTCTGCATGAGTACCGAAAATAATTTATTAAAGAAAATAAAACATAGAATTTGATAAAAACAAAAGGGAGGTAATTTTCCGTTGTCATAAAAACAATATGGCGGCAATTTTTCACTTGCTAATTAAAGTTTTTTTTTATTTTTTAATAATTCAGTAATATTAAGGTAATTTCGACTGCATAATTTGGAAATTACCATTATAACTTATTAGAATTGATTAAAAAAAAACAGTTGAAACCATTGTTTTTATCTGAAAACTCCATTTATCGACTACATAATCTCGTCCCAATTCTGTAGAAGATCCGACAACTTTGTAATTAAAAATATTTGTGTCATCGTCTTGTGCTAAACCTTGAAAAAATCTAATCAATTAATATTATTGTGTGGAAGCCCGAGTTTTAAAAAAGCAATAAAACTAAATTTATCTGAATTAAGTTGAGTTCTGTTTTGATTGCCTTAAATTTAAAGATTTACAACGAAAGCGTTTTTTTTTTTAATTCAACATCAAAAACCATTCGCAAAATGATCGCAAAACAATTTCGATAGTGAAGTGACTTACCTTTATGTCTTTCTTTCGTTCTGTTTGCTTTCTTCGCAACAAAAATAATCAGCTGTTACTTAAAGTAAATATTTTAAAGTTAAATATCGTTTTTATAATCAAAGGTATATAGCAGTCAACAAGGAAGATAATCCTTATGAAAGTTGTGTGCCACCACCGGTGTAAAGGAAGGGTTGCTACGTTAGTTTTAATTTTTTTTTTTTTTTTTTTTTTTTTTTTTTTGAAGATTATATTCAAGTAAAGTAAAACGGATACCTTCGTAGAATCAATTTAAATATAAAAGCAATTATTATTTTGAAAACAACTTAATAGTATTTATTCACTAACAGTTCAAATCGATCACAAACACACAGATGCGAGATGTGGTTTCATGGTCGGTGTTAGAAAGATTATCTCCCCTGTTGACACTTTCAATTTTCGCTACATGCAAACTTTAATTCGCATCTAATTTGCTTTAATTAACAGCTAATTTCTAAAAAAAAAAAAATAATAATAATAATATATATATATATATATATATGTTTTTACAAAGACAACAAATGAGACAAAAGAAATTCATCAAGGTAAGTTTAATAACTAAAATTATTTTGTTAACCGTTTGTCTCTAAAGAAAGAATAAGAAATAATTCAATTTATCTTGTATTCCTTGTTTTTTGAATAATAAATGTTTGTAAATTTTGGTAATTAATACGCTACAACAGAATACCGACCACTCTAATTTGTTTTTGTTGGGGTAATCAAGGTCGCTGACAACGAATCTGATAATCAAACCTGTCGCAAATTTACCGTTTGCATAGTATTAACCCCCGGGGACTATTTTCTGCTGTGGGATTGGGGTATATGGTTAGAAAAGAAAAGAAAACCGTACCGGGCGTGTATCAGAATTTTTATAGGAATTTTTGACACCCCTAACACGAAACTGCGAATAAAATATAAAAAAAAAAAAAAACTCGTAATTTCTCTTTTACAAGTGGGTTGTTTATTTTCTTTATGGATTATATTTCCAAAATAAACTATTAAAGTTGTTTTAAAAGTAATAGAAATATTTTTTTATTTTTTAAAAATCTAATGAATTTTACGAACTACATATTTTTCAATTTTTAAACTTTAAAAGTCTATCAAAATTTTTCTATCGATTCTATTTTTACGATATTTTTAGGGTCAATATGAAATTTTATGCTCTTTCCAATAAACCGAATATAATATTTTAGACAAACGTTTTTTTTTTAATTCACGCCCCCCCCCATTTTGAAATGTCTATTAAAAAGTAAATAATTAATTTACTCACCAAAGTTTTATATATCACAAATTGAAGAGAAAAGGTCAGTAAATAATATATTCAAATTTAAAACAAAAAAGTAGTGTTTTTTAGAAATTTACCTGTAAAGTTCGAAGTTTAAAACCTTTTTTTTTAACCACGTTGTTTATTTTTTCTTTTGTTTTTTTTTTTTTTAATGAATTAATGAAACCTTGGTCCTTGCTCCTTTAATTGAAAAAAAAAAAATTAGAGCTTGAATTACATTTTTCGAGTAGTTATATTTAAGAATTTTATTTTTAAATAAAAAATAAATAAGTAAAACAGAAAGGCTCAGGAAAAAAGAAAAAATTGTAAAATTTATTTTAAAACGGATTTAAGATTTTTTCCAATATTTGTGAATTTGAGCTGTTTATTTGAATTCAGCAGACGACTTTTTTTTTTTTTAGCTTTCTCATTGGCTGTTTTGTTTCACGTGATGTAAATAAAAGAAAAACAGTTTTCGCTTTAAGCTAAATCAACAAATTTTATCAGATTGGAAAATATTTCTGAACTGATCGGTTCGGATTTTTTTCTGCTCTCCGGAGAAAATATCGATACCCTTTAAAATGTTTTCTTTATTAAAATCTTTCTAGAAATGTAGCGAAGGGCCGAGACAAATTGTTCTCAAATAATTGATTGAATTTGGCCGTTGATATTCGCAGCCGGCTGCGGCTATTCTAAAATGCTATTCGCAGCCGGTCGCATCAGCTGACCGGAAGTGACGTCAGACAAATCTTAAGTAAATTGTTGGCTAGAATTGTAAAAATAATTTGTTTTCTAACAACAGTTCTAAAAACAGTTTTAACAATTTCTTTCATTTTGAGCTGCTTTTTTTCTCCCGTTTATTTTTGTTTTCTACAATTAATAAACCAGTTTACAAGTAAAAAATAAGTTGTTTTAATTTTTAATTACCAACACAGTGGCGAATTTAATTTTTCTCTCTCCCATTTTTTATTTTGAGCGGAGAATTTAACATGTCTTTTCATTTTAATTATTTGTTTTAGTTTTTCATTACTAACACAGCGGAGAATTTGGGGTACTCATGCAGAGAACAGCATGGGCGTGGCTTATCACTTGCTCAGTTGCGAAATATTTTTGTTTTTAGTAAATAATTTGTGTTTTTTGGCAAAGTTTATTTTTAATAAAATTAGCGTATTTACTGATATTTTTGAACCGCGATATTACCATTCTTTCATAACACCGATCACTTTAGTCCTGCCTTCTTACACAGGTTTTCGGGTCGCTGACAACGAATCTGATAATCAACCCCACAGCAAATTTACCGTTTAGATGGTATTAACCCCTGGAGACTGGCGCTACCTGTCGCCATTTTACAGGCTTCGTTGCCCGCCCGCTAGGTGTATCAGAATTTTAGGCGGAATTTTTGGTATTATTATACAAACACCGTGACAGCGTTAGGGTTAGGGTTAGGATTAGGGTTAGGGTTAGGGTTTAGGGTTAGGGTTAGGGTTGGGGTTAGGGTTAGGTTTAGGGTTAGGGTTAGGGGTTAGGGTTAGGGGTAGGGGTAATTCGCTGTCACGGTGTTTGTATAGTTTTACCGAATTTTTGACACCCCCAACAAAAAACTGCGAATAAAATATATAAAACTCGTAATTTCTGTTTTTAAAGTGGGTTGTTTATTTTCCTTATGAAATATACTTCCAAAATAAACTATTACAGTCGTTTAAAACATAATAGAAGTATTATTTTTTATTTTTTTAAAAACAATGTTTACAAAATGTCTAAGCGCGTTTCTCCGATGTTACAAGCAGCCATTTTTTTACGTATACAAATACATTGATTTTTACGAGTTTACTTTTTTTAACTTTTTTAACTTTAAAAATCGATCTAAATTTTTCTATTAGTTCAATTTTTACGTAATTTTCAGGTTCAATGTGAAATTTTATGCTCTTTTCAATAAAGTGAATATAAATTTCTGGTAAGGTTTTTTTTTATAATTTTGAGATCAACTTTCGGTTTCGCCGCCGGCCGGCTGCGAATAGCATTTTAGAATAGCCGCAGCCCGGCTGCGAATAGTCACTTCGTTGAATTTCGAATCTAGAATTCTCCGTAAAAAAATTTAAATATTTTGACAGAGTCAAAATATTAAGAATTTGTTTTAAAATATTTTGGGAGAAATCCAAAATATTTTAGTGAATTTTGAAATAAGATTCCAGAGGAATGTTATTTTATTTTTCGGATAAAAAAAAGCTGATATATATATTTTGTAGTCTAAAATAACTAAATTGAAAAAAGAGAACTTTATTATTTTTCCCCAAGGGAAATATTTTTCGGATAGAGATTCGATATATATATTTTGAAGTCAGAGTGACTAGATTTAAAAAGAAGAAATATTAATTATTTATCGAAGAGATAAATAATAAATTTAAAAGAATTTAAGAGAATTGAAACAAGGATTGTTTCAGAATATTCTCTAAAAAAGAAAGTTACAGAGGTTTTCTTGAGTTCGAAAGAATTTTAATTTTTAAATATAATAAAAAAGAATATTAAAAGCTACATTCTCCTATTTAGGCTCTTTTTTTCAGCTATTTCCTTTTCAGATTCATAACCAAATTTTTCCCGAGAAAAAGACGCCTCTAAATTTGTTTTTTCATAAAATTGCCGCTATCTGGCAAGATTTTAAAAGAAGAAGAATAAAAGAAAAAGAAACCAATGAACTTTTTTCTATAGACTTTTCTATAAATTTTAAGAAAAAAAAAAGAACTCTCCATGAAATAAATTGTTTCTTTCATTATTGTAGAGCTTATTTGCTTTAAAAGCACAGAAAGTCTTATGCTGTTAAAAAAAGAAAATGTCGTCTGCTTATTATAAAAAAAAAGCGTGAAAACTCAAACTGCGAGTAATATATTTTTTTCCTTTTGTGTGTTAAAAAGAAGTTTTTTTTGAAAATCGCATATGGACAAGTATGCATTGTTAAATTTATTTTGTACATTTATTTTGTGTAAATTTGTTGTTTTTTTTTTTTTTGTCTTTAAAATAAATTTCTTGTTCCTCTTTTGCACGAATTATTTAATTATTTAAGCGATTTATATATTCATATTATTCCACTACAGAGAAGCAATAGATGGACTTGTTTGTTGCTTACAGCTTAAAAATGCTAAAAATTTTAAGTTTTCTCATATAAGCTGGGAAAGACAGGGGGGGGTCGAATAATTCACGCCTCCCATTTTGAAATGTCTATTAAAAAGTAAATAATTAATTTACTCACCAAAGTGTTATATATCACAAATTGAATATAAAAGATCAATAGATAATATATTCAAATTTAAAACAAAAAATCGTAGTGTTTTTTTAGAAATTTACCTGTAAAGTCCGAAGTTTAAAACCCTTTAAAAAAAAAAAAAAACATGTTGATTTTTTTTTTTTTTTGTAATGAAACCTGGATCTTTGCTCCTTTAATTGAAAAAAAAAATTAGGGCTTGAATTACATTTTTCAAGCAGTTATAAGCTTAGAAAGATGGGGTGGAATTATTCAATATTTTTCACGAAATTTCTGACACACCTACTGCATCGCTCCTTGGGAAAGAAGAAGGAAAGGATGGCCAGCGTATTTGTATACGCGAAGGGCATCTTGGGAAGGCAGAGCATGATGGGAGAAGTTTTTTTTTTCCTGTCTCTCTTTTTTTTTGTTCTGGATAGGAGGATATAAAAGCTGAGAAAAGAGAGAAAAGAGTCATGAACATCTTCTCTTGAAAAGAATTTCATATTGCTGACGTTCGGACTGTGCGGTGTGACATTGGTGGCGAGAGGCCAGGTGTGGTCGATTGGAAAAGAAGATGGCAGAAACGTGCTGTTGTCAAGAGAGTGACTCATTCCTTCCCGAACCCCAGAACCAAATCCTGATTATAACGCTAGACACACGGTAACATAAATGACGGCAGTTGAGTGTGCCTTCACGTAGCAAACTGCCTTTTCACATGACGTACAAATCTTTTGTGGAAAATTTAAAATTATATGAAAAAGAAAAGCACTCCAAGTGGGGTGGAGGGGATAATGTCAGGAAGACTTCTTTTTTTTTTCTTTTTTCTTTTTAGAAACGAATTAAAATTTTTTTTTTTTTTTTTTTTTTTTTTTTTTCATTGGCGGATAATTTAAAATTCTAAGAAAAATTTGTCTAAAACAAAATATTTTTTTTAAATACATTCTAGTACTTTTTGGGGAGATTAAAAAAATTTTTTTTTGTCTTACGTAGTTTTTAATGCGGTTTACAAAAACATTCCGGCCAGAATGAAATAGAGATTATCAAGGAATGACCAAATTGGAAAAGAAATATGAGAAAAATTAGTATGTGGATAGGATCTGACTTGTTCTTTTACCTGATGAGGTGTGAAAACATCTCGAGATTACTTTTTGAAATAGCAAATAGCAAGATAGGGGTGTGGGAGCCGATAAGGAAAGCATTCCCCAATGTTAGACATAAGAAGAAATCAGGTAACCACAAGCCATTAACAATAGCACACTTAAGTGGAGCAGAGATACAAATAGGTGCTCTCTAACAAAAAACCAGAGAGTGTGCAAGAGTTACAACCATCAACAGAACTAAAATGACAGCAAAGATTTTCAGAATCTGCCCCTTAGCCACGATTGGTGAAAAAATGAAAAAGTACATATCAAAATCACAAATATTCTTTCTTGTTGTTCTTATGATTCATGGAAAAGAAGAAAAGGTGCAAGTAGTTGTAAAGAGTGTGAAAATCCTTCATCTGGTGGTGAACTGGACGCAATTATTCTTTTTCAATTGCATGCAAAATTATCAATTTTATTGCCATTTTCTGATATTTAGAACTATGGACTACATAGAAGCATATATATACCAGAACATATGCATGCATACAAGTTTATATCCAAGTATATACACGTGTATAAACAGAACTATTAGACCAGAACATGTTCGCATGTTGAATGGACAATTTTTTTTTCAGTTTCCTTTTTTTTCTTTGTAGACTTCCTATTCTCAGGTCAGCATTTCTAATGCAGGATATTTAGATGCCAATTACGAGTAGTTGACAAGAAAATGAAAGGGCGGATATAACACTACTTTTCATACATTTCACAGCATCAGATTACCTATCTTACGGGTTAAGGGTCAGGTGATATAAGAACATTACATAACAAGGAATGACAACAGGATACAAGCATTTGGTTATTCATCTACGATGTACGCAAGATCTTTTATTGACTCCACCATGACAATAAACCCGCGCAACCAATTATTGAACCCGACTCATTGGATAATAGATAGGTTATATTTCAAGATGCGAAGCTATACTACAATACGGTTCACTGACCCTACTGAAACCAGACATGAGCTACGGTCCACATGCATTTTGTCCCTTAACAAAATGCTATTCAATTTTATTGGTCCACATGCACTGAATAATGCCACAGAAGAACAACTGCTTGCAGTGAAAACCGTCCATCCTGAGGTATACTGTCAACAATTTCTTTTTATGAAGCAGAATGATGGGGAGACTGTTTGTCTTTCATTTCCCGGCTGAAATCACAAGCGGTGCTCTGCACCTTCGAAAGACAATGAAGTTGTAGTAACCAACAATGCATGATGTAATTTGCTGAACACATGATTAAGTCCCAAATCTGGATAACAAGACATCTTCCACCAGAGCAAACTTTTGGCAGAGATTACTTTCCTGCCAACTCTAAATGATTTAACCAGATGCCTCTTGACTCTGGAATCTACTGCAAGAGCATCGAACCACTTCCGATTGGCAGAGACGATACAAATCACTCAATTCAAATCTGCATTATCAAGAAAATTTCCACTGCTAAATAAAACAAAAAATAATGATGATATATATAAGGATTGCAAATGCAAGACACACTGAAAAGGTTGAAAACAATGGCCCGCTTGGAGCAAGGGGAACCACTTCTCAAGTAAATGGCATGGCATGGCATCATCAAGTGCTATAATGGAGGACGACCTTAATGATGACCAGGGCGAGGATTCTTCATTAATATAAATCATGAATCCACAGTCCAAATGACTGAAGGAAGAAGAGGGAATCCCAGATGGTAGATGGACCAACAACCAATTTGCACCAGGCCAGCTGGAGCCACCCCCATTCGTCAATCTTCAGGGGATTTGTTGGTCACTGCTAAAGTTATGCTGCCAACACCATGGTTTATAAGGCATTTCCTGCCTGCAGTGAGAATTGTGGCACTTTTACATACTTTGGGTTGACGTAGCAACTCCCTCACAATGAATGTGACATCCGGAATCCACTCACGCTATCTGATCTACCCCATTGATTTTTACCTTTATTATGGGGAGCATATTTTCTAGTTTATGTGGGGAGAGAGTAGTGCTGGCCTCTTGCCCCATATCTCATTTCCTGGACACTTTGATGCCACATGTCCTTGTTGCTGGCACTGGTAACAGCATGTCTCTAGGAGAACTCTTTTTGTTTAAAGCCTAGGCTACCAACAATCTCTGGCAAAGTGATTGGGACCTTCACACTTGTGGCAGTGCACTGAAAGTGGTCCGGGATTGAGGTGAGTACACAGAAACAAGGAAGAATCCCATGTCATACAGCTGCTGAGGCAACAGGCTCGCCCACCTTTACCTTTTCTGTCATGAGAGCTCGAGCCCTAGCAAGGATCTGTTCTAGGGTCATGTGCTCCATCCTTGAGGACCCAAGCAAGTGTTGTCTAAATGGAACGGGGAGTCCCAATATGAAAGCACAACTGATCCACCAGTCAGAGAGGTTTTCTTCGATCAAGCACGCCAGGCATGTAGGTTGCCCAAGTATTTGTCCAGTTTCCTCAAGGTCAAAGAGAGACAAACTTGTCAAAGGCAACAAAACGGTCTGGCATACTAGCCACAAGCACTTGTTTCATTTGCTTTAAATCCTCCCTCTTTTCATGGGTTAATCATTGGTATACTGACAGAGCTCCACCTCTCAGTCCTGAGTGGAAGAACATGCTTGACAGTGTTAACACTGCACATTTCGCCCACTGACTGTAATTGTTCCAACCATTTGGACACTGTGTGATCGGCTGATACGCCATAAATTTTGGGAAAAATTGAATGCCTAATGCTTTACCTGCCATTTGTGTTTGATTATTAGTTAACATGGAATTAGCTTGTTCTTCAAGGTCGTAACTGATCATAACGCTTCCACTTATTGCAAGACATAATGAAGAATTGCCTCATTTTCCTCCAAGCCATGTTTTTTTATTTACCTCAAATATTACCCAGCCACATGGGCTTATTAGCTTCTACACACCTTTTTGCATAAAACCAGGTACACTTCTTTTGTTTTTTTCTTCTTTCTGTATGAGTGGCAGAAACAACATACTTTTTTTCTCTGTGATAAGTCTATTTGTGACATTACTACTCTCTCTATAAATATTATTACAATTTCGATCAATAAAAAAATGTGTTTTTCAAATTTCAAAACAATAAAAGGTATGGTGGGTCACGTACAAAAAATATTTCTCTAATATATATTATGAAAACCACATTAAAAATAAATTAATCCAAAAGTGAATAGATATTGTATATTACATGAGCATCTGACACAAAGTTGATCTTTGCTTGCTTGATTAATTTATTTTTATTTCGGACTATTAGTCTCATCTTTATTAGTTGTTGTTTTTTTTATCTTTTTATTGGTTTGTTTATTCACAACGTTTCGGCCAACTATTCCTCTGGCCTTCGTCAGGTGGTAACTGCGACGGATAGGAACTTCGAATCTCCTAACTGCATTCTCAGCCATCACTGCCATCCGTAGTTGTTGTCGTCTCGCCACATTTTTGACCAATTAACCTCTGGCACGCTTTGGGTGGGATTGAAACCGCTATCTTCAGACAATTCTCATCTGGAACCGTAGAGATTCAACGTCTCTATCAACTGCGCCACGGGCCCCGAAGGGCGATGAAGGTTGGATTCTTTGATCTTATAAATCCACATTTATTTATTATCTGATCTTCCATAGTTGGGTCCGTACCGATTGGTATATATATATATTATTCCTTAATTGGAATTCATTTTTTGAGATGAGCATTATATATTAATTTATTTTTATTTTGGACTATTAGTCTCATCTTTATTAGTTGTTGTTTTTTTTATCTTTTTATTGGTTTGTTTATTCACAACGTTTCGACCAACTATTCCTCTGGCCTTCGTCAGGGGGTAACCGCGATGGATAGGAACTTCGAATCTCCTAACTGCATTCTCAGCCATCACTGCCATCCGTAGTTGTTGTCGTCTCGCCACATTTTTGACCAATTAACCTCTGGCACGCTTTGGGTGGGATTGAAACCGCTATCTTCAGACAATTCTCATCTGGAACCGTAGAGATTCAACGTCTCTATCAACTGCGCCACGGGCCCCGAAGGGCGATGAAGGTTGGATTCTTTGATCTTATAAATCCACGTTTATTTATTATCTGATCTTCCATAGTCGGGTCCGTACCGATTGGTATATATATATATTATTCCTTAATTGGAATTCATTTTTTGAGATGAGCATTATATATTAATTTATTTTTATTTCGGACTATTAGTCTCATCTTTATTAGTTGTTGTTTTTTTTATCTTTTTATTGGTTTGTTTATTCACAACGTTTCGACCAACTATTCCTCTGGCCTTCGTCAGGTGGTAACCACGACGGATAGGAACTTTGAATCTCTTAACTGCATTCTCAGCCATCACTGCCATCCGTAGTTGTTGAGTTAGGAGATTCGAAGTTCCTATCCGTCGCGGTTACCACCTGACGAAGGCCAGAGGAATAGTTGGCCGAAACGTTGTGAATAAACAAACCAATAAAAAGATAAAAAAACAACAACTAATAAAGATGAGACTAATAGTCCGAAATAAAAATAAATTAATATATAATGCTCATCTCAAAAAATGAATTCCAATTAAGGAATAATATATATATTTGCTTGCTTGATTGAACACATACTCTAACTCGTATTAAATGGTAACTACATAAAAACAGCTTTAAGGCGTCAATATATAAACAGGATTTTACTTTCTAATTTTCGTATGCTGAAAAAATTTTGAAGCATAATTAGCAGTTTACTTTCTGTTTCTCCTTTTGAGTAATACAAAAATTATGATGTTAATATTAATACATATTAAAGTTACATGTGTTACTTAAACCAACCAATGAAAATACAGCCATAATTTTGATATATGATGAGTTTTCCTACATAATAGAAAGGTAAAATAGCGCCAGATTCACTAGTTCAGTCAGCAGAAGAGTAAGACCAAGGTGAGGAAACGGAGTACAGTCAATTAGGAAAAATTAAACTTGTAAGAAGATTCAGCTGATTCATAAACTGTAATATTCACATTACATAAAAAAATAACGCATTTCAGTTCCAATAAGGTTCCCCTCACATGCTTTCCATCTTCATTTCCTTATACGCTTGGAGTAATTAATTTTTCTTTCATAAACATTCCTTCTAATTTCAATACAATTATCTTGTTCATATTGCAATTATAATTTTGTTGTCATGTAAGTAAATCAAAAATAGATTCATTTTGATAATGCTGCATTTTGTCTTTTTCTACTTTACATTCTTTCCTTTCAATAGTTTTCACGTTGAACCTATTCTTGCACAAGTTCCGCATGACTCCAATGCTAAATCCCTACAGTTTCAGGTTTGCATTGTCTGAAGATAGTGGTTTCAACCTTACCAAAAACCGGCCAGAGGATTAGTTGGTCAAAAACGTGCTGAGACGACCACAGCTATGGAGGCCAGTAATTGCTGAGGATGCTGTGAAGAGAATTAGCATTTCTATCCCATCACAGTTAACCACCTGACGAAGACCAGAGAATTGGTGGCCAAAATGTTGTGAAACAACTGTAAAATATGAAGATAACAGTCTACAAATAAATAAATATAAAAATAAACTTTTTTTCTGTATTTATTAACTTATATCTAATAGTTTTTGTGTGAATGCAACATGGCTATTCAAAAAATATTGCTTACACATAAACATCATTTTTTTATTTCCAAATTTGGATACAATACCGAGGAGGATCCAAAATATTTAAGAACATTATCATTAGTTAAATTTGAAGGCACAATTTTCTGTCAAAAATATTTTTTATAATGAAAAAAAAAAAAACAGTTTACCACATTATTTCCTTCTTATAATATAAAAAAACATACATTTTATCTTTTTTGTTTGTTTTCCACTTAAAAAAATTGAATCACTGCAACGCGTGACCTGGTACAGCTAGTTATAAATATTTGAACTTACTTTAAAATGTTTGATCTGGTAAATATTATATTGTGACTTTAAAATCTGTTAGTGTTTCAAATATTTTTCTTCTAACATTCTTTCTGTTATTGAAAATATTTTACATTTCAATAATGTTATACATTAGGTCAATCGTCCTTTAATAGTTCAAGTTTTATGGAAACTGCTGCACTAATATACAAGAGTTTTTCACTATTAAATAAGCCAACCAATTCCAAGAACACAACTCAATTCTCCTTGATTAAAGAAAATACTAGTTCTTCCCAGAATTTACTTTTTCAGTCTAAGAATGAGTTCAGTGTAATTACAGTTTCCTTAACCTTATTTTAATGTTTCATTTTGTTTGACGATATTTCCCAAAACAAATGGAATAAATATTAATATAGAAAAGCAATTTTTTATAATTGTTTTGCTTTAAATATTTTTTAAAAGAACATTAAATAAAAAGCAGATTTATAATCTATAATCAACAAAACGGACTTCATACTAAAAAGTCAAGCGGCTAAAAATGTTTTGCTGTTTAAATAAAAGTCAATTTCACAAAAATTGTTATAATGGAAAAATGTTCTCTATCACTGATGTAATAAAAAGTCATGTTTACTAAACTAATTAGTGATCAGCTGTCGATTTAGTATCCCAATTGTACTAAGATGGAACAAGTTTAAAATGACAGTATTTTCAAAATAATTTCGTCTCAGAACTTTAGAAATGCTCTAAAGGCAATAAATAGACATATTTATTTACAAATACAGAAAGAAAAATTGGAATTTTCTATGTATTTTATGATAGACCATTTTATTTTATGGTAAATTATAAAAGTAAAAATTAGACATATAATATTGGAAGTCATATTTACCTTTCAGTAAATAAAAATTAAATCAAAAGGTTCTTGAAATTAGTTTCCTGTTTTAAAACAATTTTTTTCTTAAGTATTGTCCACACTTTTATTTCATTT
Source organism: Euprymna scolopes (assembly GCF_053919585.1). Taxonomy (NCBI): domain Eukaryota; kingdom Metazoa; phylum Mollusca; class Cephalopoda; order Sepiida; family Sepiolidae; genus Euprymna; species Euprymna scolopes. Next base: position 320,098 of record NC_136487.1, on the reverse strand, counting down.
GAAAATAGTTTTTTCAGGTTTGAATTGATTTCATATTGTCAAGCCAATAATTCATGTTATATGCTAGCTCATATCTTTTTTCTAAAAACATTTCAACATTTTTATGGAAAATTTAAATATACACTTTAAGCGATCATTTTCAGAGTGAAAAGTTCTTCGAAGTACAATTTCACTTCTCTTGTATTAATTCACCAGTTATATTCGCTATATATTTTCAGCTACTTTTTCATGCCAAGCATTCACCTATCTCATATATTCTAACCAAGAGATCTTTTAAAATTCTGACCGTCCTTTGTTGTGCTCTTGTTGAATCTCTCTTGTACTTGGTTCACCAGGTATATTTGCCAGGTAGTTTTTGAAATTCTTTTTTCTGAGTGCCGTTGCTTCTATTATAACTGGAATTATAGAGATCTTAAGATTCCATTTTCTTAACATGTCATCAATAATACCTTCATATTTCATTATCTTTTCCTTCTCAGCTCTATTTAACCCAGCATCACTGGAGACATTAACTTCCACTAAAGTTGCTTCTTTCTCCTTGTCCCATATCACTATGTCAGGTTTTATGGCTCCACTGTAGGAATTGGATAGTCATAGTCGATGGTGTATGACTTATTTCCGACGATTTCTGGTATGTTCCCAGGATTTGCTGCTGCAGTCAATATTCAATTTCTAACAGATCGTCCAGTGGAGACATTTACACTCTCCATTTGTTGTATTATTGGCTTCCATAAATAGGGGTACATATTAAAAGATGATGGGGACATATATAACGATTATGATGGAGACGTTTATATCGTTCTGGGATTCTTGGGGGTTTCATTTTAGCAGTTGTTATAACACCGATATTAGAATGATTATGACATTTATATATATTACATCATGACGACAACTGTGACAATTCTTGGAGGTTTCATATTAATACGGACTGGAGATGTATGATGCAATTTCTTAACACAGAGGAGGGGAGATACATAATCTTCGAAGGGTTACACATTGTTCATTATAAGATGATAATAATTAGCTTTTGTTCATGATGAAGACAACAGTTACAACATAATGATGATGTCTTTATTCATCGGATCAGCTGATCAATGACGTCAGAAATTCCACAGTTAATCTCCTACCCTTCGCCTCTAAGGGAGTCTCCTCTCCAACTGACTATGTCAACTCTTGGCTGATCAACTGACTCTCTGATTGACACTCTCTGGCTGACTGACTAAAATCCGAACCCATAGAATCCTATATGGAGAAATGTCCCTTATCTATGACGTCAGAAGTGTGTTTTCAAACGTGACTAATTTCACATGGCTTTTCATATGTTTGTCCAAACACACTTCTGGCAAACAAAAGAATCCTCATCTAGCCTATTTTTTAACCTAACCTATTTTTTAACAATATATTTTTAATTTGCATTGTCCATTCTTTTAACTGACATATTAATACTCGGATTTCTAAAAGAATCAAACAATCGACTTAATTTCTAACATTTCATTTCTTAACCTGGCCTACAGGGTCGATTCTAGGTTTATCCTAATCTCATTTTCACTTATCTAATATTCTTCTTTTTACACGGGAAGGGGACAGTCCTTTTCCATGTAACACATTGTATTTTTTTTTTTTTTTTACAAGGTGGTCACCACTTATTAAAACCCGGAAGCCACTCGGGAATAAGGGTTATTGTGTGTACAGTACGGTAATGTTGATATTTGATTAAGTGTCTACTTAAGGGGGCGGTTCATAAGGAATTTGTTTATGTTGGACTTGAAGACATCCAAGTTGTAGTCAGGTGGGAAACGGGCAGACAGAACAAAGTTCCACAGGCGTGCACTTCTAAGAAAGAAGCTTTGTTCATGGAATCTACATTTTGGTTTCAGCACAGATAAAGAGTGGGAAAAATTTTTGACAGTGGTTTCAGCCAGACAGGTATTTTGCACGAAAGATCAGCAAGGGAGGACCAGGGATTTGAGTTCAGATGAGCACCTGCCATGGAAATAACGATAAAATAAAGACAGGCTCGCAACGTCTCTCCTGTGGCAAAGAGGTTGCAGGGAAGAAAAAAGGGCACCCCCCCACTAAGCCACGAAGTCTATTTTGTACTCTATCAAGTCAGGATAGATTGTTTTTAGCAGCTCCTGCCAAGATGTGGCAACAGTATTCCATCCTTGGACGTATTTGACTTTTTTATAAATAGAGAATTGCATCAGCAGTGAGATATCTTCTGGAGCAGTAGAAGGATCCTACCATTTTTCCAGTGACCTTGGCAATAGACTTGATGTACGTGTTCTATTTCAGGTCAGGAGTAAAGGTCAAGCCCAGAAGCTTATCAAAGCATGGAGCTTCCCCTACTCGAGAGCCATCCATTTCAATTGATGCCAAATGGGATCAGAACGTTGATGATGTAAGGATAGGAGCTTAGTTTTAGATGTATTAAAAGTAACCAGCCACCTGTTCCCCCACTGCACCACACACTCAAGATCAGAGGAGAGAGAATCAGAGAGAACTTTGTCATTTATGGCCTTTGATGTGTTGCCATATATGGTTGTGTCATCAGCATAGATGTCAACGAATAATTTAAGTATGTGTTTTGGGAGATCATTGATGTAGATCAGGAAGAGAGTTGGGCCCAGGATGGACCCCTCAGGGACTCCAGCATTAATACTGAGGGCTTCTGATTTTTGTCCATCTACCACTACTCTTATGAGCCTATCGGAGAGAAATGATTTAATGATTGAGAAAACATTTCCAGTTATACCATAGCTGGAAATCTTGTGAAGTAGGCCCTTATGCCATACTTTATCGAAGACTTTTGATATGTCAAGAGCAATTACCCTAGAAAGGAAGCCTTTGTTAAGAGATTCACTAATCCTATGAGATATAACCGTTAACACATATGCTGTAGATCTAACAGAACGGAAACCGTACTGCATGTCACTAAGGTTGTTTCTGCTGAAGTGGTTGACTACTTCTCTATTTAATATGGATTCCAGCAACTTACTCATGACACACAGGAGACTTATTGGTCTGTACTGAGAGAGGGAACGACTTATCACCTGTATTTAAATACAGGGCAAACTGATGAGGTTTTCCAGGGTGTTGGGAAGCACTTCTCTTTAAGGCAACGCTTAAACAGTTTTGTAAGTATGCGAGCAAGTTCTGGTTGAAGCTTTTTCAGCACTATAATTGGAATGCTGTCAGGGCCAGTTGCTTTACTGGAATCAAGGTTCTTGATTAGTCTAGAAATGGCCCAACATAATGCAGCAGCTTATGACACATCAATTGTAGCAAAGGCATCTATTCATGCAGATGAATCTGAAAATAACTCTAGTTTGGAAGTAACTAATGAATGTGCTGCTGTTTCCAGAAATAATCAGGCGACTCACTTCGCCAGATGCCAATTCTGTGGACGAGAAAATCATTCTCGAAATATTTGCCCAGCTCGGAATGCTGACTGCCTTAAATGCGGAAAGAGGGGCCACTTCTCTAAAGTCTGCCGATCTAAAATAAAACAAACAACTTATGATACCAGGACTAGTTCTGCATATATTGCCCTCACTGCGTCATCCCAATGCACTCCATGCACACAATATTCTGTAGTAAATGCAACAATTGATAGTACCTGTTTGAAAGCTATGGTAGACAGTGGAAGCACTCATAACTTTATACGAATGAACATCGTGAGATCACTCGGCCTTAGTATATTACCTTCTAATGATACGGTAAGCATGGCTTCCTCGAATCTCACGAGCAAAACCTTAGAACACTGTGTTGCGTCCATCGCTGTTAATGGACAAATTTACACTAATATGCGTCTATCTATCCTTCCCAACTTGTGTGCTCCAATTATACTAGGACAAGAGTTCATGCAATTGCATAACCGGGTGGAATTCCGTTATAACGGAAAGTTACCATCTTTACAGATTTGTAACGTCACTCAGATGAAAATCGAGCCACCGTCTCTTTTTGCTAATTTAGCAAAGAATTGTAAACCCATCGCAACAAAAAGCAGAAACTACTCAGCATCGGACTGCGAATTTATCCGGAATAAGATACAAAAATTATTAAAAGAAGGTATCATAATCAAATCGAATTCCCCATGGAGAGCCCAAGTACTAGTAACTAGAAATGAAAGACATAAGCGTCGCATGGTCGTTGACTATTCTGCAACTATAAATCGGTTTACACTTTTGGATGCTTTTCCGCTTCCCAAAATTTCGGATATCACAGTACAAAATTTTCAATAAGTTGGACCTGAAGTCTGCATATTATCAATGCCCTATACATAGAGACGAGAGAATTTACACAGCATTTGAAGCTGACGGAGGACTATACGAGTTTTCTAGGTTACCTTTTGGGCTAACGAACTCAGTAGCTGTGTTTCAACGTATTATGCATAATCTGATTCAAGAACATGAACTCCAAGGTACATTTGCCTACATTGATGACATTGTCATCGGAGGAAAAACTAATAAAGAATTAAACGAAAATATGGAAGCTTTTAGAAAGGTTATCAACCGTCTTAACTTGCAACTAAACCCTGTAAAATGTGAATATGGTATAACCAAACTAAAGTTTCTAGGGCACTTATTGGAAAATGGAACAATCAGTCCTGATCCAGACAGACTTACACCACTAAAAGAATTACCGATTCCGAACTGCAGTAAGTCACTCAGGCGGGCTCTAGGTCTCTTCTCATACTATTCACCATGGATAGAGAATTTCTCAGATCGGATTTCACCTTTATTAAACATTACGTCCTTTCCTATCACTGAGAAACTCAAAAATCAATTTCAAGCCATGAAAGATGAAATTTGCAAGGCTTCGGTTGCAGCCATTGAGGATGAAGTTCCTTTTACGATAGAAACTGATGCATCTGCGACAGCATTAGCAGCCTGCCTTTCCCAGAATGGACGTCCAGTAGCATATTTTTCCAGAACCCTAACGCAGTCAGAGCGTCGACATTCAGCAGTGGAATGTGAATCGGCAGCCATTGTAGAATCTGTGCGTAAATGGCGTGACCTCTTACTCGGTCGACACTTTACCATTATTACTGACCAACAGGCTGCATCATTTATGTTCAACACGCAGACACCAAATCGTATTAAAAACGATAAGCTGCTTCGGTGGAGACTTGAACTTTCAAACTATTCTTATGAGATAGTATATAGACCAGGTTCTCTTAATAACTCTGCAGATACCCTTTCTCGATCATGCTCTGCTTCGCGCTCATTATCACTAAAGGACCTGCACGCAGCACTTTGTCATCCTGGAATAGCGAGACTCTATTACTTTGTGAGGCAGAAGAATCTACCATTCTCTATGGAAGATGCTAAGCGCACCTGCGCTGAATGTCAAATATGTGCTGAACTAAAACCAAGGTTCTTCAAACCTCCATCAGGTCGATTAATCCATTCCCGATCCCCCTTTGAACGTCTTTCAATAGATTTCATGGGACCGAAACCATCTACGAATAATCTCAAATACCTACTCGTGATTGTAGATGAATATTCACGCTATCCTTTTGTCTATCCATGTCAGGACATATCAACAAAAACTGTTATAAATTGTCTCCAGAATTTATTTACCTTTTTTGGCTGCCCAGATTCCATCCATAGTGATCGAGGAAGTCAGTTTATTTCATGTGAACTAAAAGAGTTTCTCTGGCAACATGGAGTTGTGATTACCCACTCAACTCCATACCATCCAATCGGCAATGGACAATGCGAGAGAGTAAATGGCACAATCTGGAAAACGATCAAACTTGCACTCAAAACCAGGCAATTGGACGAACGTCACTGGCATGAAGTACTCGACATAGCTTTGCACTCTATTCGACCGCTACTTTGTACAGCAACTAACTCAACCCCACACGAGAGAATATTTAACTTTTCCAGAAGGTCGGGCACCGGATATACCTTACCTGAGTGGCTGCAAGGAGGACCAACCCTCCTTAGGAAGTTTGTCCGCCAACACAAGTCAGATCCCCTAGTGGAACCAGTAGATATAATATCTGCAACTCCAAACTTTGCCAGAATTCGTTTCCCTGACGGCCGTCAGTCAACAGTCTCAACAGAAGACCTAGCCCCCACTCCTGTCACTGACCCCTCCTCTACAAACTTGGAATCTCCTGTCTCCCCTAATCATGGTATATCACCAGATTCTACTACTCCATCAAACATCCGCGAACCAGAGTTGATTGATCAACAGGAGACCCCAAAGAATAATACTTCACCAAATGGAGAATCTTTCTCTTCAGTCGACAAAACAAAGTGTTTAGAAATAGAAGAGCAGCAGCAACAGTCTGACTCGAAGAAGGGCGTTTTCAAATTTCTTCCAGAAGCTACAAAAAGAGGAAGGAAGATCACCTGCAACCCGAAATATAAATAAAATGTGGTGGAGAGTGTTGTGAGTTTAGAGCGCTAGTGCGCATGCGCACCAGATGTTTACAAATAGAACAAAATTGGCGCCTTTTCCCAGCTTAGTCGTTCGTTACCGACCATGTTGTTGTACCTGCTGAATTTTATGTTGAATAAAACCTTTCTAATATCTTAAAAGGTCTTTATTTTTCATTACACATATTCTTTACTAATCTTCTCCCTCATCTTGGCATGCTGTATGTTCTCGTTTTCCTCAATGCCAAGGTACTTATATGGCTCGAGCTCTTCTAGATTTCTGATGTCGATGTCTTCATTTAGCTGCATATTTTCTGTATGGGTCTTCTCGGCTCTGAGTGTACACTTGCCACATTTATCCAAGCCAAACTTCATTCCGATGTCATTGGAGGTGTGTACTACCTGCAGAAGCTGGTGCAGATTGGTGTCAGAGCTGGCATACAGCTTAAGATCATCCATGAAGTGCAGATGGTTTACTCTCTTGCTTGACTCAAATTGTAGGTGCTCGGATTTTTATTCAGGAGGTTGCTGAGTGGGTCTATTGCCATATAAAAGAGTAAGGGAGATAAACTCTTACCTTGAAATATTCCACTCTTGATTTTTACTTCAGGGATGATGGTCTTTCCTCCACTGTGACTTAATGATATTGTGGTTTTCCACATCTGAAGGTGAGCTGCCAGTGTTTGTCTAATTACCGGGTTGATCTTGTATAATTCAAGGCACCGAAGTAACCATGAGTGTGGCATGCTGTCAAATGCCTTCTGGTAATCGACCTATGCCATGCTCAGGTTTCTTTGCCTCTTCCTACAGTCTTCTAAGATGGTCTTGTTGATCAATAGCTGGTCTTTGGTACCAAGCCATTTTCTTCTGCACACTGTATGCTCTTTTTCAACATCCTAGAAGATAGGTGGTCATATATATCGTCGGCTACCAGACCAGCGAAAAGCTTGTAGGTGGTTGTTAGACAGCATATTGGCCTGTATTTATTTGGTTGTCGTGTCTCCTTGGTCTTAGGTATGAGGTTGATGTTCCCCTCTGTCAGTCAGGGTGATGTTGCTTCTTCACCTCTTAGCATCCTGCTAAAGCAATCACTGTAGTGGTGGTGGAGTGCAGTCAATTGTTTTAGCCAAAAGTTTTGGACATTGCCGATGCCAAGTGCTTTGCAGTTGGAGAATTGTGCCAGTTTTCTTGTTACCGTACCAGGAGTTATGAATGGTTCTGGCATCTAAAGCTTGGGTTTGTTGATCCTAATATTTTCAATCCACTGAACTTCTTAATTGTATTTGCCTTCTGTTTCAAATAGAGGCCTCCAGTAGTTTTTCAGGTCTTCCTTTGCAGCTGAACTATCTATAGTAATGGTATCCCTTATCAGCTGCCTGTAAAAAGTTCTTTGGTTTGTTTTAAACTGCCCGTTTTGGGTCTGGGAGTTGATCTTGTTCTCCTAGTTTTTTTATCCTCTGGGCAAGTGCTGGTATTTTTCCTTCCGACTCCCTAGCTGTATTATGCAACACCTCAATGTTCTGATGGGGGTATTTAGAACAAAGTTTTCTGATGGTGGTCTTAAGTCAACCCTGTACAGAGAGATCTGCAAGGAACTGTTTTGTTTAGTTTAGTTCCTTCCTGCAGAGGTTCAGTTGTTTTTGCAACTTGGTCTTCCTGTGAGGTATGTAACTGAAGACTCTGCGCCCTATTCAATGATTGTGGTTGAATATTCGGGGGTTAATTTTTCTGTCTGAGGTGACTGGTTTCGAGTAGACAGTTCTTGAGTTGGAAGTCAGAGAACAAAAGATTCTTACCATGTTTACACAAAGAAAACACAAGCAAAGTTGCTAACGAAAAGGTTTAATTTTTATGGAGCAATTCTGGTTTCTGATTGGTTGGTAGCAGAACTTGAATTTGATTCATCAGTTTCTAGCAGCATCGTTTATAAATAAGATATTCAACTGTGAGGCACAATACCCTATTATTAGTCAAAAATATTGCAACAGATGATAATCTCCGGTATGTGTTCACATGTGTTGCAACAAGGATTTGTCTAAGAGATAAAACAGATACCTGATATTAATATAATCTTTTTATACTAAGTTTTTATTGTAAAATAGAAAAATATTTCATTTCTATCTAGCTACAAGATACCAAACTCTACATATTATGCAAGAATATGATTTCTCACGTTTACTTAGTATATCTCTGTAAAATGTAAAAGACAAGAATATAATATTGTTTACAGCAAGTGTTCACATGTAGCATACTGGATGTCTTTAAAAATGATAAAACACATACAAAACAGTTTTATTTCAAATACGTATTAGCATATGTTGTAACATTTGTTTCATTGTAAAGGAAACGTCATATATTTCACAAGAATGTTTTTTTCAACAGAATACATTCGCTCACATATGAAGCAGCATATTTTGTTTGATTGCAAAAGAAGAGCCACATACTTCACAAGAATATAGTTTCTCTCATATTTAAAAAAAAATTTTCTCATCGTTTTGATTTAGCCAGGGATGTGGCCTCCTACTAGATGGCAAACATTCACCTACTGTTTTATTTTATTTTAGTTTCTCTCCTGTATGCATTCGCTTATGCTGCAACATATGATGTTTCATTGTAAAAGAAGAGCCACATATTTCACAAGAATATGGTTTCTCTCCCGTATGCGTTCGCATGTGTTGCAACATATGTTGTTTTGTTGTAAAAGTAGAGCCACATACTTCACAAGAATATGGTTTCTCGCCAGTATGTGTTCGTACGTGTTGCAACATATGCTGTTTTCTTGTAAAAGAATAACCACATATTTGACAAGAATATGGTTTCTCTCCAGTATGAGTTCGCAAATGTTGCAACATATGTTGATTTCTTTTAAACGAAGAGCCACATACTTCACATGAATATGGTTTCTCGCCAGTATGTGTTCGCATATGTTGCAACATACTTTGTTTTCTTGTAAAAAAAGAGCCACATACTTCACAAGAATATGGTTTCTCTCCAGTATGAGTTTGCATATGTTGCAACATATTTTGTTTCCTAGCAAAAGAAGAGCAACACACTTCACAAGAATATGGTTTCTCTCCAGTGTGAGTTCGCATATGTTGCAACATGCTTTGTTTCTGTGTAAAAGAAAAGTCACATATGTCGCAGGAATATGGCTTCTCTCCAGTATGTGTCCGCATATGTTGCAACATATGTTCTTTCCTTGTAAAAGAAGACCCACATACTTTACAAGAATATGGCTTTTCTCCAGTATGTATTCGCATATGTTTCAACATATTTTGTTTCTGTGTAAATAAATAGCCACATATCTCACAGGAATATGGCTTCTCTCCCGTATGCATTCGCATATGTAACAATAAATGCTGTTTCCTTGTAAAAGAAGAGCAACATACTTCACAAGAATATGGTTTCTCTCCAGTGTGAGTTCGCATATGAATAACCACATTTTGTTTAGTTTGAAATGAAGAGCCACATACTTCACAAGAATATGGTTTCTCTTCCATATGTGTTCGCATATGTCGCAACATATTTTCTTTCTTAGCAAAAGAAGAGGCACACATTTCACAAGAATATGGTTTCTCTCCAGTATGTGTTAAAATATGTTGCGACATGTGTTCTTTCCTTGTAAAAGAAAGGTTACAAACTTCACAAGAATGTGGTTTCTTTTCAGTATGTGTTTGCACATGTCGCAACATATCTTTCTTCTTTGTAAAAGGAAAACCACATACCTGGCAAAAATGTGGTTTCTCTTCACTATCAGATTTAAAGTTCATATTTGTACTCAGAATAATTGAAATTTTCTTAGTACTATTCGAGTATTTCTAACCTTTTATAATCGTTTGTTTGTGCAATAAACAGAACAAATCAAGAAAAACTCAATCTTCTTATATTTTTCATGGATTTGAAATTTAGTAAAACGTTGAAGAGTGTAATATTTTTATGAGGAAAATCCCTTGTTTTTATCTTAATTTATAAGATATTTATAGTCATAAAGAATTGTTTGTCCATCTGTGTCAGCTGACTATTAGCTCTGTGGATTTCACATATATACAGATTTTTGAAAATGAAACCTAAATAATATATACAGTTAATTTTGTATCTTGTATAGATCATATTCAAATAATAATAGTAATAATAATAATAATGATAATGCATAGATATTTACAGAATTTGCTAAAATATAGAGAATTGAAATCGTTTAATGGGTGATTCTACAAAAAAATGATAATTTTTGCAACTCATAATTTATAAGTTATAATTTATAAAGTTATAATTTTAATTTTTACTTAAGCAGTATGTGTTTCTTTTTATAATTTTTGATGCCTGAAATTCTGCAATTATTAAGGAACCCATGAGTGCATCAATCATTATTTGTAACAAGTATTTCAGTCAGTGTCCTATTGAATAATACCAAGAATAAAAGACAGGTAAATGTAGTTTCCAATATGTGATCATAAACTTCAATTTGATCAAAGTAAAAAAATCGTATAGTTCAAAAAGTTATGATTTCTTTCATTTCCGGTTCTTTACTTTAGGTAATTTACACTTTTTTGTGATGATTGCTGAATATTCTGAAAAAGAATCAAAAAATAAATTTAAAGAAAAATGTTTAATTTTTACATATTCTTTGCAAACAAATTTATTTTTAAGATGTTAAGCTATATACACAGCTATTTTTAAAGGATAAATTAAGAATATGATTCAGCCTTGTAGTTCAAAGGCAAAATTGAAGTTATCAACTACAAAATGGTTCATCAGATATTAAAAAGAAAATGGAAATATCAGAGTAAGAACATCTACAAGCTAGAAACAAAAATATAAATAACATTTTAACAAATATTTTTATGAATGCACCATCATTTATTTATTAGTCTTGTGGTCTTTGGAAAGGGTCACTAAAAGAACACAAACAAAATTTTTAGGTGTCGGTACTTTCTGATTGGTAAGTTAGTCAGTTTGTAGTCAGGTGTTAAATCAGCATTTACCCCACAAGTGTATTAGCCTTGTGCTTTATATAATGGTTAGTAGACTCCATTAAGCATGAATGGGTAAGTCTCCATAACATCCCCTTTACTCTGCAAGGGGTACTTTGTACAGTTCCCATTTTTGTAGTTTTTGAAAGTATTCATTTATTGGATGATCTATTATTGTTGTAGCTTGAGATAATTTCTATTATTGAATTGCTTCAGCTTTAAATGCAGATACTATGAAATACTGATGCTCAGTATAAAAACGTAAAGATTCAACACTTTTTTATATGAAGTCCACTATTCAAAAGCAGTTGCATCTCTGTCAATAGTTCAAAAATATCAAGAAACAACCAGAAAAATCTTTTACATTCACCACTGTAAACAATAACAAACTACTTGATTCATCAGAGGAGGTTAAACAATTATTTAAGAAAACTCTTGTTGTCTTGTGCAAAATGTGTGGAATTTAAATATTGTATCCCTATATGAGATCTCACATTTGAGGATCTGTTGTTCTAGATTCTGTTAGAGTTGTTCACACTGATTGCCCTCATTTTGGATTGTCTCAAGACGAAACTTTCTTTTTAGGTCCGTTTTGAGTATTCACTGACGTCGTGCTGCCAAACTATTTCAGTCTCCTAGTTAGCTAGATTTTAATGAAAACAAGCTGTTCCTGACCGTTCAGTTCATATTGGTGAGTTGAAACTATTTAAAAAAACTTATACCACATCCACGCATTCGACTGTAGTTGCTACAAAAGGTTTTCACAGAATTCCTTTGAAGCTGAGAATTTTGTGCATTTTCCCAGAGCGGCTGAAACAAAAACTTCACAAAACATTCTTTTATGTTTGACTAGATTTTCTTTCTCAATTATTAAAATTAAAACATTTTTGTTGCATAAAATTTCTACCACAAAAACTTAATTTCTTTGTCATACTGTTAAATGTAACATTAGTGATTAATTTACTTTGAAAATGTATTTACAACCCAGAAACTTTTCCAGCGATTTTGTAAATTTTTAGCATGATTATATAATTTCCTACATGCATGCAAATTTATAATAAGTCTGATCTTTAATCGACCTGGAACTTCACATTTTTATTTAATAGTTTACCTAGCACATATTTCCGTATATATTTCTTGTTTTTCATTTGCTTTTGTGTGCTGTACCTGATTTTTAATATTGTTCTTTGCTATACAATAGGAACTTTTATGTCCAATTCTGTTACAAGTCAAGCAAATTTTTATGTGGCATGAGCAACCTTATGGGAACTGAGTTTTCCACACAAGCGAACTCATACAAACAAATACAGAACCTTAAGGTAAACATGATTATCGCCCTTCAACTCTGGTAACACCATGCCTTGCCACCAGGGGGCGATACAGCTACGTTCACTTCCATGTATTATTTTTTCTCTTTTTGCTGGAACTCTCAACAAGTGAAGATGTGACAATAATCCAATCTGGCATCACCAGACCGCTCCGTGACCTCGCCGTCAATCTCTCATCAAATACTATAATGCAAATAACATTACTTACGCTCTTCTCACATAACTTTTATAATCTCTTACTTTTGTATATGTTGTAAATACATCTACTTTGGTTGTAATAATATAATGCCATACTTAATGTCTTCATTATGCAAACTTTGCATCTTCTCCAACTTAATAACAGAGGATGGGATCGCCAATTACATTAGTAAGCAGCACTGTCCTCTATACTCTTTAACCTAATGCAGGGCACCACATCGATAACATGGACTTAGTGGTGATTTATCTTGGTTTTCAGTGAATTCTTTTTCTGTATGCAGGGAAAATAATATTCTTTCTTTTCGCTCTGATTTGGTGGTTATTGTATCTGATCAATTCAGCTTGTCTGTATGTTCTCTATTGTATCTTATTTCTTTTAAGGAAGGAAAGTAAATATGACCTTAAACGTATAAAAGCTTTATGCTTTCCACATAGCTTTTTGGCTTAACGATTAACAGAAATGTAAATTCTGAGATTGAATGATAAAAAAATAATCAATCTCTCTCATTCAATTAAAGTTCACCATTTTTTTTCTTGACCAAAAAAAAATAAATTCAGGCTCTTTTTGTCACAAACAATGAATTTTCTCTTACGGAAAAGCGAAATACCAAGAAGTTTCTTTTTTAGTTAAATAATAAATTTAAAGATTTTTCAGTTATAACTTTTTACTAGTTGAACAATTGTGGCCAAATGTGAGTTACTGATTTCTAGAAACAATCCTTTAAAATCTTGTAGCGTTCAGTTGCATGGGGTAAACGCTAATAAAAACCCATGGACGCCATCTTGGAACTCTTTTCCGTTTTGTTAATAGTATATGCATTGATGTGTATCTGATGAAGTATCGATGGAAAAGAGAAAATTAGAATCCTCAAATTCATGGCAAAGCTTTGTATTGATGTTACTTACGATGGAGGGATGGAGTGCTTACTACTTCACACTTATCGATTGTGGGCTCACAAGATATGGAGTCTAATGACTTCCATAGCGAGATGATTTTGCTGATTTGATTAAATGTCTCAAGTCTATTTTACTGGAAAGTTACACATTCAAAGAATACTGATTAACAACAGCAGCAGCATTAAAGAACAGAAACTTCAGAAATTTTACTGAACGCTGGGGGTGCCTGACTAGAACTGATGTAAATATAGATTTAGGTCTGTTCGCTTAAAAATTATGTCATGCAAGCAAGATCTGTCAGACAGTCAGACTCTTGATAATGAATGACAGCTTTTTACAAAAAAAATATTAGAAAATTAAGAATTTGCATTGAAAAAGAAACACAATTTATACTGAAATTGAAATTATCAATATTAAAAGAACTGAAAAATGAGTAATTATTCAAAAGGGAAAAGTAGTGTTGTTTTGCACAGACCACATTCTGCAGATAAACATTTTTTTTTTATTTCATGAATTTAAACAATTAAAATTCGTTAATTTACTCGAAAAATGGCAGTTAAAAAAAAAACAAAGGAACACGATTCAATTTATATGGAAACTGAATTTTATTACATATAAATTAAAAAGCAAAAACAAGAATTATGCCTGTAATAGGTAAAGGCAAAAATGGACGAATACAGATAGGAGGACATAGTTTTGAAAGCCGATTTATCTTATTTTTTTTGGAGGTTTCCGACTACTTTTTGATTGTATTTGAAAGATTAGAGATCAAAGTTAATTTCCAAAAGGAAAAAATATTTGTATACGTGAAAAAAAGTTATGTTTCTCGGCGAGCTAAGCAATTCAGCTAAATTTTGAAGTTAAATAAATTCATTGTAAAAATCCGTAAAAAGATAAATATTAGTTTTCTGGGTCTATTTCAAAGATAATTAGTAAAGTCCTAAGATATTGACTTAAATAAAAAAAAAATACCTTGTTTGTACAAAAAATAGTAATTCTACTCTTCACAAAATCGCAACAAATAGTTTTGTAAACACGATTATATGAAACCCAAAATTACAGCCAATCAAAATGCTATTTCAAAATGAGGTTGCAATATACAAAGGAGGTAGGGGTGTCAGTACCCCCCCCCAGACATGCATCTGTACATTCCTATCCTGAAACTTTGTATCATTTTTATCATTTTTCAATTTAATTATTTTTTATGTTCCTGTTTTTAAATTAAATTTTGTTTTTAATTAGTGTTCAAGATTATATAAAAATTATGTTACGCTGAAAGTTTCACATTGATACGAGCAAGGAAATGATTAAAATCTTGCATATAAAAATTATGCCAAAATCTGTAATTTAAAAAAAAGTAGAAATGTTTTTGCTATTATAATTTTTTGCGTGCAAATATTAAATAAACAATGCTTAATTCAATCATAATATCGATAGTTTAAGAAATTAGTTTTCCTTCGAGTTATATCGAATTCATTAATATGGATTTAGAGGCGTTTTTGTAATGTTCATGTAAAAACTAAATACTTTTTTTAAGTTGTTATAATTTACGATGCATTATTTTTATAAAAAAAGCAAAAATAAATTCATTCATTTTTTTTTACTACAGAAAATCATAAATTTATTAAGGGTATTTTTGTTTACACAAAATAATACATGTCCACAAAGATTTAAATAAAAATAATGATTCATTATATTCCGTGATCATTATTTTATAAACAGTGAAAATTTCATTAAAATTGATTAATTTCCTGATTTTTGGTAAATTTTTACGTAAAAGAAGGGGTCAAAATGTTTATACATTTTGAGCATCGGCATCCATTTTGCACATACCTAGCCTGTAAAAATATGAATGGTTGAAGCCAAGCTAATCAAGAACCTAGATTCCAGTAAAGCAACTGGCCCTGATAGCATCCCAATTATAGTGTTAAAAAAGCTTCAACCAGAACTTGCTCCCATACTTACGAAACTATTTAAGCGCTGCCTTAAGGAGAAGTGCTTTCCGACTCCCTGGAAGACCTCATCAGTTTGCCCTGTATTTAAGAATTCAGGTGATAAGTCATCTCCCTCTCAGTACAGACCAAGAAATCTCCTGTGTGTTATGAGTAAGTTGCTGGAATCCATATTAAATAGAGAAATAGTCAACCACCTCAGCAGGAACAACCTTCTTAGTGACACACAATATGGTTTCTGCTCTGGAAGATCTACCGCAGATGTGCTGACGGTTATATCCCACAGGATTAGTGAATCTCTTGACAAAGGCTTCCTTTCTAGGGCAATTGCTCTTGACATATCAAAGGCCTTTGACAAGGTATGGCATAAGGGTCTACTTCACAAGATTTCCAGCTACGGTATAACTGGAAATGTTTTCTCAATCATTAAATCATTTCTCTCCGATAGGCTCATAAGAGTAGTGGTAGATGGACAAAAATCGGAGGCCTGCAATATAAATGCTGGAGTCCCTCAGGGGTCAATCCTGGGCCCAACTCTCTTCCTGATCTACATCAATGACCTCCCTAAACACATACTTAAATTATTCGTTGACATCTATGCTGATGACACGACCATCTATGAAAACACATCAAATGCTGTAAATGACAAAGTTCTCTCTGATTCTCTCTCCTCTGATCTCGAGCGCGTGGTTCAGTGGGGGAAGACGTGGCTGGTTACCATTAATGCATCTAAAACCAAACTCCTATCCTTACATCATCAACGCTCTGATCCCCAGCTGGCATCAATTGTGATGGATGGCTCTCGTCTGGGTGAGGCCCCGTGTTTTGACAAGCTTCTGGGTTTGACCTTTACTCCTGATCTGAAATGGAACACGTACATCAAGTCTGTTGCCAAGGTTGCTGGAAAGATGGTGGGATCCTTCTATCACTCCAGAAGATATCTCACTACTGATGCAATTCTCTATCTATATAAAATCCAAGTACGTCCAAGGATGGAATACTGTTGCCATATCTGGGCAGGAGCTGCTAAAAACAGCCTATTCTGCCTTGACAGAGTACAAAATAGACTTCGTGGCTTAGTGGGGGATGCCCTTTTCTCTACCCTGCAACCTCTCTCCCACAGAAGAGACGTTGTGAGCCTATCCTTGTTTTATCGTTATTTCCATGGCAGGTGCTCGTCTGAACTCCAATTTCTGGTCCCCTCTCGCCAATCTTTCACGAAAAACACCTGTCTAGCTGAATCCACTGTGAAAAATTTCCCCCACTCTATATCTGTGCCTAAATCAAAACGTAGATTCCATGAACAAAGCTTCTTTCTTAGAACTGCACGCCTGTGGAATTCTGTTCCGTCTGCCTACTTCCCACCGGACTACAACTTGGATGTCTTCAAGTCCAACATTAACAAATTCCTAATGAACCGCCCCCTTAAGTAAACACTTCATCAAATCTCCACACTAACGTAATGTACTTGCAATAACCCTTATCCCTGAGTGGCTTCCGGGCCTTGATAAGTGGTGATCACTGTATAAAAAAAAAACAACAAAAAAACGGCGATCAAATAGTGCAAAACCTGAACTATTAATTTGGAGAATAAACAAATTAAACCAACAAATTAAAATCGGACGATAAATATTTTTCAAAATAAAAACGATTTAAATAAAAAGAAATATTTTAAATATAAAGTTACTAGTGCAGAAATATCCTGTTTAGACCAAACTTATAGAAAAATCTGTTGGATAATTGATTTAAAAATGGATTTCTATATAATAACATTATTTCATCATGGCCCATATTTTGTATAAATACCAAAAGTTTATTAATGAATGTTCGATACTGACATAGAATACGACTTAATAAAAAATACAATCTTTATGATATATGTACTATCACAGAATGATGATGTCATATTCCCCAAAATCATATTTGTTTGTTTTTAAATAAGTAAATCAAATTTTAAATGAACAAGACAAGAGTCGGAAATGGCCATAACTTTTAAAATGTTAAAATTTAAAGGCAGACAATATGGTTATTACAAAGGTCATGAGACAGCCCAATTCAACTACCAAAATTTTGTTTGCATTCAAAATAATTTTAAAAATTGTTTCGCTAAAAATTATACATTTAGATGTTTTAAGTTAAAAAAAGTAATTGATCAATTTACGCAATTTTGGGAATATGTCATTTTCATTCCATGACGACTACATACATTATGAAGATTTTTCTGTGCCTTTGTTTTTTTTTAATTAAGTGTAAGAAAATTTGATGCAAAAAATTCAGAACTATTTGTGAATAAATATATCAATGAGTTTTATTTATTTATTTTTCATGGAACTATATTTCATGAAACTATATTTCTTTGACTTATTTTTTGGAGGAAAGTATTATAAATATTGTAAAACAAATAAACTTGAAACATTCTTTTTATACTAAAAGGAATTAATGAAATTCCAAAAAGAAAAGAACAAGTTTAAACAAGACTAAAACTAAACGTTTACTATGTTTAAAAACTAAAGACCTCTCCAAAATATATAAATAATAAATAGTGTGACAAGTTCACAGAACAGGCTGAAAAATATTTCCTATTGAACAGTTTAAAAGATTAAAAAAACAGAAAATTTTCAATTTTCTGAAGAAAAATTCACTTTTTTAGATCCTTATACGAAAATATGTAGTTAAAAAAGAAATAATTCAACATTGTTCTATCAAGAAAAAGAACTGTAAAAAAATTTAATTTAAAAATTATTTGAATATGTGTGCATTTTGAACTTTAAATTAAAGCCGCGTGTGAATTTGTAATTAAATACACTTAACAAATATCAAATTGCAAAGTATTTTCCTGGCTAAAAATACTATTTATGAATTGTATGTGTCCAAATGTAAAGTTATTTTTTATCTTTCAGAAAATTAAAGAATCACTTTTGGACTAGTTTTATGAATCCTGCAGCAATTTCTTTAAGAATTAAAACAAAAAATAACTATCCTTCATAATAGTACTGTGGATTTGTGATCGTAACACTACAGCTGTGACATTAGCAGGTTATGTGATTTTTGGTGGATAGGTCTGATATATTTATGTTGGTCGTGACCTGACTGTATTTATGGTGTGCAAATCTAAAATAGCTGATCTTGGGCAGATATCAGTTTCTGGGCATTTAATTTATATTAAGATGAATCAATAGAGGTACAATGAGAAAATCTTACTAAAGTTTTAAATGCAAGATTCCAAGAAACGCAGTACACTAGCTGAAAATAATATAAATAAACTATATATATATATATATATATATATATATATATATATATAATTGACGATAAACTAAATTGAGATATCATAGACAGTCATATATTACATGGCAACTACAAAGTCTTGTATATGTTGCACAGTAACAAAACTATCACAATAATTATTAAGACTAACAATAAAGGATTAGTTTTTAAGTACTAAAGATTGTTAATACTTTTTAGATAACTAAGGACTTATTTAGCCCTGTTTAACAGGGCTAAATAAGTCTGTAGTTATCTAAAAAGTATTAACAATCTTTAGTACTTAAAAAATCTATAAATCCCTTAAAATTAGAGAAGTTTTCAGATTCGGATTGGAGAAACAATGACGATCAAAAAAAGTCTAACTGGATATTTTTCCACATTATCAAAAGACAGGCCTATTTCATGGAAATCTAAGAAGCAACAAATTGTGGTACATTCTATTTGCGAAACTGAATTTGTAGTGCTCTCTTTTTCTGCTGGAGAGGTGTTATTTCTAAAGGCCATTCTAAAAACGGTTTTCAAACCAAAATCAATTAAGGACCCTGCAGTAATTAACTGCAACAACTATGCAAGCATAGTTTTGACACAAAACCCAGTAATTCACCATAGATTGAAACATAAATATTAAATATCACTTCGTAAGAAATGAAGAAAAAAGGAATCAATTATTGTAAATTATGTAGTATCAAAGCAAAATATAGTTGATCTATTTACAAAACCATCCAAAAAATCAAGCTAAAACATTTTGCTTCTAAACTTGTTGGAATTCGATTTTACATAACTTTATTTTCAGAAGTCGTAATTTAATAGGATTGTTGCCCATCTTTGGAGCCTGTTTGCCTATGTGTAGGCAACCCTTTCTTCGGGCCAAAGATAGAGATCAGCGGCTTGTGGTCTGTTTGAAGTTTGAAATGTTGTCCATGGAAAATCTGTGAAATCTTGTTACCGCAAAAATGATGGTTAAGGCTTCTTTTTCTATCTGGAAATATCCTTTCTACAGGTAGTAAATTTCTCGAAGCGTATGCTATCAGTTTCGTCAAGCTGTTGGGCATTTTATGCAGGATACACATGCTGATTCCATATGCGCTCACATCACTTGCGACAATAATGTCTAAATTTGGGTTATAATGGCCACGAATAGCTTCGCTTTTCACTTTTCAAATGCCATCTTGAACTCCATGGTCCAGTTCCAAACCTTGTTCTTCCTCAGTAGTTCATTTAAAGGTGTGCACAATGCATGCATATTGGGAATTAAGTTTTGATAGTAATTAGCTAAGCCTAAAAAACTTTGCAGTGTTGTTGTGTGGCTCAGGCACATTTTTTTATTGCTATGAATCTTTCTGGAACAGGCCACCTACCATTCCTATCTATTATCTGCCTGAGGTATTTTATTTAGTCAAGGAAAAAATTACATTTAGTGTCTTTAAGTGTGAAGCTCTACTTGTTTATCTTTTTGAATACCTGAAAAACGTGATTTCTATGTTGCTCCATAGATTCGTTTTTCATTAGAATATTATCAAGGTATCCGATGGAAAATCAAAGCTGCTCAACATCGTGTCAATTATCAGTTGAAAGATAGCTGGTGCGACTTTGATCCCAAAAGCTAACCTAACTTAAATAGTCCCTTGTGAGTAGTAATCCACAAAAGTTTTGAGCTCTCTTCTTCAACGGGAATCTGGAGGTATGCTTCACCCAGATTTATTTTTGAGAATATTTTCCATCCATTTAGTTTCATAAGAACTTCCTCAGGGCTGGGTAGCAGATAATGATGATGTTTAAGTGCAGCATTCAAACTGGTTGAGAAGTCTATGCAGACTGATATCATTTGATTTTTTCTTTGCATACACGGTGGGGGCAGCCCACTCGCTGTAGTCGACTGGAGTCAAAATTCCTGCTTTGACCAGTTCTATGTCAATCTTTTGTATAGAGGCAAACAGTACGCTGCATTTCTTTTTGAAGACTCGGGTGGCATTTTCTTGTAACTTGAACTTTGCCTTCATTTTTGTACAGCAACCTAGTTTGTCCAAAAAAAACATTGAGGAATTACTCCTTCAGGCCTTTGTTTTTCAGCTTCAGCTGTAATATTGTCCAACTTTTGACAAAATTCGCTAATGGGCGAGTTCCAGAGTTCAAATTTTTGGATCCAGTCCGTCCCAAAAAGGTATCAGTATTTTTTAATACAAACACCTTGAGATTCAATGTTTTCCCTTAAAGTATGGTGATTTATGATGGATAAATCTGAACCACTGTTAAGTCTAACATTATTGTTCCCCATTTTTACCGTCACATTCTTCCTTACATTTTTGTCCTTCACTTCAGTTCTCATTTTTACGTACTTCCTGCAGGGTCCTTTTGTCCATTACATCTGCATCGATCATATTTCTGGGACCGGTATGGACAATCCTTCTGCCAGAGTCCTCCACATTCTTGGCATGGGTAACGGGGTAACTCAAGTTTGTTTCGGGATTTTTCCCTGAGGATCATGTTTGGCTTTCACTTAACTGTTTGGAGAGTAAGATTTTTTGTTACTTCATACCTTTCTAATGTGTGCTACACCTGCCTCTTCTATATTTTGGAGTCTTGCTTCTCTGAGATGATTCTTTGGCATTCTTCAGCCAATTGTTGAAAGATTATGCTTGGTTCCTTTTCCAAACTGTTTAGTGCCCTGTGTCTAAGTTCAGCGTCCTTGGTTGACACTAAACCTTAAATAAAAAATCAGAACCTTAAAGTTTTTGGTCGTCAATGAGGATAGTCTGAAGTCATCACACTATGTACAACTGAAGGAAATGCGGTGTAATCTTGGTTTTCTTTGTGGGTCAGGTTGATGTATCTCCATCTTTTATCGAAGAAGCTGATTTTTATACAGTATAATTCTATCAAAGATTTCACTGTCTCATCAAAGGATAATTCACTCATCTGTTAATCTGTCATCCACAAACATATTATGTTCTACAGCTCCCAATTTTTACAATAAAAGACGAACCTTTATCTGCTTGCTCCATCACTTACAATCAATCCTGAATACATCACCAAATCTGTGAAAATAGGCTTCAAAAGTCCAGTCCTCTTCAGGACGATAGTGAAATGTTTCTAATGCTGACCAAATTGCAGTTTGTGAAAAAACATTCGGATCAGACTTCTTGTTGTCTTTCTTCGCCATTACTTTAGTAAATAGTTTCAATTTTTTCTTTGCCTGTGAGTGCATTTCCAGTATTTTTTTTTACTGAATTGCCTTCTTTCCGTTTCTCTTCTCCTTTATTTCTCTTCTTTTTTCTTTTCTTTCTTTCTGTAATTCAAAAGTCTGAGTCTGTTGTAATTATATCATTTTAACTAGTTGCCTTGAAAGTTCTTCGATTTTGAAAAAATAAAGACTCATCAGACAAATTTGTGTTTAAGAAATGATAACTAGGAAACCCACGACTTTATGGAGAAAATATACCAAATTAATATTCACAAAGAGAGAAAGTAAAGAAAAATTCATGTGCATGTGGTTTTAACAGAAAAAAAAATGTTCAATTTTCCACAGAGAACAAAAAACACTTGAGAACTTTTTTTTAAGAAAAATACAAAGCATTTTGCATCCAAAAGAATGTCAAATAATAAACGAAATGAAAGAAGAAATCACGTCGCGTATTCACGTTGTTGTATTGAATTCTCGTAATGGAATGAATGTGGTTTTAATCCTTTGTAGAGCCGATATATATATTTTTCCCCTTTTGTCTTTGTTTTGCCAAGAAAATGAAATCATGCAGCTATCGCCCAAGAAATTTTTGGTCATAGTAAAAAGTTTATTTTTTGTTTATCAAATATATACTGTAAACCGAATATAGCTTTTTGTCAAGAGAAAAATTACAATATTTGCACAAGCGAAAAACTGGGTCTGCCCACAAGAAAAAAACTAGTTTTTTTTCCTCTATGTGATTAAAATAAAAAACGTTTACTATTAACAAACAGTCCACAAATAAAGACTTTTGGATACAGAAAAAAATGCTGGAGCGATAAAAATGTCATTGGACGTTAGAAAGGAATCAAATCAATTCTTTTAGCAATAGAAAGTATTGCATTTTTTTTCTACTCATGGCGTTTTGAAAAATATACACTTTTCCCGAAGTGAGGTCGTTTTTTTGGGGTTTTTTTTTGTTGAAAACACTTTGTGAAGCTCCCATTTTCTTTTTCAAAGGAGGTAGAAATACGAGTTTGCTGACCAGAAGTTGGTCGCTTATCCAAAGGAAATCCTTGTGGGTCCTTTTTTCGAATCCATACATTGCCAATGTTGTGGTCCTGGTTAAGAGCCGCAATATTAAGGTGAAAGAGTCCTGGTGTTCACTATAGGCGGTTAAACTGTAAATGTGTTTTTCTGTCAAGAGCAGAAATGTCTGGCTTACATAGGGTCAGACAGGTCCATATTATCATGAATATAGGGGTGTCAACCACCCCAGAACAATAAGCAGGGGAGAAATCATGGTAAAATTTTGATTTATAATCTTTTTTTTTTACTCATGTAGTGGTCCAAGGATCTACCCCTGAGGCACTCTCGAATTAATGTTTTACTGTTTAGATGTACATCTATCAAGGGCAACCTGAATGGTATTCTTGTCTAAGAAGGATTTAATTATATTTAATAATCATCCAGTTACACTGTATGACTTAATTTTCATTAGGAGCCCTTTATACAAGACTTTGTCAAAGGTTTTAGATATATCAAGGGCTATACCCCTGGCTTCGCCCACCTTCTCCAGTGCATGATACACGTTCAGAGATGATTTAAAATACTTGCAGTAGAATGATATTGCCTAAATCCATACCGACGGTCAGAAAATACATGTACTAGTGGTTGATTGATTTATGACCCAAAGATTTTAGCAAAGAGAGGGAGATAACAGTAGAATGTAATTGAGTGGTTCAGTCCTTTCACCAGAATACTTGTACACTGGTACCAGAGAAACCATCTTCCAACTATTTGAGAAGCAAAATTCAGCAAAGTATTTGTTGTAGAGTTTGGAAAGTATGGGGACTAGCTCAACTAAGCATTTCTTAATTAGTATAGCAGGGATGAGATTAGGCCCACATGCCTTGGAGGTGTCTAAGATTATTCTGATATCACAGACATGAGAAGAGGTGATTTTCAGATCATCAAGTTTGGTTTAAGTCCACATAGGGAAATTTGTGAGGGAGTTGTTTGCGCAACTAGAAGTCGTAAACCAAATGTTGGGTTACAAGACCCGTTACAAAATCATTTGAGTTTTATAATTATATAGATATACATAGTTATAGAAAAGTATATACTGATATGTAACATTCTCTGATATTTTAAAATTTAATCCTTATTGTGGATATTAATAGGAATGCAATTGAAAATTACTTATAACCTACATGGTCATGGTTGATGGAATGAGAGCATTTTACATTTAAATATAGGGTCTGTGTCCAAAATTCTGTACAGGTTTCCGAGTTTGGCTTTAAAATTACCAAGTTCGACAAGATACACTTAAGAAAGGTTGGATATTAAATCAACCTAAACATTGTGAGAATACTACTCAAGATGAGAGCAGTAGTCTGAATAATACAAATACAAATTATTAATCCTCATCTCCCAAAAATTCAGAAATAGAATATTATCCTAAGTACAAATATATTTTATACAATTATACAAGTAGAATTTTATACAATTATACAACGAGAATTTTTATATAATTTAAAGAGAATTTCGTTTTCAATAAAAATGTATAAAAATCTAAAAATTTTCGAGTGTATTTTTAATATTTTCAATGTTGGTTTATACTTATCTCGAAAACCTTTCAGACAATACTTTATTTTATCTAATTCAGGTTTTCATCATTTTATTTTCAAATATACTATGGCAGCATTAATTTCTGAGCCGAAGGGCCATAAAATTATTGTATACAAATAAATTGACCTCACAGAAATATGCAATTGAAAAAATAAAATAAACTAATAGAATTACAATAATCATAGAATAAATAATGAACAGAAAACATTTTACATATAAGAATAATCACCTGTTCTTCAAAATTATTTCAACATTAATCGGCATGCTTTCTTTAAAGGTCATGAAACTATGTTTGAGGTTAGAGATATATACAACTAGCAGGGATAAAGATTAACAAATTATCCACACTTCCAATTCTTTTGTTGTAATCGAAATTAGTGAAATCGTCTATTCATCAATCAAATAGATTGCCTGCTCTAGTTGGGAACCCACCATGCTGCACTGGATAGAAGTTCACATGCTTCCCTGCCGTGACTTAGTTCACAATACATTGTAATCTACATTGCCCTGTAGAAAACCTACTGTTGATTTTATGAAAGTATTTTCATATAATGATTTGAATTAAAGTTTAAAATGCAAAAGTCAAATTGTGCTCTAAACAGAAACATTCATTTTAAATGCCCCTTTGTGCTAACAAAGGACCTACTTTTGATTTTATACACCAGATCCTTCTGCTTATGATAAAACTTCTCAAATGCATTTGTGATGTTAGGCTGTATAAAAGTGTTAACTTTGGGCAAAATCGGACGGTTCTTTCTTTAATGGATTTTTTCAATTATTGATGTTCAATACTTATATGAGGTATTCCAATACAAAAGCTAACAACACTCATAGACACAAAGTGCATTTGTGTGAAATTAAAAAAATTCAGCCCAGCGGTTTTGGGAGTCTATAGGAAACGAACTCACACACACACACAGACAAAGTTCTTTTTATATATAAGTAAAGATTAAGATCTGTTTAAATAATAAATCTAATAATTTTGGTTCAGTAGGGCAAATTTTGATAACTAAGAAAATGGCTTACTGTTACTCATAAAGAGAAGGTAATCTCACTCCTTTAGATTTTTTCATGGATACCAGTTGTGTTCTCCAACATTGGGAAGTTATTTCCGTATCTACGACTAGGTTGTGGAAGAATTGCTCCTTCTGCTATGTGACAGTCTGTTTATATATCTAGCCAAGCTCTTGCCATAACAGACTGTCAAGTCATTGAAAGGGTAATTCTTCCGCAACCTAAAGTAAGTTTTTTCAATTGAGCAGTCATCAATTCTTTTGTTTGAGGAAATTAATTTTTTCGATAAAACATTGGAATTTTCTTTAAAACCCAGTAATATGTTTATTTAAAAAAATATTTGTGTGATGCTTTGAAGAGTGCGGGCAGAGAAGGGTGTACTTTAACTGAATCACTCCCGTCTCCAAATCGTTTATTTGGAGGGGGCAGCGGTAGAGTTTAGGTTATGGTATGTAATAGGGCTATGACAACAGTATAATCTTTTTATTGTTTTGACTCTCGAGTATATATCCGACACAGACACAGTTAATCAACTGAGAACCACATCACTCTATATAAAAGCATATAAGATATCAACAGATACACACTCAAGAGGTAAAACAATGAAAAAAATATGCTGTTGTCATAGTCCTAGTAATAACCAAGCAACGCGTTTGCAACATTTTCAAGATGTAAAAACAACCAAAACAACCAAAACAACACCTGATTAGAAAGAATAATAGTTTTAAAAAATATTAATCTTTTAATGTTGGAACATTGATTCATTGCTAAACCAAAGGGAAACAATAATTTGGACATGCGCAAGTAACAATGTCAAAAACGTTCTTAGGACACTACAAAAAAATTTTTTTTAAACAAATAATCTATAAAACTAATGTTTCTAAATTGCCAAATACCGTTTTGAGCACAAAAAATCTGTTGTTCTTTCCTACCTCTGACACGCGAGTTAGCTGTACGAAAAAAATAATCCATCATTCTTTTAACCAATGACACGCAAAGTATGTACAAAATGACTGAGTGAGCAAAATAAAAAAAAATCTTCTACCTAATCAAAGAAATACAGGCTTTTTATATGCTCAAATTTGACATATGCAAATTAAGATGTGGTCGCATTTGAGCATATGTTGCCTTTTCATGTCCTATCAGCCAGGTTTCAAATCTGAGAGCGTGACGTCATTACCAGAGCGAGATGTAGGTAAAGTGTCCCCATCACTACAAAATTTTCAGTTTGCTTTCCAGCATGGTTTATTCTTGTCTTATCCCAAATTATCAGGGAAATTATCCAAAAGGCCCCAAAGTACATATATTTTCTTTCCTAAAGAGAAGGAGGAAGTCAGTCTCTATTTGAATACATGCCATTAGAAAGGAAAATTTTATTCCAACAAAATATAGTAAAGTAACATTATTTTTATTACTTACATGCCCACTTAACTAGAACTGTATTCAAGTACTATCATAACGTTTGATAACATTGTTAATAAAAATTAAAGAAACAATGCTATTTATTGCTAATACAGCAAATATTATGTTGATATTTTTAACTGTTTATTTTCTTATAAGGCTAAAAATGTCTATTAGGAAAGTTGAAAATTTAATTTAATTTTGTTTTAGTTTTTAAAATTGTAAACAAATAATTTTTACATGAGAATGTTTTTCAAAGTGTTCTCTTAATAATAAATAAAACCTTTCATTGAGTATGCCCAAATATTTTAAAGTTATATGTATTTTTCGAAAGAGAAGTTGTGTTGAAAATCAAATTAACGAAGTAATCGTTAAATTTAGCTGTGAACGTTATACTTTAAACTTAGTTGTTTCTTTTTAGAATTATAAAATTAATTTTTACATGAAAATGTTTTTCAAAGTATTCTCTTAATAATAAAAAAAACTTTCATTGAGTATGTCCAAGTATTTTAAAGTTACATATATTTTTCGGAAGAGACGTCAATGTTTTGAAACTGAGATTATGGAACACGTGGTCATTGGAAAAGATGTTTTAGTCATGGACATTGAAATATTTTTAAATGTGTTAAAATTTTGTTTGTTTGTGTTACAACATTTAAGTGTTAAATAATTTGTTACTAAAAAATATAATTGTCAAAGAAATACCTCTTTAAAAAAATTTTTTTTAATTAAATGTTCGATATGAACTAAAAAAATAAAGAGTACATTAAATTTTAGTTACTAGAATGAGAAGGGGACACAAAACGGGTATTTTTAACACTATCTAACAAAACACAAACATGGTAAAAAATAACAACAAATATAAAAAAATAAATGTTCTTATTTACTTGCCTCCCTATGAGGGTAGAGTCGGTTATGATATGTGAAAATCTAGCTCTCCAAAAAAGGGGCACTCTGGATAGGAACAAAAATAAAATAAAACTTGTCTGTCATAAAGGATTTCTCCTCCACTGACCGAGGACAGAAAAAAATGCAGTGTAGCATCAAAACAAATACTACACTGTGATCGTGTCCCGAAAATAAATGTTACCAAAGACAAGTTACTATTCTTCCAACTGTGTTTTAACTTTCGTTTTTCTTTACTCCAAAACAAAAGTGGAGTCAAGTATACTAGAATGAAAAAAAATGTTGATCTCCTTACGCTCATGTACAGCCTTGATAATCGCTCAAAAATCCCAAATTAAAGAAAATGAAGAAATGTTAATTTTAAAAAGTGGGGGATCATCATGCCCATCCCCCTTTTTTTTTAGGGTGGGGCTTTTTTCTGGCAGCATCTTTCCACCCTCAAAAAATACTTTAAAATTACCGCCATCACAGATTTTCAGGGGTGCTAGAAATCGAAAATAACGTTTAAAATTCCAGGAAACAAGGACTTTCCCAGATGTGAATAAATTATAGTTTCACAAAGTGGGGGTTCACTTGTCTATATCAATTTCACAAAATAAGGATCTGTCGAATCCCCGACGCACGCGCGTGGAATCTACTCCAAAACAAAATAATGGCGTGCTGCCTTAACAGTAAAACCCAATTGCGCGCGCATGGATGTATAAACATCGTTTCAGCTGTGCGTACATTTTCCTTTGCCCACCCACGCAAATTTGGTGGTTCTTAAACAAAATTTCAGTTATTTGTGCGGACGTCATTTAAAGCATCTTACATCATAAGAATGTTATTCTTTTCATCCAATCGGATTACAGAGAAAAACAAATTTAAAAAAATGTTTTTTCTGAATGCCTCCCTGGAGCCGGTCGGACAAGTATAAAAAGGGCATTTTTCGCCCACACGAGGTCGACCTTTGAGCACCATGGCGTAAATATCAACATCGACCCATCTGCATTTGGACGTTAAACATGCGCGCCACGACAATTAATTCCTCCACATGGATACAAACTTGCAACCCTAATGGACTTTTCATTTTTACCCTTTTCTGTCTCTCTGCTAAGTAAGCGGTGGACGTTTAATTCTTTGTAAAAAGACTGGTTATTTCTAACCAAGAACTCTTACTTGTCCCCTTTAGAATGTTCAATTAATTCAGTCGAAGGACTTTTCTACTTCATCACATGTAGATCTTTTTATACCTCAGTTGAGGAACTGACTTTTTTCATTACTTGGAAAAACATTGAATTATCTCGGTCACAGAAAGAGACTTTCGACTAAGAAGAAACTTATCTTCTTTTTTCTTTCATTTACAATCTTTTATAAAAATAAATTTTGTATTTAATTTATCCATACGTCTCAGTCATCTTTGCTTGATTGTTTCAACTCCTGATTTATCACCATCTATCTCCATCTTATCACTATTACTATCACCTATTATTATCATCACTTTTTTATTACTACTTATTTTGAATTTGCAGGATTAACATCGACACTATCGTTAGTCCGGCAACAGATCCATTGAATGTCTTGCCAGATGCTAATCTTCATTTCCATGTTGACTCATGTGATGATGGTCACAGTATTGAAAAATTAGAAAAAATGATTATCTGGAGTTCTTCAAATTCTTTTTTAAACAATTTTTGTATGAAGGAAAATGATAGTATTAATAAAAAATAAATTAATAAGAAAAAGAGAATTTCAAACATTCAACTAAATTGTATTATTTGTAGTAGTCTGACTATTGTACTCGCCTTGCATGCTTATCTAGGTGTATCAGAAGGTGCCATTAAAAATGATGTGTATGAACTTGAATAATTAAACTTATTATCTTTCGAGCATTATAACTATTAAAAAATGTAATTCAAACCCTAATTTTTTTTTCAATTGAACGAGCAAAGACCAAATTTTTAAAAAAATAACAGGCTTAATTGCAAATTATGCAATATTTATTTTTAAATAGGTTTTCTTTGAAAAAGATTTAAAGAAAATCATCAAAATTTTACTTCGATTATAAAAAATATATATAAATTCCAAAAAATTACTTACCTATAAAAACTACTATTGAATGGGTACTTCCATTGTTCAGTGTTAAGAATTTATCCATATTCATACTTATATTCCATGTCTTTTTTAAATAAAATAATTTTTTAAACAAGGATTTAAAAAAACACGAACTCAGATTTTTTTAACAGTTCAAATAAAGGGAGACAAACGTCTGATTTTATTCGCTTTTATCTTCCGGTGACTTCAAAGGGACATAATTAATATCTCTTTCTATTGCATGCTGTAAACCAAAATTAGTATTTTGGTGCTTCCGTAGTTAAAAAATGAACACATTCACTTATAAGTTTTTACCTTTATAAAAAAAATACTCGACTGATTTTTTTTTATTCTCTTAAAGAAATACATGAATTTTTGATTTAATATATTTTAATTCTTCTTTATCAAGTAAATTTTTTTAAAATATCTAAAAACAGAAAACATTGAATGAAATAGAAAAAAATTGTCGTCAGCGTCCAATATGTACTTGGCAATCTAAGCATAACATATGCTTCCACTTAAAAAACAAAAAATCAACATGGTTTAAAAAAAAAAAAGGTTTTAAACTTTGGACTTTAGAGGTAAATTTCCAAAAAACACTTCTTTTTTTTGTTTTAAATTAGCTTATTTTATTTATTGATCTTTTATCTTCAATTTGTGATATATAAAACTTTGGTGAGTAAATTAATTATGTAAATTTTAATAGACATTTCAAAATGGGGGGGGGGTGAATTTAAAAAAAAAACGTTTGTCTAAAATATATTTAGTTTATTGGAAAGAGCATAAAATTTCACATTGATTTTGAAAATATCCTTAAAATTGAACCAATAGAAAAATTTTGATAGATTTTTAAAGTTTAAAAATTGAAAAATATTAAACTTGTAAAATTCAATTGATTTCATTACATAAAAAAATAGCTGTATGAAAGCATGCCGACACTTTGTAAACACTTTTTTTTAAATAAAAAATAATATTTCTATTATTTTTAAACACCTTTAATAGTTTATTTTGGAAGTATATTCCATAAAGAAAATAAACAACCCACTTTAAAAAGACAAATTATATCGTAGCCGCCAGCCGCCATGCCGTTGCGTCAAATTTATTCAAAACAGAATATTGTCACGCTGCCTCAACTGTAAAACCAAATTGCATGCGCATGGATGTATTGTTTCAGCTATGCGTACATTTCCTTTTCTCCACCCACGCAAATTCGGTTGGCTATAAGCGAAACTTCACACATTCACGCGGACGTCATAAGAAGCATCTTATGTCATAAGAATGTTATTCTTTTCATCCAATCGGATTACAAGGAAGACTAATTTTAAAAAATGTTTTTTTTCTGAAGGTCTTCGTGGAGCCGGTTGGAAATGTATTAAAAGGGCATTTTTGCGCCCAAACGAATCAGTCGGCCACAAGTCAGCATGCTACCACATCATCATCATCATCGAGTCTGTCTGCATGGACGTGAAACACGCACACGCTCGACAATTAATTCCTCTATGTGGAGATGGACTTGTTACCCTGATGGACTTTTTATTTTTACCCTTTTCTACCTCTCCGCTAAAGTAAGCGAGGGACTTTTACATTGTTTAATTCTTCCTAAAAAGAACTTTTCTTCATTACATAAAGAACTTTTGATTCCTCAGTCGCAGGGCTGTCTTCTTCATTACATAACAAAAACATTTAATTATCTCAGTCGCAAGTAGAGACTTTCAATTAAGAAGAAACTTTCTTATCTTCTCTTTTCATTCATTTACAATTTAAAAAAAAATAAATTTTGTATTTAATTCATCCATTCGTCTCAGTCATCTTTGCTTGATTGTTGAACTCCATTTTTACACTTGATTTTTATCATTATTTTTTTGAATTTGCGAGATTAACATCAACACCCATTAGTCCCGCATCAATTACAAGTTTTTTATATTTTATTCGCAGTTTTCTGTTAGGGGTGTCAAAAATTCCCTCAAAATTCTGATACACCTAATGCTTATCTCACAACGATTCGGCTGGTGTAATCAGGAACAGACTCCTGAGTTTGACAAAATACACCTTAAGATCGGAAGTTAAATCAGCCGAAACGTTGTGAAGTAAACACGCAGGATGAGAACATTAGTTCGAATAATACAAATTATCAATCCTCATTTTTAAAGTTCCAAAAGATAACATTCAACCCATGTGATTTTTCTCTAAATTAAATTTAAAACAATATTTCTGCACTAATAACTTTTATTATTTGTTTGTATTTAAATTATTTGTTTGGTTTTAATTTAATTATTTCAATTTTTTATATTTTATTTGATTTTTTTTTTCATTCTTAAAAGTATTCATCGTTTATTTTCTGTTTTAAAATTATTCATCGTTTGTGTTTAATATGTTTTTTAATTGTTTGTTCCCTATCAAATTCATAATTCAGTTTTATCAGTATTAGATTATATATTGCTTTAAAATTACATAATCTTACATAGATAATATTCATATTCTATATTGAATAAAGTTCAGTTTCAGTATTATCGAACTGTGTTCCTTTTGTTTCTTTTTAAAAATGTTTTAATGCTCTTTTTCAAACGGTCTTCATGTAGTATCGACAGTCTGACAAATCTTACCTACATTGCCTGCAGTCATTTTTAAGTTAACAGACCTTCTATCTCGGTAGCATCGGTCGCACACGCAATCCTTGGCCACTCATTTCCGTGTTGTTCTCTTGTCACAAAAGGACAAAAGAAAGAAAAAAAAGAAAAAA
The DNA here is from genome assembly GCF_053919585.1 of Euprymna scolopes. NCBI lineage: Eukaryota > Metazoa > Mollusca > Cephalopoda > Sepiida > Sepiolidae > Euprymna > Euprymna scolopes. The sequence goes on along the minus strand of NC_136487.1, from coordinate 287,169 downwards.
AGAAAAAAAAAAGAAAAAAAAAGAAAGAAGAAAGAAAAAAAAGAAAGAAGAAAGAAAAAAAGAAAGAAAGAAAAAGAAAAAAAAAAGAAAAACACTCGATTGGAGAGGATTTACTTTATGACTTTCTATATAAAAAATAAAAAAAGCAATAATGGTTGGTTCATATGCGCCTATGTTAAAAGAAAGAACCCCAATAAGCAAGTAAATTCAAATAATACTTACCTTTTTGTTTTGTAATCTGTTTTCCACACAGAAACGATTATAAGACGTGTTAATTAGAACATGAGAAATTTGAGCGGCGGAAGTCAACATTCAAGATGACCACCGGAAAAACAAGTTCGCAGAAATTCACATGCTGATATCTAGTAATTTAAATGAACCAAATCGAAACAGTATATTTTGTGCTGAATATCACGGAGAAACGTGCTTGTTATACTATAGTCGATAGATCGAATTATGAAATATATCGTTTTAAGCAACAAATAACATTACTTACCTTATTGTCATCCTGAAAAAAAAAAACATTACGATACATCGAGTAGGACAACTGCTATTGTGCTTTTTGTTTAAAAAAAAAAAAAGGGTACAAGCTTTTTTACTATAAAAATCTGAAAAAAAATATTTATAATGTACGCACTTGTTACTGCATGAAAATGTCATATTCCGAAAATCACGTAAATCGATCAAGTAGTTTTTTTTTATTTAAGAAAATCAAATATTATCGGACGATTCATCGAAGAAAAGGCCAAACACTATCTTGTTTGAGAGATAACGCAACTAACGACCCCTGGCGGAAATATGGGTCAACAAGGGCAGTACATGCAAACCATCGAATATTTTATCAATCAAGTACTTTCTTCCTTTTTTTTTTTTTTTTTTAAGAAAATCAAATTTTACGATTTTTAGCAAGGGCAGTACATTAGGCACCGTCAAAAATGGCCGCAAAATCAAGTTGTTGTTGTTTTTTAAAACTAAATTACATTTATTAAAATCCATTATTTCTGAGTAACTTTTTTTTTCCAGAAAGATAAAACCCTGAATTTTATCATATAGAAAACAGAATAATGTAAAACTTTTTCTACTATTTTTAATTAAATTTTAAATGTTAAATTTTCCCAAAAAGTTAACAATTGACATTTTTTGTCTTGCACAAAAAACGTACTTAAATATTTAAAAAAAAAAAAAAGGTTTTTTAAATAATTAATTTATTTATTTATTGTCTAACTAAGATTTAGGATGATTTTCTAAGAGAATATGCAAAAATATTATAATATAAGTACATGAATTTCAAATAATTCCACTTATTCATATAGGTAAGCAGATATTTCGCGTCGATGTAGAGTCTAGATCGACTCTGTTTACGTTTGCGTTTGATAAGGAGAAAACTATGGAAGACCAAACAGGCCAAAAAAACTTATTTTTCAGTGACGAAAATTTCAATGTATTATTAAGCTGAGGCTGGCCAGTACCAGATGGGTGACCATTTGTATGCGTTTGGTTTTTAATGTGTATGTGTGTGGGGGCCAGGCTCCCCAAAATGGGGGGGGTCAATTTAAAGCAGAATAAAAAAAAATTATTTCAGCGCGTTTGGTCCACTGTAGTCGAAAGGCGCCAAACGTTTTCAAACGGGATAGAAAAAAAATGATGCTATTTTTAACACAAAGGGCACAATATTTATCGATTTTTTTTTGTATCGATTATTCAAAGCATGCCCTGTTTAATAATGGTCATTTGTTAATTTATTTATCAAAAATTTTAAAATGGCTTTTTTCGTATAAATATTAAAAAAAAATTTTTTTTTATTTTACTTAACATATTCACCGAATTTCACACTTCAAAACTCAAAAGCGGGATAATTAAACACAATGGAAGTTCTGATATTCAGACGTCAAAATAAGGTATAGAAACTTTTTTTTTTTTTTAAATCTATAATTCTTTCCCTTACAACAACACAATGTTTTGTTCAGTTTCAGATAATTATTTTAAGCATATTTGTTCCCACTTCAAAACAAGGGGGGGGGTGTAAGCAAAAATATATATATATATAAATATCGTTTATGAAAAATAAGTACACTGTTATAAAGTTCATTCTTCTCCTAATAATCGCTGAAAATTTCGTATTGATCGGATAATTACCTGATTTTTGGTAGATTTTTAAAAAGACGGTCCGTCAAAAAGTACTGACCTACCCCCCCCCCCCAGTTTTGGCGGTGCCTACAGTACATGCAGGCGGCCTGCATTGCAGGCCATCGAATATTTTATCAATAAAGTACTTTTTATTATTATTATTTTTTTTTAAGAAAATCAATTTTTACGATTTCTAGGGATAATGAATAAATAAATTGACTTCTTTTAATAAAAAGAATGTGTCTTTGAGTTTGTATTACTATACACAGATTTGAAAAAGTTGTCAAAAAACAAATAAATGTTATCAAAGGCAAGATAAGTTACTTTTCTACTTAACTGAATATTTTTTTAGTGTTTTTATTCAATGTAACATGTTTATTCAGTTCGAACCCACATACAGTGTTTACCGATGTATTGGAAAATTCAAAATGGCGCCCGACACTCTCTTTAACACGGTAAGTTCAGGAAAAGATGTTATAAATAATAAACTATACAAAATACTGTTAGAAACTCGCTCAATATATGTTATCGTGACATATGTTGACATATATTCGGTGTTTTTTTAATAGTATTTTGTCTAGTTTATTATTTATAACACCTTTCCCAAACTTACCATGTTAAAGAGAGTGTCGGGCACCATTTTGAATTTTCCAATATATCGGTAAACACTGCATGTTTTTCGAGCTGAATAAACATGTTACATTGAATAAAAACAAAAAAAATGTATCCAGTTTGGTAGAAAAGTAACTTATCTTGCCTTTGATAATATTTATTTGTTATATATTTGTTTTTTGACAACTTTTTCGAATCTATGTGTACAGTAATACAAACCCAACTTGTTTTCAAAGGGTTTTCGAGTGTGCTGACATGGAATATCAAATTTAAAATTGGGGCCGCCAACTAGATTTCATGATACGGAAAAGATACTTTCCGCAGGTTTCATGCAGTAATATAACACGGTGGCAATATTTGTTCAAAACAGAAATGACGTAATAAATTTTCAAGATAATGAAGAATTAATTTATTTTTAATAAAAAAATATGCACAAGCTTGTGCATACAGCAATGGCCACCACTTATAGCATAACATATTGCATTTAAATTTTCCACAAATAAGTAGTTTTCCAGATATTAAACAATGTATTTCTTTATCTTATAAGTGGTGGCCATTGTTGTATGCACAAGCGTGTGAATATTTTGCCGTGTAGGCGGCAAAGATATGTGCAATAATAGCAACACTAATAAGATAAAGAATTACTTTGCTTAATATCCCGAAAACTACTTATTTGTGGAAAATTTAAATGTGATATTCGTTTTCAACACACCCAAAAGCTCCTTGCATACAAGTTTAAGGTTAGTTTTGTGTTTGTCTACCAGGCTACAATTACTAAATAACCCCCTAAAAAAATATTAGAAGGCCCCCTCTCTTCAAAAGTGGCCGTAAAGTGGGTGCTGATTTTACATTACCCTCAACAAAAAAGATGGCCATAAAGTGAGTGCTCATTCTTCGTTAAATTAATAAAGATGTGAAAAAATTAATTTCCAGCAAAGAATCAAATGACCGCTCAGATCAAGAAGAGAGCAATGCACTTACCTTAGATTGCGAAACAATTGCCCCCTTCCGCGACGTAACCGTCTTGTAGTATCTTCGCCAGACGAAAGTGGAAAAGATTTACTTTCAATCGCCTGCAACTGAATCAGTTTGTTGTGAAGAAAAAAAAAGAGAGACAAGACAAGGGAATCTCCCCTCTTATATAATGGAAGGATCAGATGATTAACTATCACGTGATCCAGAGCACAAAATAAAACTTTAAAAGGGTGAATAACAACAACAATTCTTCTTGGTTAGTATTAAAAGTAAGTGCACGCCGATCCTTCTCTTCTGGAGCAATCATTAATCCTTTTTTTCACACGATCCACAAGAAAGAAAAAAAAAGAAAATGCGTGGAAAAACAAAGGATATAAGCCATGCAATTACTTAATATAGTTAACGTATTAGTATTTTTTTTTTTTTTTTTTTTGGAGTCCCTAACTATTCTGGGAGGAGGCTAGGCCTACCTCGTCGTTGTCTCTTAGGTGCACAATCCGTACAATACCACTTCTGCCTTTCTGGAGGTGGAGAAACAATTCCCACACACCTGAAGTGACACCAGTCATCACAGCCGTCACAACAGATCATATCCTGATCACCTTGCGGGGAACTGCACACCCGACAAAGCCAAATCACCGCTTCTTCCTGTGAAGGAGTCGATTGAAGGGAAACTGCACCATCGACCAATGCAGGTATGGACTGATCCTGACTCTCGCTGTTTACAGAGAGCTCAAGTGGAAAGAGGTTCTTCAATGAGTGAATGTGTGCTGCATTGCCCCCCTGCCTTACCTTTGCAGACCTTACTACACCATATTCACCATAAAACATTTCCAATATAATACTGAGAACCCAAAAGGGTCTTGGTTTAAGAGGACTTTTAACTAAAACGACCTCTCCGACCTTAAGCCTGTTTCGGAAAGGCACCCTTGAACGGCCTAGGGGCTTCTCTCTGAGATTTAAGAGGTATTCATCATACCATAGTGCTCTGAACTTCTCCAGACACTGGTTTCGTACCTGCATGGTCCTGAGAAGCCTCTCTCGACTCGGAGGGAGGTGGGAAGAAAAATCTTCCTCATTTAAACTCAAAAGTAGTCCAGGACTCTTATTGGGCCTCAGAAACATGTTTGGAGTTACTGCCTCCAGCTCAGTCTCCGCGGATTCTCGATAAGTTAGAGGGTGGTTGTTAATTGCCCTTTGTATATCCGATACTATGGTTAGTAACGTGAAATAATCTATCTCACCTCTACCAACCACCTTATGCAGACAATTTTTAATTGTCTGAATACTCCTCTCCCAGACCCCTCCTACCAAAGGCGAAAACAGAGGGATAGGACAGAATTTAATCAGACATGAGCCAAACTTCTGTTGATAATCGTGGCTCAACATCAACCTCTTAAATAACCGCCCACCTCCTATGAAGGTCTTAGCATTGTCACAGTAAATGGCTGTTGGAACACCATGGAGGTTTGTAAAACGTACCAAAGCCTGCAAAAAGGACAACACGCTCATGTCTGGTACCACCTCAACATGTACAGCCCTGATACTGAGGCAGGTGAAGATGAGTAGATACATCTTCACCACCTTAGCCCCTTCCTTAATCCAAAGGTGGCCCGTAAAATCTACTCCCGTGTGTTTGAAGGGAACCTCCAGTTCAACACGTGAAGCAGGCAAGCTGGCCACATTGGGGGGCAATACTTGTCTGGCATTGTACTTGCGGCACAGTGCACATGAAGCCGGGACTGTTTTCACTGCTTGTCTCCCCTTGGGCACCCAGTAACCACACCGTCTTAACTCTGCCAGAGTGGATGCAACCCTGAAGTGATGACACCTTGTATGCGCATCCATTATTATAAGCCGAGTTACTGGTACTGGGTGATCCTTTGCTAACAGAACAGGTTGTTTAACTTACGGGTCGAAATGGAGAGACCTTGCAATTCTGCCACCTGACCTGATAAGACCCTCACCATCAATGAACAGGTCGAGATCACGCACCAAACCCGGAACTGTCCTACCTGAGGAATCCCGCAGGAATGTTAGTTCCTCAGCATATTTCTGGCGCTGCATCGTTTTCATCAGCAGAATGGCTGCAAGCCTTTCCGTGTCAACTTCTAACCGACGCAGCCGATGGATGAATCTGAGGACCAAGGAAGTCACTCTCAATAGCTTGGTAAAGGAAGAAAATCTTTTGAGAGGAAGAACTGTAGGTGGTTCCTCTCCCTGTAGGATGACAGCATTCCAAGAAGAACGGGCCACCACTTGGCTGTGCTGGCTGAGGCATGGCAATTGCTGTGCAGCCCATGGACTGATCCTGCTACTTAACTAATCCGGACCAGTACACCAGAATTGAAGGCAAGCCTTGAACCTTTTCAAAGTTAACCCCCTAGTGATCAAATCGGCAGGATTCTCAGTTGTTGAGACATAACGAAATGAGGGGGAGAAACCTAGTGTGGCTTCCAACTCAGCACTCATCTGTAGGATGTCCTTCAGTCTATTCCGGGCAAAGAGGTTTCTGCTTAAAATTGTTCCAGATATCAGCCAAGAGAGAACCACCTGCGAATCTGTAGCTACATGAATCTCAGAGGGAGAAAACCCTCCAAAATTCCTCAATAAAGTAGGCAGGCACCGGAGAGCCAAAAACACGGCCATAAGTTCTAAGGTGGGTAGAGTTTTCTTTTTCTGTGACCTTGTACGTGACCTTACACAACCTTAAACCTCTGATCGCGGCCCAGTTATGATCTTAACCCTGGGTCGATGCCCAATTATGACTATCCTAGTCACCGGGTAATTAATTATGGGTTGGTACGTCGCGTCACCCAGTGAGTCCTCGTCAAGGCGTTCGAGGACTCTTCTCGGTTGCACGGTCCTCAAGGCCTGTTCTTCTTGATCGTCTAGTTGGTCGTCCTGTTGACTGGGTGTTCGTTGACGGGAACGGGGTCACAAGTGGCAAGTAAAAGAAATAAAGTTACATGGAACAACAACACATCAGCAAACAAACTCCGGAGGTTGGTTGATATATAATGTATTTAGGAAATTCATAAATGATTATCTACAGACGTATGTACAATTGAAGATTAAATGGAAGCAAGCAATTAGATTTGTGAATGAGCTTCTTGTTGTTGAAATACTCGGTCGGAGTCGCGGACCGTTGTAATTATCGTTAAGGTGTTCTGGCTGGTCTCTTCCTAGGTCCTCTGAATTCTATTAAGTTGCAAATTGAGCTCTCTGGCGACCAGCGAGGGGGAGAGAGAAGTTGGGTGGCTGGATTCCTCTGCCGAGACCTTTATCTCTGTCTTCTCTCTTCTTCTATCTCCTTCTATCTGATTAAATCGAGTTTTACAGATCTTATATAGTAAAACCCTTGAATAATGACGACGCCTACGTTCGTCTTCGACCAATCAAATTGATTGATAACAATCCACCTGATTCCTTCTCATTGGTCGATTTGGCCTGTGGCAGGTATTATTTTTCCGCCCCAATTTCCAAAATCAAATTGACTCCTCCCCAACTTGCCTGACCCCGCCTTCTCGATAATGGTTTTTCCATATTATCAACTGATAATCAGAGGAAATATTATTTTTTTAGCTTGTAATAGATCACCAGCTTTCATCTATTTAAAAATATCCGTTTGATCTTCTTTCCCCTTTGAATTATTTGTTTTGTAAAAACATCCGTGTGATTTTTAAAAGAAATATTCTTTACATGTCAGAATTCCCCTTAGCGCCCAAAACAATTTGCCAAAAGACATTTTTAGATAATTCATATTGAAAAACAATTCATGTCGAACCTTGGGCTGACGTCATTAATTCTTTTATCAGGCCTGATCTGTTTCGTGTGTGTGTGTGTTTCTCAGATCAAAAACGATCCGACATTTCACCTGTCAAACAACACATTTCAAGCCGACCGACATATCAAATCTCTGTTTCGGAATATTTTGTGTTAAAAAATGTTTCGAGCGTATTTTGGTTAAAAAATGTTTTAAGTAATCTTTCGCTTTGAAGTGTAGCATGCGATTTCTATTTTTATCCCCCGACCGTATGGTATCTCAACAACAAGATTTTGACACATAAAAATATTAATTAAAAAAAAATTTTTTTTTTTTTCTGTAATCGGTGTTCGCCCGGGATTGAATATTACATTCAACACAAAAAAACGCCACATCGACCCTACTGATCTGATATAGCCCCTCTTTGGTGTTACATTTCAAGGGAGCCACCCTAGTCTTTGCAAACACCAGACCAGATTGGCAATTTTTCACTACATATGCTGCGAAGCCATATGCCTCTGGAGATGCATCGCAGAAAAGAAAAAGTTTGCCAGCCTCATTCTTGCTGAGTGCTCTTCTGGGGAAGGAGACGGTCTCCAGCTCAGAGAGATCAAGGGAAAGCTTCCTCCATAAGGACAAGTATTCCGGTGGGACCGTTACATCCCATCCCCATCCCTTCTTCCAAAGTTCACTCAGCAAAATACGGCCACGTAACGAAACCGGTAGGCACAATGATAACGGGTCATAGACTCTAGCTGTCTCGCTGAGGATCTGTCTCTTTGTAATGGCACTAGAGTCGCACTTAACAGCTGCTACACAAAAAGTGTCTGAGAGAGGACAGTATCTATATCCAAGCACCTTCTCCCATTTGTTGCCATGGTCACTCAGGGAACCATGCTCCTGCATTTTGTTTCGAATCACAACATGGTTAGAATTACAGGACTGCAGTTCGAATCCTCCCTGACGCAATCGTTCCCGGGTGAGTGTATATAATCGGCACAGTTCATCGGGATCATCGTGCGACATAACCAAATTATCCACGTAAAACTGATTTTCCATCATGGATCTACAATTATCCATGGGAAACTGCGCTGCATGGTATTTAAGGACATAATTTAATATAAATGGACTAGCAGCATACCCAAAAATAATTGTGTTGTATCTGAAGCAGTGTAGGCGACCTCCTTCTTTTAGGAAAAAACAGAACTTATTCCTGTCCGATTCAAGCTTCAGACGGATCATTAAGAAGGCCTTCTTAATATCTGCTAACACGACGTGCTTATTAGCACGAAAGTTAACTAACAAATCTAGTAGGTCACTAGTAAGATTTATTCCCTGGTAGGTAGCCTCGTTAAGGGAAGGAGAGTCACCAACTTTGAGGCTGCAGTTGAACACTGGCCGAATCTTAGTGGTGGAGGTAGGGTCCAATTTCAGGACAGGCCTGTGCGGAATCCAGACAAACTCTCCAAACCGTTGAGGAGGCACGAAGATCTCCTCTATAATTCCATCCCGTTCCTGCTGATGGAAAACCCTCAAATATTCATCATAAAGTTGCCTCTTCTCCAATCTCTGCACGACACGTTCCAATATTCGCAGAACCACTGCATGGTTGGAAGGAACACAAGAGATCTTATCGTCCTCCCATGGCAACTGAACATAATATTTGTTATCCTTAAATGAAATAGACTGTCGAAAGAGAGCAATCTTCTGTTCATCATAATTAGACAGTTCCTGATCCTCAATACCCAGTGACTCCACACTGAACATTTTCTCCAAACCCCTTTGTACATCACTTTCAGGGAAGAAATCCTTTAGAGGGTCTTCATAGGTGCCCTGAGACTCCAGCACAAAACATAGGTGAGATGGGTTGACCTCAGCAGTCGATGCAAGTACAGCATCGAAGGTAAGGCATTCTGAGTTCTTGTCCACAGAATGGTCAGTATGTAAAAACTGCTTTACTTCACCGAAGGGGACGAGTCCTATTGGTGTCAAAAAGGCCTGTCCAAGCAAACAAGGAACCAATTGAAGGCTCCCTAAATGTTTAATAACATCCAGCCTAATTATTCCATGAATTGGAATAAAATTTGTGCCTCTGTCAAATCTGGCGGCTAAGGGACATTTGAGGCGTTCAAGTTCATTCAAAATAAAGTCCAGATTCTCGATGTGTACCGAAATATCAATATTTTCGTGTACCAACACCGTCAGGGAAAATGGACAACTGGATCCAATACTAGCCTCCAATGCTACCTCTTTAAAACGCCTGTCGCAATCGCCGAGGAGGGTAGTCAGCCTAATTTCACAATCATGTCCAATGGATTCCAAGTATCCGAGATGGTCCAAGACCTTACTGGACAAATAAGTCTGTCCACTGTCTGTGTCCAATAGACAGTTGACGGAAACACTTTTATCACCCCTACCAAAGGTAACACACAAAACAGGGGGAAGGCTCGAGAATTTTCCACCATGAATGCTATAGGTGGAGTTGGACTGAATAGAGGAATCTCTCCGTGAAGTACCGGATCTAGGTCCTGAAGGTACATTCCCTAAGGCCCCCCGCATAGTGTTACAAGCCAAGCCAGGGATCTTATCCCCCTTAATAAGGAGACATTTAACCGCTTCCTTAGTATCTCTCAGAATTGAGGACAAGGTGGGATTCTTCTACCTGAAATTAATATCAACTCCCCCTTGACCTCCTTGGGGAATTTTGCAAAAAGAATCTTGGCCATAAGCCGAGCCCCAGAAGAAAGGTCGTTTGAAAACGAACAGTCGAAGGAGCCCTCCAACTCGGCCAATAGGGAGGCTACTTTGGATATGTAGTTAGCCAGGGCAGTAACGGATCTGTCCTGTTTACAGGAAAAATCTAATATGTCTTGGAAGATGTTATCTATTATTTCATCTTCATCGAAGTACTCGCTCTTCAGGACCGAAAGAGCCACCTTATAATTTCTGTTGCTGATGGAAAGATGATTAATCAACAACAGGGGTTGGCCAGACAGTGAACATTTAAAAAAATTCAGTCTTTTGGCGTCATTATCCATGCCAGCTACACAATTCTCAAACTGCGACAAGAATTCCTTGAAGCTCATAGGGTTAGATTGCATGTCCAATCCATCGAAGGTGGGTCCAGTGATCTGAATTTGAGGTGGTTTTACAGTAAATGAGGCGCCAACTCTTCCAACTTCTGGGGAACATGGAAGACTCAGAGAGTCCATGGCCACTGGGAAGAGCTTTAACTCAAGATGTTCTAATTCTCTTCGGAATCTCAGGGTGTGTGCAAGAGACTCCCTCTCAATTTGAATCCAATCCTCTTCCTCAGAAGATTGAAGTTGGATTTTACTAACACATAAATAAAAACACATTTAAACAATAGAAATATTATTTAAATATTTTGAGTTTAAAATATTATTTAAATAATAGAAATATTATTTTATATTTTTTTAAAAAAGTGTTCACAAAGTGCATGCACGCAATCATGCAGCCATTTTTTCCCCGTAATGAAATGAATTGAATTTTACGAGTGAAATTTTTTTCAATTTAAAAATCTATAAAAATTTTTCAATTGGTTCAATTTTTAAGATATATTCAGGTTTAATGTGAAATTTTATGCTCTTTTCAATAAACCGAATATAATATTGTAGACAAACGTTTTTTTTTAAATACCCCCCCATTTTGAAATGTCTATAAAAAAGAACATAATTAATTTTCTCACCTAAAGTCTATATATCACAAATTGAAGATAAAAGATCAATAAATAAAATAATCTAATTTAAAACAGAAGCAAAAGAATACTTATGTGCAAATTTACATGTAAAGTAAAAAGTTTAAAACTTAAGAAAAAAAAACACACATTGATTTTTTTAAGGGAAACCTCATATTTTGAAAATATTGTCCTGTAAAAATTGAACACCTACATCAATTTTTTCTATTTCATTCAATGTTGTTTTTTTTTAGATTTTTGAAAAAAAATTCATTGCATAAAAAAGAAATAAAATATTTTAAATCAAAAACTCATGTAATTCTTTTTAAAAGAATAAATAATAAAAAAAAAAATGGAAAATTTTTCGGCGGGTTTGTGTATAAAAGTAAACTTAATTGTTCAACTGATGAGTAAAATGTGATCATTTTTCAAATACGGTGACCCATAGTTGACTAAGTTGGTTGTTGACAGCAAACATTGCAGAAATTCAAAGGGGAGATAAGACACATATCAGCACTTCAAATTTTTTTTTTTATATATATAGTTACTACCGGGATTACTTTTGAAATATATTTGGTCTAATGTGCTGTTTTTATGTTTTTGAAATAATTAATTATAGCGGTTTTCAGCCTTCATGTTTTTCAACTGGAAGAAAGAGAGACAACTCCATTGTGAAGCTCTCGTATGACCATTTAAAATCGTGGTCTTTTTGAATCGTTGATTAAAAAATTGTTTTATTTAAAAAGTACATGGAATATAAAATATAAATATGGACAAATTCTTAATGATGAAGAAATTGAAGCATCCATTGATTACCATTTTTTTATAGGTAAGTGATTTTTGGAATTTATATAAATTTTTATATTCGAAGTAACTTAAAATTCGTTGAATTTCTTAAAATCTTTTTTCAAGAAAACCGATTTAAAAAAATATTGCATATTTTTCTATTAAACCTTTTATTATTTTAAAATTTTGTCTTTGCTCCTTTCATTGAAAAAAAAATTAGGGTCTAAATTACATTTTTCAAGTAGCTATGAGCTTCGAAAGACAATGAGTCTAATTATTAAAATTTTTATCACTCATTTTTAATGGCGACATCTGACACTGCTAAACATGTGCTTTTGTTTTTTTTTATATCGGAATGACAAAATTTGTTTTCAAATTCTTTCTGGTATTTTTTATGACAGACCAACGTCGTTTAACCCCTAGAAAAAAAAAATGAAAATCAACTTTTTTTCTTCTAAATGCGTTTAAACAGCCCTTAAAAATAATATGAAAGAAGTAATTTTGAAGAAAAAAAACATTTTAGAGTGGGGATCACTTTCCATATATAAATTTAACTTAAAATGAGCTCCCACTTCTTGGTCACCTACGGTTTAACAAGATATACTACCCCTAGCATTTTTTTCATGTTTGATTACTTGGGGGTGGAAGGTGGTAACATAACAAATTCAATTTGTTTTTTTGGCGGGAGGAAAAGAGAAAATCACATTAGAAACTTGAAATATTGATAATTTTATTAAAATCTTATAAATTAATTTTTGGTTAATGTGGCCTGGTAGACCAACACATGTGGCAAAAATATTTGCGCATACAATAATGGCTCCATGCTTCGAATTAGGAGATGAGATTTTCATATCCATTCAGCCTGCTGTCTTGAAGAAAAATTGACACCACCTGCAACAGAAAAAAATAACGCCAAAATATGGTAGTTAATAACAACGATCAATCTGAGTGGTCCAAACAAAATCGTGGGTGGTAAAACTGACCAATGACGTGCCTGCTTATTTCTGCAGAACTTCTTACAAATTCCACGACACATATTTAAAAAAAATTGCATTTTCTTTTTAAATAAATAAAAAAGGAGTGTTAATATTAATTAATCAATACAAAAAAATAAATAAAATTATAGTAGATAATATTTTCTTTTTTTTTTTTGTTATTTTTAATGATAGTAAAAAAGATTAACTCATCATTATTTTGTAATTTCATTGTTATCCTCCCCCATGTTTCTGAATACAGCATAAACAAATATGGCCGCCACATTGCATTAGTTGTCGACCCAATTTTAAAGGATATTCGTTTTCAGCGCACCGAAAACCCCTAGAAAACAAGTTTTTAAAAGAGGTCTACTAGGCTACATTTATGAAAAGTTAATTCCAAAAAAATTTAAATGAAATCTATCGTTATTTTGTTTCTAAGGTAATTCTCCCCCCCCTCAAAAAATGAAAATGAATTTGTCATGTTTTGCCGTCATTTCCCCCCTCCCTCAATCACTGAATTTGAAAAAATGCTAGGGGTGACATGTCTCATTAAACGCTAGGTGCCCAAGAATAGGTGATCATTTTATGTTAAGTTTAAAAGTGTTCCTCCGACTCTAAAATGTAAAATTTTTTTTTTTTTCAAAATTTCTTTTCATATTATTTTTAAAGGCCGTTTAAATGTATTAGGTAAAAAAAAAAAAATCATTTGTTTTTGTAGGGTTTAAACGATGCTGGATCACATAAAAAACACCTACTTGGTTTTTGATAGATTGTGGAGATTTTATACGGTTGTTAGCAACACTTTCGTCGCCATTGTCAGCTACATTTTATTGACAGATTATTTTTTTTTCTTCCTGGTGTATAAAATCTGAGGGCGTCTGAGCTTTTCAACCATATGCCAAACACCCAGGTTTTGACTAGCAAAGTGAGCAGATGTCGTAAAATATATGAAATAGTTATAGATAAAGGTCCTTATGTAAAAGGCAAGTTTAAAGTCCACCTTATTTTTACAAGAATTGTGGCGAAAACTAAATGCTTAATATGAAATGTGATTTAAAAGTCCGTTCTGTAGGAGGTGAGCTAAAAGTCCCCTATTTTTTCCTTAACTCAATGGAGGAGAGAGTTCAATTTCTCTTCTCTAATATATGAAACAGGTATCTGTTTGAAACAGGCTGTCTCCAAAGTAATTGCTTTGTTTAATATATTAATTTTTGAAGTAGAGGAAGGTAGGGAGAGTTGACCAGGGGGGAGACTTGGTCAGCCCTATGTCTAATTAAAATGCAAGCATGAAATTAATTCTTAGCTTTGTTTTCTGGAGAGCTCTTCAGTAGCTCTCTAGAAACTCTTGAATAACTGAGACTAGAAAAAAGATGATAGAGAATAATAGGAAAACGAAGACCATAGAATTCAAGATTGGTAACTTAGTTTGTTATAAAAAAAAACAAGAAAAAAGGGAAATTAGACACATTTTGTTAAATGAGGAGGAGTGTTAAATTGTGGGGATTTTGGAATAGAATAATTACAGAAAATTGAAACGACTTATTCGCACACACACAATACATGTTAAAGCAATAGAAGGTATTGTGGTCCAATTTCATAGATAATTCAAGGTTGAGCCAGCCTGGGCGTTCTGCATACAAGCACTACAGATGATGTGAATGATGAAACAAAGAAATTAACATTTTAACTTATATCAAAACAGAGAATGGAATTTAGCCCATATAATCCACATGTACAATAAAAGTGTTAGAGAATGAGCAGACGAATGATACATTTTCTTCACCATCCCTCTGCCACACACACAACACACCTTCACCCTCACTATCTCATCGCTGTTGTAAGTTACTCGTCACTGGTGACAGGAAAAGTAAATAAAGTTGATTTTTATAAACTAGAGTTCACTGTTATTAAATATATACCCGTAAACATTTGGAAAAAGTGCAGTCTGTCATAATATAGGCTAAGAGACTATTAGTCGCCTAGAGTTATGCCCCTTGGCCCGTGACGTATGAATCTCGTCCGCCATTGTTTCTCAGTGCAACGTTTACTACTAGACAATAAAGAACGCATTTTACACCACCTTCGAGTCTGTTTATCAATGCTTCCAAAGTATGTATTATCACGACATGGTGTCTGAAGTGGGATCCTCTAAAGAATCAAAGGAATAGTAACAATATTACCCTAAAAAAAAAAAAAAAAAAAAAAACGAACATTTTCGGGATCTAAAAAAAAAATTAATACAAAACACACGTGGTGTCGGTATTTTTCTCGCAATCGACGATGAATACATATTCGCAACTACCACCTCCAACAATCGATTGGAACACTTCAAATTTGGCCAAATCAATGGACTGATTTATCAGGCAAGTTCATTTATATTTCGACGGCCCAATGAAAGACGTAGATTCAGACACAAAGTTAAATTACTTGCTAATATGGTCTGGTATCGAGGGCCAGGAAATAAGTGACACTTTTCCCTTTCGACAGGGAGAAGAAAGGACATTGGATAAATATATCCAATTTTTTAAGGAATATGCGAATCCGCGATCGAACTTTCGTGTAGCTAGACACAACCTACTAAAATGTAAACAAAACGCGGATGAATCGGCACACGCATTTCTAAGTCGGCTGCGTCAGACAGCCAAACAGTGTGAATACGGTCAGACGGTGGAAGAGACCATTGTGTTGGACCTATTCATATTCGGTATTTATTTACAGTCTGCACAAAAGTCCCTAATAAGAGAAGGAAGCGATCTCACGATCGAGAAAGCACTCGGAATCGTCGAGACAGAAGAAGCCACGTGTAAACAAATGGAAGCATTACGTACAACAGCAGTAGAAGACAGCTCTACACTCGCAGTTAGAGCCAGACAGCCCAGTGGACCTACCACATGTGGTAATTGTGGCACAAAACACCATCAATATAAATGCCCAGCTAAAGGCAAATGCTAAAGTTTGCCACTCTAAAATGGGAGACGAGGGGCACACACGCAGACAGTCATTCCAGCCACAGAGGAAATATAATAAGAATAAAATCCACATGGCAGCAGCACATATGGGTAGCAACGACGACAGTTCCACAGAGGAGCTGTACTTTCACACAGTAAAGGAATTACCGTTAGCGACCACAGAAGCTTTCACAAAACTGAAGATAGGCAACAGCAAAGCCCAAATAGAGGTTGACGCGAAAATCGACACAGGTGCAATGAGCAACCTGTTACCTAAACAGGTATTCAAGGAACTGAAAGGAGCACCACTGGAAAAATCAGCTATAAGGCTAATTACGTTTGGAGGCTCAACGATAGACCAAGAAGGGACCTGTCGTTTAGGGGTCAGATCCCGCGACAAGTTCGTTAAAGCGACCTTTCACGTGGTGAAATCAAGAGACCCTATACTAATAGGACTCCAAACATCAAGAGAATTAGGGCTAGTCACCCTTCACTTGGCTATAAAAACGGACACAACTCATGTGACGGACAAAGCATCCCGGCCTACTCCCCCGCACGACATGAAACCGGTCCCTGTGCAGGAACCATGTACGATGGGAAACCTTGGAGAAAGGAGGAAAATCATTGAGGAATTTCCAGACGTATTCGACTCCATTGGTTGTCTGCCAGGTGAACACACCATCCATTTAAACCCCGAAGTACCACCAGTTGTCCACCCACCACGTCGAGTCCCAATATCCCTAAAAGGAAAGTTGAAATTGGAGTTGGACTCCTTAGAGGCCCAGGGAATAATTTCCCCTGTAAAGGACCCGACGCCCTGGGTAAACTCATTCGTCTGTACCACTAAAAGGAACGGATTGGTCAGGCTATGCCTCGACCCCCGAGACTTAAATAAAGCAGTGCACAGACCACACTATGCGACTCCGACATTCGAAGACATCACTGCGGAACTAGACAACGCTAGATTGTTCACAAAAGTCGATATCAAGTCCGGCTACTGGCATTTGAAACTGGACGAAAAGTCGAGACGTCTCACAACATTCATTACCCCACATGGCAGATACATGTACAACAGGTACCCCATGGGAGTCAAATCTGCCCAAGATGAGTTCCAAAGAGCCATGCAGGAAAACTTCGGAGACCTCGAAAATGTCCTATCCATATGCGACGACATAGTAGTGTACGGATTCGAGGAAGACGGCAGTGACCATGACAAGGCACTGAGGCAGCTAATGTTTAGAGCAAGGGAAAGAAACTGCAGGTTTAATTCAGAGAAATTTGTGGTGAAAACCTCCGAAATCCCTTTCTACGGCCACATAATCTCAAGAGACGGTGTCAAGCCAGATCCCCGGAAAATAGAGGCGATCACACAGATGCAACCCCCCGAGGATGCAAAGCAGCTCACCAGCTTCCTAGGCCTGGTGAACTACTTGAACAAATTCTCTCCACGACTCGCGACACTGACAAAACCCCTACGTGAGTTAACATCGAAGAAGAATGACTTCACATGGTCTTCACAGGAGCAACAGGCATTCGAAGAAATCAAAAAAGAGATCGGAAATCATACGACACTCCGATACTTCGACCCTAAAGAACCAATAGTGCTACAGGTAGATGCGTCTTCAATGGGTATAGGCGCGGCTCTGCTACAAAACGACAGACAAGTAGCATTCGCGAGCAAAGCACTTTCCGGACCAGAAACACGCTACTCAAACATAGAGAGGGAGATGTTGGCTATCGTCTTTGGCCTGGAGAAATTTCACAGTTACGTTTGGGGCCACAAAACGACAATTCATACGGATCACAAGCCATTGGAGTCGATAGCATTGAAAAATCTAGCACAAGCACCCCCAAGACTGGCTAGAATGTTATTGAAGGTCGAGGGATATGATTTTACTGTAAAATATACCCCAGGAAAAACAGTTCCAATTGCAGACTGCTTGTCACGAGTAGCACCCAGACCCAGTGGGCACATTGAAGGGATCGATCTCAACGTCCATAGCATGATCTCATACCTCAACTTTGCGCCGACGAGAGTTGAAGATATAAGAGTGGAAACATCCCAGGATCCACTCCTAAAGCAACTTGTAAGCATGGTATTGACCGGCTGGCCTTCCAACCGGGCTGACTGCCCAGGAATTCGCCTGCTATTCTGGAATTTCAGAGATGAGATTGGGGTCCAGGATGGAATTCTACTCAAGAGCCAGAGAATCATTATCCCAGCCTCGTTGCAAAGAGGCATACTGGAAGAGCTGCATGCTTCACACCAAGGAGTAGAGAGAACGAGGTTACGAGCGCGTTCAGCGGTGTACTGGATAGGGTTAAATAAGGACATAGAAGATATAGTCCGAGAGTGCCACACATGCCAGAAATACCAAGCCAGTATCCCGCCCGAATCAATACTCCAGCACGAAACCCCTACGTACCCTGGCAGTACGTCAGCACAGACTTGTTCACATTGGCAGGGAAAGAATATCTGCTTGTGGCAGATCAGTACAGCCGAAACCCCTTCATACGACGCCTTCCGTCCGCCTCATCAATATCCGTTATTAGAAGTATTAAGACGATATTTGAGGAACAAGGAGTGCCGGAAATCTTGTACTCGGACAATGGTCCACAATTTACAAGTAAAGATTTCAAGGATTTCGCCAGGACGTACAGCTTCCAACACAGGACATCGTCCCCACATTACCCCAAGTCTAACGGATTCGCCGAAAGAATGGTGGGAACATGCAAGAAAATTTTGACGAAGGCAGGGGAAACTGGTCAAGACAGCTACCTAGCAATGATGGCTTACAGAGCCACGCCACTGTCATCAGACATTAAGTCCCCGGCAGAGTTACTCAACGGACGGAAAATACGGACACCCCTAGTATCCAAGCAACAACTTGGCGATGAGCAGACTAGGACAGCCATACAGAAACAGAAAGATCAGTCTAAGGTCTGCTATGACAGGAAACATAACAGACACCACTCCCACCTACATGCAGGACAGAATGTCTATGTCCAGCAGGAAAAAGCAAAGATATGGGAGCCTGGAAAAATTCAGCGCTCCAGCGTGACACCCAGATCCTACATAGTTGAATCTGAGAACGGTAACACCTATAGAAGGAACAGGCAGTTCCTCAGACCAGCTGGGAGGAGATCAACAACCGCAAATAGATCCGACCAACCTCGCCCCAGCGACTCTCCACCGGATCCCACCCAGAAGGAAGGTCCCCCCCAAAACAAATCGAACAGCCGACCACCGAACAACACTCCAGCGGCACGCCTCACACCCGAATTGAGAAACTCACCCCCGAATTAAGAAGATCTCAGAGACGAGTGAATGCTCCTCAGAAACTGAACTTATAGGTTACACTATCCTAAAAAAAAGAGACAATACCATTACCCTAGAACAATGGAGACAAGCTAAATAATATATTAGAGACTATGTTACCCCTTAATCAGATAAAGGCTAAATATCGCCCTTGGACTATATACATATATATGGAAGGGAAGGGATGTCATAATATAGGCTAAGAGACTATTAGTCGCCTAGAGTTATGCCCCTTGGCCCGTGACGTATGAATCTCGTCCGCCATTGTTTCTCAGTGCAACGTTTACTACTAGACAATAAAGAACGCATTTTACACCACCTTCGAGTCTGTTTATCAATGCTTCCAAAGTATGTATTATCACGACACAGTCAACAAATTCTACATGCATTTACCTAATACTGGCTCTCAATATAAGACTCATTTGGTACTCTTATATAGACTGACTATATAACACATGGATCAGCTCAGAATAACTAAAATCGGACATGGAAAGTAAATATATTTAGGGGATTAAAAAAATCTAGCATGAGAGTTGTTTGGACATCCAAGCAGATTAGGTTGGGTAGATTAGTTCAGGGAGTGAGGCCAATTAGACGGTTAAAAAGAAAACAAGCTGAGGACTTCAGCATTGTATGAAAGAGGATATTATAGCTTAAATACATATGACTTGAACTGAGATGTGAAATCAAGCATTGGGGCTGGAACAAGCACATATGTCTGTGTATAAGAAAGCACATTGAATACAAATTGTAAAACCACTGCTTGCGCATGCTCGCTGATCGAAATACATTATAATAAATTCAGGCTATATAAAATGAAACAGAAACAAAATTCACAGTACATCATATTTTGAGTTTAAAAGTTTTCTTTAATTTTTTTCAAAATTAAAATTAGACAAATGTTTTTCTAGAAATATATTGACAAATTTTATTGTGATTAGTTGAAAAATAAAAATTAGAATTTACTATATGGAGACAACATAAACATTTAAGCCACAATTCAGAAATAATAGTTATTGTACTTAATGCAATACTATCGAGGAACAATACCCAATTTGTGTCAGTATAACCTTTTAAAATATTAAGTATATTTTGTTTGTTTGCCCGTTCATTAGAAAGACAATTCTGTATATAAATATAGTGATTATAAACGTGAATACTTAAAATGTTTGTGTTTCTGCATGTGCAGTTGTAAATGAGATGCTTGTGTGCAACACACTTCTACAAACATGGTTTTTTAAACTGTGTGCAGGCACATGTAGAATATTTAAATCACATTTACATGACAATGCCTAGCTACACACTTTGCAAGCATGTTCTTCATACACGCACCACACTGTGATTTTTTAAGCAATATTGTTGTGAAAATGCTGTACTTTTCAGATGTTTAACCACACACTTCGCAAACATGTTTTTTAAATGTTTTAATGGGACTTTTAAAGCAATATTGTTGTGGAAATGGTGAGCCTCACTTTACAAGCATAAGTTTCCCTTTGTTTAATTTTCCTTCAGTTGAAGTTCTCAGAACCTAATGGGCCACCTACCTGGTGCTAACACTTGAACTCTATATGAGACAGATAATCAAATGTTCCATTAGCGTTCTTTAGCTCTTGAACATTGAGTTAGTAAAGTTGAAAACAATTTTCCTCTTCAAAATTGACCATGTTTATATGTTATAACATACCTTTCTTTTTGGTTTCTTGCTTTTACTGGATCTCAGGACAAAAATTCATCTTGTCGGTTTGAGTATGTAGCTTCATGTTGCTACTTGAGTTAACAGAACTTGGAGAAGGTGTGCCATTCCTCATAAAAGATGGTATAATTATCCATACGAAGGTTTTATTTCAGCTGCAAATACTACATGATTTTCAATATTTGGTCAAGGTTTACTTCTAGGGACAAATATCCTCATGCTAAGGTGTCCTGAAAAAAAACTCGATGATAATGTCTAGTAGGCATTCAAGATCTCTCCCATAGGTATTCAAGTTCTCTCCTGTAAGCATTCAAGTTCTATTCAATAGGCATTCAAGTTCTATTCAGCAGGCATTCAAGTTCTCTCCTTTTTTTTAATTTATTTTACTTCAATAAGTTTTAAGAGATCAAACGGCTCCCTCCTGTAGCTAACACTTGATTCAGTTATGATTTAAATTTATATCCGAAGGCTCTTTTAAGAATAGATGATGTTCCCTTTATGGCTATTATTTGTATTTTGTTACAGTTTGGTCTTCCAGAGATTGCTTCTAAGTATTTCTGAAGATTCCTTTTTATTAAACCTGTTGCTCCTATAATGTTTATTTCTTTCAGAGAACATATTTGTAGATAATTTTTTAGGCCCTGATATTTTGTTATCTTTTCCCGTTCAGCTCTATTAAGTCCAAAATCATTTGGGACTATGACATCGATAATGAACAGAGTTCTTTTCGGTTTGTCTCATATTACAATATCTGGTTTGATGGCCTTGTCTTTATGTATCTGCCTGCCTGTATGTCTTTATCATAGAACACTGTCACTTTTCCATCTGATGTTATCGGTGGTGGTTCATATTCCCAGATGTTCGTTGATCTGTAAAGTTGCATCTCTCCACAGATCTTCCAATGGAGGTATTTACCTACTCTGTTGTGATGGGCAGCGTAAAGGACATCTACCAATAAGATTGGGCATCCAGACATTAGGTGGCTTGTACTTTCAATCGCTGAGTGGCAAAACCGGCATTGGCTATTTGCTCATACGCCAGCTATTTTTTAATCCATTTGTTAGCTCTGATCTTGACTAGCTACAACGAGTTTTTCCTTGTTAAATGGAAGTCTCCCGCTCTTGAGCCATTGGAATGAAGTATCCCTGTCTATAGACTCCTGTTTAAGCTCTTCCAGGAACTTTCCTGCTCTTTTGTGCTGTTCCCATCCTTGTTTTCTTGTGTCTATCTCGATGTATTTCTTTCTCTTTTTTCTTGCAATCTGTGTTGCTGGTTCATCATATGCCTTTTAGTATGACACCACCAAAGTTTTCAGCAAGCTTTGTGATTGAGGTTTGTTTGAGTAGACGTTCATGGCAGTCCCTCACTATTATTATTGTCATATCTGTTGAGCTTTTAATATAGTGCCCCATGCTTACTATGGTGGCTCGATAATCATGGTTTATTTCAGTGGGACCGAAGCCACCCTCTTTTTGTGATAGGTACATCCTGTCCATACATTGGTTTTGGTGTATTATTTTATGTAAGGTTAGGAATTTCCTGGTCTTTGTATCTAGCCTATTGATATTGCATTGAAGCCAGTCAATAATACCAAACTCATATGAGATGACAGGGATTGCAAGCTGATTTATGGCAGTTATTTTGTGTTCGCTGTGTGTGTTCGCATATGTTTTTTTAAATTAGATTTCTTTGAAAAAGCTGTGCCACACACTTCACAAGCATAAGGTTTTTCACCAGTGTGTGTTCGTAAGTGAATATTTAAACCGCCCTTTTGTGAAAAGGCTGAACCACACACTTCACAAGCATAAGGTTTTCACCAGTGTGTATCCGCATATGAATTATTAAATCTCTTTTTCGTGAAAATGCAGACCCACAAACTTGACAGGCGTAAGGTCCCCCAGTATGTTTTGCCATGTGATATCTTAAAAGGGCTCTCCGTGAAAATGCTGAGCAACACACTTCACAAGTATATGGCTTTTCACCAGTGTGTTTACGCATATGAACTTGAAAAATGCACTTTTTCGAAAATGCTTTGTCACACATTTCACAAAGATAAGGTTTTTCTCCAGTGTGCATTCGCATATGGCTTACTAAATCAGATTTAATTGTAAATGCTGAGTCACACATTTCACATTGATAAGGTTTTTCACCGGTGTGTATCCGGATGTGAACATTTAAACTGCCTTTTTGTGTAAATGTTGAGCCACACACTTCACAAGCATAAGGTTTGTCACCTGTGTGTGTGTGCATATGTCTTTTTAAATTTGATTTTTCTGAAAAAGCTAAACCACAAACTTCACAAGAACAAGGTTTTTCACCAGTGTGTGTTCGCATGTGGATGTTTAAACGCTCTTTTCGTAAAAATGCTGAACCACAAACTTTACAAGCGTAAGGTTTTTCACCAGTGTGTGTTTGCATGTGGATTTTTAAAATGGATTTACGTGAAAATGCTGAGGCACACACTTCACATTGATAAGGTTTTTCACCTGTATGTGTCTGTATGTGCCTTTTTAAGGTGGATGTTTTTGAAAATGCTGAACCACACACTTCACACACATATGGTTTTTCACCAGTGTGTATACGTGCATGCATATTTAAATTACCTTTTTGTGAAAATGATGAGCCACATACTATACAAGCATAGAGCTTTTTGCCTGTGTTACTCCACATGTTGATATAAAAAGCAGATTTAAGTGAAAATGCTTTGTCATACACTTCACAAATAAGACCCTGATTTTTTGTTTTACTTAAATTAGTTGGAAGAAATAAAGAGGTTCCCTTCTGAAGCTAACACTTGGTTTTGTAATTTATATTAAGAGCCATTTTAAGGATAGATGTTGTACCTTTTAGTATCCCATTACATTTTAAATTTGACATAAAACTTAAATCTGACACTTAAGTATTTTATACATAAACTATTCAGAATACTGACATGTTATTCAACATATAGTATTTTAAAAAGATTATAAAATCAACATATAGATGATATTTAAAATGGTTTACAATTTCTTTTTTTGTTGACATAAGTTTTTCCCAATTTCATTATACACTATATTATATATGTATGTGTGCGTGTATCTCTTGTACACAGCCCTTAGAATCATATCAAGCACCATGTTTAGAGAAAACGAGTTATCTATACCACTGTTTTCCCAAAACATGGAGTATGTGTCAGAGCTACAGAATGCATCTGACAACAAGCCAAAACTAAATGTTTATGAAGGCGAACTGCATGGGGTTTATCTCTAGCATGAGAATCAGAAACAAGTGCCACTGTAGTGAATGCAAAACTTTGAGCGAATGAGAGCTAGTGACACAAAGTCCATTAGTGCAGTGAATGTGCCTAGGCTAATGAGAGAGCCAATGCTCAAAACAACGAGATATTATAAAAAGGCTGACTGGGAAGCCATCAGAGAACTAATTAGAGATGCCCCATGGAGAAATATTTTTTCTCTCCCTGCTGAATAATGTGCAAACGAGACCACTGACTGGTTCAAAACTGCAATCGAAGCGCATGTTCCCATGCGGAAATTTTATAGTAAGCCCCACTCTCCCCAATGGTTTACGTCGACTTGTGCAACTGCCATTGCTCAAAAGCAGCATGCATACCAAAGGTTTAACCGACATAAGTCCAGTTCAAACAGACTGAAGTATATAGAAGCTAGAAATAACGTTAAGAAAGAAATAGCGACAGCTAAGAGAGAATTTACGGAAACCACTAAAAAGCGCATCGAAGCACAAAAACTAGGAACTCGAGACTTCTGGAAAATCTACAACAGTGTAGTAAACAATGGGCAATCAACAATTCCCCCACTAACCAACAATCACGAGGTTGTCTCCTCAGCAACCGACAAGGCTAACATGCTTGCCAGTCGGTTTGCCTCAAACTCCACACTGGACCCTTCCAACCACCCCCTACCTGACTTTCCTATGTGGACAGATGCCACGCTAGACGATCTGAAACCCACCCCTGCTCAGGTGCATGCTATCATAAAAAACATTGACACTTCAAAAGCATGTGGACCCGATCTTATCCCAGCTGTGCTATTAAAAAAGTGTTCAGCCGAAGTAGCTCCAGTTCTCTCCAAACTCTACAACAAATGCCTTAATGAAGCTTGCTTTCCGGGCTGTTGGAACACTGCTTCTGTTGTACCAGTATTCAAGAATTCTGGCGAAAGGACTGACCCATCAAATTATTGCCCCATTAGCCTCCTCCCACTTTTTGCCAAAATATTTGAGACCATAATTAACCATGCTCTAGTCCATCATCTTACAGATGCTAAACTTCTGACTGACAAACAATATGGATTTAGACAAGCCCGTTTCACAGCAGACATCCTAACTGTGGTCTCTGAACGTATATACCATTCACTGGACAAAGCGGGGGAGGGCAGAGCGGTAGCTCTAGATATATCTAAGGCTTTTGACAGGGTATGGCATGAGGGTCTCCTCAGGAAAATCAGATCATACGGTATTACTGGTAGAATACATAACATAATTAAATTCTTCTTAGATAAGAGAAAAATCCAGGTTGTCCTCGACGGTCGTACATCTAAACAATATAATATAAATGCGGGGGTGCCCCAGGGTTCTATCCTTGGACCTCTATTGTTCCTGATATTCATAAATGACCTCCCCGACAAAATTGCCTCTAAGATGGGTATATATGCTGATGACACTACACTCTATGGCAGGCACGACAGGAAGACGAATGAACACATTTCGAAAGAAATGGCAGAAACACTAGAGGATGACCTCCAATCTGTGGTGGAATGGGGACAAAAGTGGTTGGTCGCGTTCAATGTTGCCAAGACTAAACTAGTTTTATTCAATAATTACAAGAAACCCTCTCTACCACCTCTAGCAATGGCCAACGACTCTTTATCTGAGAGTTCATCTTTCAAACTCCTTGGCCTAACGTTCACAGGAAACATGAGTTGGAACAATTACATTGAAAGCATTGCCAGGGCTGCTGCAAGAAAAGTGGGCTCTCTCTACCATGCTAGAAAACTACTAACACCCGAAAGTATCCTGTACCTCTATAAGGCCACCATTCGCCCATGTATGGAGTAATGCTGCCACATCTGTGCTGGTGCATCTGCTACTAGTCTCTCGCTCCTTGACAAGGTTCAAAAGAGAGTCGCAAACCTGATAGGCCCTAAACTGGCATCTAAGCTTCAGCCTCTGTCCCATCGACGAAATGTTGCATCCCTCTGCCTTTTCTACAAGTATTTTAGTGGTGAATGCTCTGACGAACTGCAATCACTTGTGCCCCCACGACGTGAGCACCCTCGACAAACCCGACAGGCTGCTAAATCCCACCCCCACACTGTAGAGATCCCTAGATGTAAAAGATCATTTTACTCCAATAGTTTCTTCCCCAGAACCGCTAGACTCTGGAATTCCATTCCAGGTCCCTGCTTCCCCAACAGTACTGGCGTTTAGAAGTTCAAGTGTAACGTGAACCGACATCTTGCTGCCAAAATCCCTACATAGTACTCCAGCAGTTGTTGCCCCTGATAGTAGCCCCCTACACCAAAGTGACAATTTGCCTTGTTTGGGGTGAAAATGTAATAAAAAAAAAAAAATTTTTTTAAATATGTGCACTCAACCAATCAGTGTCCACAAACACCCCTTCAACACTAATATTAAAAATACATGTTTTAAACTGCACAGTATTTTGTACCTATTACAGGAGTTTTTACTGCCACAATAAGTGTATCTAGTAATGAAAATGATTGTGGGGAAGTCCTAACCTTGTGAGAACCAAGAAACGGTTGAGAGATCAAATTAGTGGAAAATGAACATATCTAAAGAGAGGAAAATTTAAGCAAGGAGTATGTTATTATTAATAGGGCTGTGACAACAGAATATTCTTTTTGTTGTTTTGACTCTCGAGTATATATCCGACACAGACACAGTTAATCAACCGAGAACCGCATTCCTCTATATAAAAACATATAAGATATCAATAGATACACACTTGAGAGTCAAAACAATGAAAAGAATATGCTGTTATCATATCCCTAGTTATTATTCACACATATGCATAGAAGCAGCAAGAATTGGTCCCACATGTAGTGATGGGTGTTAAACTAAAGTATTAATGCATGTTTTACAGTAACTGTTTAACGAGTTCTGGAATATTGGTAATTATTGACAACAAAATACATACATACAGAAAATAGAGAAAATAGTGCATGTCTCTGTGAATTGCAGTCATTGAACAAAGATGTTAGATATACCTGGCATAAATATTACACTATGCTTCAATACATAGTAAGCTACAAAAAAACACACTGCACTATGTTTGTTGGGCTGGTTTCCTGGAAATATTCGACCTCAAACAAAGGAGGCTGAAGAATGCTGTAAAAAGGGTAACAGATTCTGGGAGCCCAATCACAGATAAAAGAAGCAAACTCATGACCCCCAAAGTTACTGCAAGCCAGGTTGACTGCATGAGTGAGTGCATAGTTTCAATTCCCATCGTGTTCAGCTAATAAACTCCTGCCAAATCCATCAACAGATGATATCTAGACAGAAAGTTGAGTGTATCAAAACTTTACACTATATACCATCAGTGGTTGAGCATTAGTTATCCTGACAAGGATGTAGTAAAGGAATTTTATAACAGGTCAGTATTTGATAGTACTGATCATACTGTAAGTTCACATTCATGGGTATTCAGTTGGGCCAAGAAGTTGTACATCAGGCTTATTGATGCTATTCTCCTAGATTAGGTGATGTGAATTTTTATCTATTCTGGGTATTTAGAAAAGTATGCAAAACACATGATATCGGTGTCTGTGTCTATACTATATTTCTATCCTGTCTCTGTGTAATTCTCAAACTATATCTAGAGCAATTACCCTGATTGGAGAAGTTTAATAAGTACTGAAATCAAAAATACATCTAGTGCAATAACTCCAAATTAAAAAGCTCATTTGAATTTTCAAACTTTAGCTGTATTTCCCTCGATCATACACTACTAACAAGCTCTCGACTGTTAAGCTAAGTTAAGACTCTTGAGTTACCTTCTCTTATTCATAGATAAAAGGATTTATGTTTAGAATAATCTCTTTTGATTGTTGTTGTTGTTACATTTTCCGGTTACAAGATAGCAGTTTAGTTAAGATTGAGTGTCTGTGAAAGGAGTAAACATTAGTAGCGAAAGGTGTCTTCTTTTATATCATAAAAAACTGTATTGTTCAGCAAACGCTGAAACACATTTAAAAGAATGAATTCCTTCACAAAACACACAGCCGTTTTGGTAAATGAGGAGGCATATGTTGAATAAAAGCAAGCTATTTGCATATGGTCTATATTTATAGACTTATCTAAGGAGACACAGTTCTGCTGTGTTTTTGTATAAGAGAATCTGTTAATAATAATGGATATCAGTAGAGCAAAGGAATTGAAAATTATTATTGACCAATTGAACAAAATTTACTAGGTGGACGAAAATATGATGGCATACATGTCATTTAAGGAATTTCATTTCTACAAAAAAGGTTCAGAGTTAATATAAATGAATTTTTGGCACGATTTTAATTTCTATGCAAAAAAAACACAGAAATTTGGAATTAGCCTAGGAGTCCAGGCTTTTTCGTTCTGAATGCAGCAAATGTATCAGAGGAAAATGAAAAATTACCATTGATACACATTCCAACTGGAAACTACAACAAAAATACATTCAATAAAGTATTGTTTTCAACAAAATTTTTAATTATCCTAGCTATCAAAGAAGAAATTGAAACAGTAAATTTCAATAGATATAGAAGTGTTAAGGAACAAAGACATGACAAGATATATAAATTAATTCTAAGGACAGACAAGGTTGGATAATGAACTATTTTTAAATGTAATTCAACTAAGCATTTTTCCCAAAATTGTCCAAGTTTCAATTTTAGGAATAATATCAACACTCTTGTGGCTACAAACCAGGTTAACTTTACTTTGTTTGATGCTGATTCATGTTACCAAACATGGATAAATGATTCTTAATCTAATGTAAATATGTAATGGGAAAGAGCCAGTGGGTATAGCAGTGTTGGTTTCTGCTTGCATACAAACTATTTCTGCAAAAATTCCATTTAATGTATTTTTAGCGAGGTCCGTTCATTGCGGTGGATACTCAAATAGCATTTATTGTTTACCTTTTAGACATCAATAGGTTTTATGCTCTTTGCGTGAGTCGACTTATATGTAAATTTTAGCTTAACTCTCACTCGATCTTGCAGGAGATCTCTTCTCTGCTACACATTCTTTGATACATAAAATAACTAACATAAATGGTTGGTGGAAACTGTTAGGTCTAACTAAATCTTTTCTTTTGGAAATGGAATGAATTTAAGAGCTATTAAAACAGTTAAATTCCCTGTAACATTAAAGACAAAGTATAAATATTATATTAAGGCTGGCATAATCAAAAATGATATACATCTTTTGAGTTATAAAGAAATGAAATCTGTAGGAATATTACAAAATTTTTAAAACGACAGCTGTTGCATTTTTGGTAGACATATTAAATTACAA
The DNA here is from genome assembly GCF_053919585.1 of Euprymna scolopes. Taxonomy (NCBI): domain Eukaryota; kingdom Metazoa; phylum Mollusca; class Cephalopoda; order Sepiida; family Sepiolidae; genus Euprymna; species Euprymna scolopes. The sequence continues at coordinate 257,734 of NC_136487.1, read as the reverse complement.
ACAACAACTTCCAGATATAGTATACCACTAATTAATATGCTTTAGGAGGTTAAAAATGCACAAAACAGTCTTACATTGTAAATCTTTAAAACGGTTCTCTCAAATGAAAATAAAAGAAAGTGGAGAAATTACATTAGTAGTTTCCTCATGCATCTAAAGAAAAAGTAATAGCTTAGGTTAAAAGCAGTAAAGTATTTTATGACAATGAATTTCTGAATCAGATAAAAGATGCTTGTGATTTTTACTTAGTTTGCCTGAGGTTTAGAAGATTTTCCCTCCTCGACCAGTCATAGGATTAGTAAGACGTTTAATGACACTGTATGATTGGTTTTAAAGCAATATTAACATAGCCAATGCTGAAGTCTGCATCTGATTGATATATCCAATAGATACTCTGTTCTCACATTAATTATCACTAAGTAAAGCAAAGAAATTATTTGCAACATATTTTTAATGTGGATATTTTATTTAGGAGTTCCCAAAAGATATTTACGTGATAACGAAAGAGAGTTTAATAACAAGGGCTACTGACAGATAAATGAAAAATTGAATATTGAAACATGCATAACAGCTGCAGAAAGTCCATTTAGAAATGGTACTGTGGAACGTCACAATTTAATAACTATTGAACTAATCGAAAAAAACAAAAAAAAACCATTGGATGATAAAAAAATATACGTGAGAAATAGCCAATAATCCAAATGAGCTTGTTGAACTTAAAAATCAGGAACAAATAATAGGAAGAGAATAGGTTGGCCCGGCACCACACACAGCCAGAAAATAGAGACTCCTCAGCTCCAAGAAAGGTTGCTCAAAGTAATTCAGTTGCAGAACAGTTCGATGGAATCACTTTATGGTAGATAGAAAAAGTCTCAGTTCTTGGTAAGAAGGACAGTTTCCAGTGAAGACAACAATACCCAAAAATCTGGGCTTCTGTAAAAAAAAAAAAAAAGACAAAGGAAATCCACTCCTCACAAATTCGTTACAGAAACTCAACCACTTGTCAATTTATTGTGATCCTTTCTTACTTAATGGCGGTTAAAACTTATTCCAAACAAATTCTCACGGTGAATATTCACTCATTCTTTCCTCAAGCTATACTTATACTGCATAAATCTTTTTTTCAGCTTTCCGTTTTCACTCTGTACATTATATATGCCTTTATTTATTAATTTTCATCACCTATGTTTGAAACCTGTATTTATTCTTAACATTAGTATCTCTGAAAACGACAGATTGACTGAGCCACAAAAATGAAAAGTCACTTTTCACTAAGTGACCCAACCCATAAATCAGCCCCCACCTCTGTTTGCTGAATAGATTAGCATCTTGATATCACAAACGCCATTCGCCGGAGTTAGGGGAACAAACTAGCATGCTTTAGCCTCATGTCCAAGCCATAAAAATAGCTAAGTAAAATTTTATCCGTTTCGCATGAAATTAAGCAAATCTATTTCTTGTTTCCTTGTTTTATTCTTCTAAAGTTTCTATATTAATTCTTTACATTTCCAGGCATATTATTATACTGATAATTTTCTCCACTTAAAATAGAATTATAAACAGCGAAATAGTTTATTCACCTCGTTTAAATAATAAACCATGGCTGTGGCAAGAGAAGAATAGGTAAAAAAACAAAAAATAATAAAATAATTATGCTAATTTAGTTAGAAGGCAGTAGAACTTCATTAACTATGATACTTATTATCTTGCAAAACATACAAGTGCGTTTCTGGCCCTGGTCTGGAACCCCAATGCATACGAGGGGCGTGCAATAAGTAATGGCCCTGACCCACTTCCAAGTTGTCTGATCTAGCTGAAATTTTGTATGTGCAATGATTATATCTCTACGGGTTATGTAGCAAATTACAGCTCTGAACTAATTATGGTTTCTGTTTTACAGGTGTTTGAACTGAGTCAGGTGTGAAATGGAGCCTGTTGAATGTCGAGCAGTGATCCGGTTTCTGTATTTGAAAGGACGCACACCACAGGAGATTTTTGATGAAATGAAAGAAACTTATGGTGATAATGCCCTATCATATGACCTTGTAAAACGCTGGCATCGTGAATTCAAACATGGCCAGAAGTCTGTGGAAACAGCTCCCAGACCTGCCCCCCCCTTCTGCCATTGATGAGGCATCTGTCCGTCAAGTTGAGGCTGCAATTTTGGAAGATCGGCGCATTACTATTCGCCAAATAGCCCAAGATGTCAAGATTAGTACAGAGCCTGTGGAAACTATCATTTATGACCATTTGCATAAGGTGTTTGCCAGATATATTCCCAGGTTGCTTACACCATTCCAGAAGCGAGAACGCGTCAAGTGCTCGAAGATGAATTTGGAGATGTGCCAAGAAGATAAGTCAAAGTTTTTCAAAAGACTGATTACACAGGATGAAACCTGGGTCCATCACTATAATCCAGAGACCAAAGCCCAGTCAATGCAGTGGAAGCACTTGGACTCACCACTTCCAAAGAAGGTAAGGGTGCAGCCCTCTGCTGGAAAGGTCATGCTCACAGTCTTCTGGGACCAGGACGGTGTAGTGATGACAGATTTCCTGGCAAAGGGTACCACAATTACAGGAGCCTATTATGCTTCACTTTAGAGGAAATTAAGGGAAGCTATCAAAATCAAGAGGCGGGGCAAGATCAGCAAAGGTACCCTCCTCCTGCAGGTCAATGCTCCGGTCCACAACTCGCATGTCGCCAGATCAGAAGCATGGGCATGTGGTTATGAAATCTTCCCTATGCTCCCTACTCTCCTGACCTTGCACCCTCTAACTTTCACCTCTTCCCAGCCATGAAGTTGTTTTTGAAAGGAAAGCGTTTCCCAGATGATGCAGTCTTGATTTCTGAAGTCACGCCGTGGTTGGAGGACCAACCTGAGGTGTTCTACAAAAACGGTCTCTAGAGCTGCATCAAACGATGGGAGAAATGCATAACTCTGGGTGGTTCCTATGTAGAGAAAAACTAATAACTGTGTCAAGTTTCGTTGCTCTATTGCTATGGGAAGTGGGTCAGGAGCATTACTTATTGCACGCCCCTCATAACTTACCTTTTCTAATCTGACTGCCCAGTATAACTTGTAAATTTACTAGGTAACCCCTCTGCAAGTGAATGACCGTAAAGAGTTTTTTTCTTTTTTTTCAACACATTGTTGAAACACTGGAGCAGATGTAATATGTGAGAATTACTTGGGTCGACCTTTGTCTGGCCTTTATCTCTTACTAGATCAACAAGCCCAAATTCCCCTACCTATATTTCTTCCACAAGAGCAAATTTTTGTATGCATACTACCTTTTTTCCACAAAAGCAAATTTTTGTATGCATACTATACTAGCCTAGGCTATTTTAAAACTGATGCTAATGCCCTTAAATCTAATTTTTTCAATCTTTATCCCCTAAGACAGACTTTATCCCCTAAAGCTAAAATTCGTCATCTCCCCCTCATACGGGCAAAACACTGTTTCACTTTTATTATATTCCAAGTAAACTAGTGAAAAAAAAAAAGCCTATGCAAAGCAAATTCCAGAATTTATCACAAACCTGGATTTATTTTTCCTACATTAGAAGATAGGACTTATTTAAGTAATATACTAAATATCTATAATTATTATTAACTCGCTTGTATTGAAAATGTAGCTTCCTTGCTATCTATAACAAACTATGGAATATAGTTTGCCTTACTTTCAATGATATTTGTCCCTGAAATATACAATGATCTTAGATACATCACTAAGACTATTTCTGAATAGATACACAATGCTTTGTGCCTGATTGACTGTCTTTAACTATGAATTCCAATGCGTCATGTACTAATAGTTTCTCTCATTATGGTACAAACACCCCCTCTTGCTTGCTACATATATTCAATATATACTTTACCTCCAAGACGACTGCCTTAATTTGATTTGCATGTTAAATAAAAAGAAAAAAAAAATTTTCTCTTCTAAACTTTACTTGACTATAAATTCTAATAATTGATTCTACTGTATTCTGTAAGTTGATCCTCTACTAAAAACTAACAGTCTACTCTACTCCCCTAGCTGCTACTAACACTTATACATTACTCACACCGTGGAGGGGGATCCTTAGCTTTCAGCCCTTAACCTTCGCATGCTAACCGATTGGAAGTCATTATAACTACACATCTACACATTTCTACCGTTAAGGCATGCATTAGTTTATTTTTACCCAGGTAGATACTCACTAGCTATAGTCTGTACTTAGATTTACAGCTATCTACATTACATAGCAATAGCTGTCTCTTCCTTAGTTTTGCAATGATAAATACAAGAACTGGACCTATACTTTGTAATGCAAAATACAACTTCATGATTTTTAAACAAAAGCTGAAGATATCTTCATTGGAAGTGGAAACATACTTAATACCTACAGCCTGCATATATTTGCATCTGCTGGAAATCTGCCCATATATCTATTTACTTTATTATACATACTGAACACAACATAGCTTATACTTTTTCTTCCAATTATACCTGTACTATATTGTATTCCATATCAAAAATGACGTTACATCTTAAACCCCTTGACATCTAAAATACCCAGAGCCTGGACAACACATTTTTAGTTAATTCTTAATATCAAGCCATTCTGTAACGCATTGTCCTATTCCTGAGTCAACATAAAAATAAGAAAAAAATTTTTTCGAAATTTAAAGGAAAAATATTCAACCATATATTAACTCCTTCCAACAAACCTGTTGCAAATATAGCTGCTTCCACTACATGAACTTTTACTCACCCCCTCCTACAATAACAATGAAATAGCAATGTCTCTTAATCACTTCGAGGAGTGTAATTTCTCAGTAGATATATAACATTTACATACTAACCCAGTAACATTAATTATCCACGCGGGGTAGCAGAAAAACCTGGATTAGGACTCAGGCACGGGGCAACCCCTCTCGGTGCTGATGGACCCGTAGATCTTCCCAGGTCATCTGTCTAGGAGAAGGAAAACTCTGAAGCTAAACCTAAGGGAAGGGAGGGCCTCTCCAGTCTTGGATGACAACCTTCCTAGAGCTGGTGACTCAAACAAATTACCGGTCTGCAAGCCTAAACTGCTTAAGGAGTAGATAGGCACTGCCTATTGCCCGGCTTCCATACTCTTTCTTTGCCTATTAGCCAGGCATAGAGATCAAATCACAGTGATTCGACAGAAACACTCAGTGGTCGATCTTGTTTCCTGACTAGGGCAATAAACGCCATTTTCCCCTCTCCTGACACATCCCATCCCTCTAAACTGGGCACTTGGGAGTGCTTGAATGCCATAATGCCAGTACAAGTAGATTGGGTTGACCATCATCTGATGGGTTGAGGGTACCGGGTTGACAGTTCGTGGCTGCTGTTTCCGACTAGTAGTACAGGATCCCTAACTCTTTGGTAGCTGCTCCATCAACAGTTGAATAATATTGGGATGTTTGCAGTGCCATGTCATGCATGGAAAGGGACCCTGCACTCATCCCTGGTGGGTTTTCCTGAGGCCACAGTCCTAGTAGATGGAGGGTCAGCTGATGGTCTACTTGTATTACATGTCTAGTATTCTGCATAACCACTTGTTCAGCACTCCTTAACTAAACTAAAACTCTTAAAATAAAAAAATGACAGTACAATCTAAAATTATGCTTAAGCTAGGACAAAACTCAGAAAAACCAAATTGCCTCCTCCCTTAAGACTTACATTTACGAACATCCGTGGGCTTAGAACTAATTTAAATGATGAAGCATTTCTCCTAACAAACACCCCGGATATCTTAGCACTAAGTGAGACTAACCTACACTCCTTCATCCCCTCTAACTATTTTAACATGCCCGGATATCTCCCACTCTACCATAAGGACTCTGACAGATATATGCACGGGCTTGGGGTCTATATTTGAAACACCCTCCCCTTGAGTAGAGAAACAAAACTAGAATTGGACAGTCAAGCCTTTATGTGCTTTAGACTTAACATTCAACATAACATTAGTTACTTTTATTTTCTCTATCGCTCTCCCTCAACCTAGGACAGTACCCTAATAAACAAAGTCTTTGCTTGCATAGATACAGAACTTTCCCCAGACACTGGCGCATGTATTTGGTGACTTCAATGTCCACCACAACAACTGGCTTGGATTTCCTACTTACACAGACGCAGCTGGTACCACAACACATAGCTTCTCTATATCTCATTCCCTATCACAAATAGTTACGTTTCCAAGCAGTTTCCCTGACCAGCAAGAACAGCACACATCACTTTTAGATCTGTTTCTGACCACAGTCCCGATAAATTTGTTATAAATGCCCACAGCCCACTTGGGAATGCTGATCATGTAGTGATAATAGTTGAAATCGCCCTAAACTCTAGAGCCAAAACTGAAGAGCCATTGCTCAAAACAACGAGATATTATAAAAAGGCTGACTGGGAAGCCATCAGGGATCTCATCAGGGACACCCCATGGTGAAATATCTTTTCACTTCCTGCTGAACAGTGTGCAAATGAGACCACTGAATGGTTCAAAACAGCAATTGAAGCACATGTTCCCATGCAGAAGTTCTATAGCAAGCCCCACTATCCCCAATGGTTTATTTCTACTTGTGCAGCTTCCATCGCACAAAAGCAGCATGCATACCACAGATTTAATCGACATAAGTCCAGTTCAAACAGACAGAAGTATATAGAAGCCAGAATTAACTGTAAGAAAGAAATAGCGACAGAGAATTTACCGAAACCACCAAAATACGAATCGAAGCACAGAAATTAGGAACCCATGACTTCTAGAAAATCTACAACAGTGTAGTAAATAATGGGCAATCAACAATTCCCCCACTATCCAATAATCATGAGGTTGTTTGCTCAGCAATCGAGAAGGCTAACATGCTTGCCAGTTGGTTTGCATCCAACTCCACAATGGACCCTGCTAACCACTCCCTCCCTGTCTTTCCTTTGCGGACAAATGCCACGCTAGACGATCTGAAAATCACCCCTTCTCAGGTGCATGCTATCATAAAAAATCTTGACATTTCAAAAGCATGTGGACCTGATCTCATCCTGGCTGTGCTATTAGAAAAGTGCTCAGCCAAAGTAGCTCCAGTTATCTCCAAACTTTACAACAAATGCCTTAATGAATCTTGCTTTCCTGCCTGCTGGAATACTGCTTTTGTGGTACCAGTTTTCAAGAATTCTGGTGAAAAAACTGACCCAGTAAATTACCACCCCATTAACCTCCTCCCAATTTTTTCCAAAATATTTGAGTCCATAAGTAACCAAGCTTTAGTCCATCACCTTATAGATGCTAAACTTCTGACCGACCAACAATATAGATTTAGGCAAGCCCGTTCCACGGCAGACATCCTAACTGTAATCTCTGAGCATATATACCATTCACTTGACAAAGCAGAGGAGGATAGAGGGGTAGCTCTAGATATATCTAAGGCTTTTGACAGGTCTTCTCGATAGGTTTTGGCATGAAGGTCTTCTCAGGAAAATCAGATCATACAATATCACTGGAAGAATACTTAACATAATTAAATCCTTCTTAGATAAGAGAAAAATCCAGGTTGTCCTCGATGGTCGTACATCTAAACAATATGATATAAATGCAGGAGTGCCTCAGAGGTCTATCCTTGGACCTCTATAATTCCTAATATTCATAAATGACGTCCCTGACAAAATTATCTGTAAGATGGGTATATAGGCTGATGACACCATGCTCTATAACAGACACAACAGGAAAACAAATGAACACATATCTAAAGAAATAAAAGAAACACTAGAGGCCGACCTCCAATCTGTAGTGGAATGGGGGAAAAAATGGATAGTCACATTCAATGCTGCCAAGACTAAACTTGTTGCTTTCAATAAAAACAAGAAACCTTCTCTACCACCAATAACAATGACCAAAGACTTTATCTGAAAGTACATCTTTTAAACTCCTTGGCTTAACATTCACAGGAAACATGAGTTGGAAAAATTACATTGAGAGCATTGCCAGGACCGTTGTGAAAAAGGTAGGTTCTCTCTACCGAGCTAGAAAGCTACTAATGCCTTAAAGTATCCTGTACCTATATAAGGCCACCATTCGCCCATGTATGGAGTATTAGGCTGGTGCATCTGCTACTAGTCTCTCACTCCTAGACAAGGTTCAAAAGAGAGTCGCCAACCTGATAGGTCCTGAACTCTCATCTAAGCTTCAGCCTCTGTCCCATTGACGAAATGTAGAACAGGCAGAGGGATGCTACAAGTACTTTAACAGTGAATGCTCTGACGAACTGCAAGCACTTGTACCTCCTAAACGCAAATACCCCCGACAAACAGCAAAATCCCATCCCTTCACAGTTGAGATCCCTAGATGTAAGAGAGCCTTCTACTCCAGTAGTTTCTTCCCCAGAACCACTAGACTTTGGAATTCTCTTTCGGGTTCCTGCTTCCCCAACTGTATTGACATACAGAAGTTCAAGTGTAATGTGAACCGGCATCTTGCTGCCCAACTCTCCACATAGTACCCCTGTAGCTTATGTTCTTGATAGTAGTCCCCTACATCAAAGTGGCAATGTGCCTTGTTTGGGGTGAAAATGTAATAATAAAAAATTTTTTTTTTTTTAAATCGCCTCAAAACTCCACTGATCACCACATGCAATAACAACACGTCGTAGTTCGCTACATAACATATATCAAGTGGTCTCCTACCGTCGCCTTTATGCCAGTAAATGCCAAACGATTTGAATACAGCCAAGCTCTCATCTCGCCAATTCTCACAGCTGCAAGATCGCGTTTCCCATAAGATTGACTCATTGTAATGGTGTTTCATTCTTCAGATCAATTATCACACCTTACACCAGACTCAAATGAACCCTCTTACGTTGAGAGCTAACATTAGTCTCACTTGTATTTAGATATTTAGATCAAATATTAACACTATTTGTTTTTTAATGATCGGTTATCTGCATTGGAAAGTGTAACAATAAGTGATATGATTAGAATAAATTTAAATGCCCTACATTCAGCAAAGATACTCTTCATGAAAGTCGAATCATGTTCAAAAATTTGGAGAGCTTTGAGATAAAATTAAAAAAACTTAGTGGATGACTGTGTCTACTATAGAAAACAAAACTACAACAGATGGTGTGGTTCTGCTAAATTTTGAGGAAAGAAGGTCGATGTGTATTGATCAAATATGGAAGAGCTTTTTTTAGAGTGCATCTGTGTCACTTGATAGAGGTAGACAAAGAATTGCAAAGCCCGAGGAATGGAGAAAATACAAATGCTTCAGATAGGATAAATTAAGTGTTGGTAAAGGAAGATGAAGGGCAATATAACAATTTTAATAACGATAGAAAGGAAGTGAAAGATAACCGTAATAAAAAAAACAAGTAGAAATGAAGTTATAGAATATAAATTGAAATAAAATGATGTGCTGAAGAACGGAATTGTATTGAACAAATAACCTAAATCAACGGGAAAATATAACTAATGGCTAAATAGAAAACCAGAAGCAATAATGAAGATCCTTTTTTGTGTCAATTGGGATTATGTTTATCAATGGAGAAAACTCTCAAATAAAAGAGGGAGTAAGTAATCAGAAACATGCAGTTTTGCATACTTCTGAACAAGAACAGAGAGATGTGATTGATGCACAGAAAAGGAATTAGAAAATATGAACATTCATGAAGTATATAAATGTGTGCCTGATATGGAGAAAAATGTATATTAACAAAATTAGAGATAACAGAAAAAAATTTTAATGCTAAAAATATAATGAAGGTTTGTCTTGTTTCACATGGTTATAAAAAGCTTTACAGACCTTAAAACAAAGTTTTCACCATGCAATCATGAGGCTATGCATCTTCTATTAACAGGTTAGGTTATGATGTGGTAGGTGGATACGATATTATCTCAGGATTTCTACAAGGTGGAAATGATATTATCTCAGCATTTTTGCAAGGTAATTTTTTGGAGAGAGGGGTATTAATTAGACCAACAACTGATGTGGGTCCAGAATCACAGGTGTGAAAGTTGAAAAGATGCATGTATAATTTAAATGGTACACGTTGTTCATGGTACAAGCAAATTCTTTATGAGTTAACTCGTTTGAAGGGAATAGTGTGTGCTTCTTTCTTTGGCACCATGTCAGTGGTGACTTGATAAGCATTCTGGCAATACATATAGATGACTTAATATTCTGCGGAAATGATCTATTTCAGAAAAAATGTGATTGGAGAATTAAAAAAGATATTTAAAATTAGCAAGCATGAAAGTGGAACATTTAAATTTTTGGGATTGAATGTTAAGCAAACAAAAAAATGGGATTATTATAGATAAAAATGTATGTTTTAGCTATATCTCTAATTGATATAAAGGAAAACCATCAGGGGAAAATGATGAATTAACCAAAATGAGAAGAAAGTTAAACAGATTTAAACAGAATTTAATAAAAATGAGGAGACAGTTAAACAGATGTACAGGTCAAATGATGTGGGTATTTAGTCAGACTCTACCAAATGCATCTCTTAATGTGTGTAGAATATTAGAAAATCTCTAAAAGTGAAGGTAATCTTTCAGATCACCAATAGTAAAATATAGGACATGTTCCATATCTTTTCCCCAGCATGAGAAAACTTTATTTCTGAATATGTAATATTTGACAAAATGTTCTTTGTTGTACGTGTTTCTGTCCACTTCATTTATAATTTAACACCAGCAGAAATTTTGTTTGTACCTTATTTAAAAAGATTATAAGCATATTCATGATAATATGCATCGGTCTGGCACTATGTAAGTCAGACATTTCTGTTCTCACATGAAGTGCACACTCAGTTTTACCACTCATAGTGAACACCAGGACATTTTCACCTTAATATTGTGACTGCTAACCAGGACCACACCATGGGCGACGTATGGATTAAAAAAAAAAGAACCTACAAGGATCTCCTTTGGATAAGCAACCAACTTCTGGTCAACAAACTCGTATTTCTATCTTATTTGATGGTGGCTCTACAAAGTGTTTTCAACATCAAAAAAAAACACCCTAACCTCAGGAAAAGTGTATTTTTAAAAATGCCATGGTTAAAAAAAATTCAACGCTTTCTATTACTAAAAAGAATTGATCTAATTCATTTCTAACGTTCAATGACATTTTTTATTGCCCCAGAATTTTTCCTTTATCCAAAAGCCTTTATTTTTGGACTGTTTATTATAATGGACAGTTTTTGTTTTAATCGCACAGAGAAAAAACTAGTTTTTTTCTTTTGGGCTGACCCATTTTTCGCTTGTACAAATATTGTTATTTTCCTCTTTGCAAGAAGCCATATTCCGTTTACAGTATATATTTGATTAAAAAAAACAACTTTTTTACTGTGACCAAACATTTCTTAGAAAAACAAAGAAAAATGAATATATATATATATATATATATATATATATCGGCTCTATTAAGGGTTGACACCACATTCATTCCATAACGAGAATTCAGTAAAACAATGTGAAAACGACTAGATTTCTGCTTTTAATTCGGTTTATTATTCTGAATTCTTCTGGACAAAATGCTTTGTATCATTTTTTTTATTTCTTAAGAGAGTTAAAATAAATTCTCAAATGTCTCTTGTTCTCTGTGAAAAATTGAACATGTTTGCTGTTAAAACCACAGGCACGTAACTTTTTTTCTTTGTGAATATTAATTTGGCATATCTTCTCCATAAAGTCGCGGGTTTTCTATTTATCATTCCTTAAACACGGATTGGACTGGTGAGTCTATTCAATTTTTTCAAAATGGAAGAACTTTTAAGGCAACTAGTTGAAATGATACAGTTACAGCAGACTCAGACTTTGGAATTACAGAAACAAAGGGAAGAAGAAAGAAGAGAAAGAAAGAAAAAGAAAAGAAAAAGAGAAATTCATCATGGCCCAAAGCTGACTACACATTGTCATCGACACACGTGGACTACATGAGACCACTTGATGGACAGTACTACCTCATAGTAGTGGACAGCTTCTTTAAGTGGCCTAAAGATTTTAGGTGTAAAACTCAGCTACTGACTTCACTATAAAAAGTCTTCATGAGTTATTCACACAGTTTGGAGTGGTCGACTGTTTAGTGTGTCAGATAATGGCACTCAGTTTACATCCATGGACTTTAAAAAGTTCATGGAGAACTTCCAAGTGGACCACATCACAACTCCAACTTATCACCCCAAGTCAAACACACAGGCCAAAAGATTTGTGGAACAATCAAGAACAGGATTGGCTGTATGGTCTACATGGTGGAAGGACCACATTCCATGTGTGACCTAATTAACCTAAGGGAGCGTTTTACTCCCCCATTCAGGAGGTTAAGACTTCCCAGGGACCTGAAGGTGACCGCATAACTATACTAAGATTACTTTCATAGATCCTGGGCGACAGCGGATGTCCCAAGACTTGAGATTGATATATATTTTAATTCATTGTCAAAATAGATATATTTTGCTTTATTGTTTGAAAATCAGAGATATATTTGTTATTCGAAAAATGGACGGCAGGAAATATTAGAACAATGGCGTTGACATTGTCTGGTCTGGCGAACTCAGTACCAGGGGTTCTGAATGACGGGGTTTGACCTTTGAGGTCATGGGAATTAAATGTTGATTTTGGTCCCAGACTGCAAAGCTAGTGATATGGCTGAACTGCACACCCGCAAAATTTGGGGTATCCCCAAATGTGTGGTGTAATTTGATTGGCTTAAGGGACCTCCACACCGACACACACACATCCCACTATATAATGATAGTGTCACGAGAAATTAGTCAGATTCCAGGCAGATTGACGCAGAATCTCGAAATAACAACACTGCTCCCTGAAGAAGTGACCAGCACCCCCTCCTTCAACCCATCTGAGTGCCGTTTCCGAAGAGAAATGTCTTAAGACCTTCACATGTATATATCTGTAAAAAGTCTGTAATTTTTGTGAAATTAACTCTAGTAGATTAGAATTTCAAGTGTCTGTTTTTTCTTTCTTGCCTGCGTGAGCTTTGCTATTCGTTTTCAGCATACCAGGAATCTGATGTGACCGCCTAAGGGAACTAGACATCATGAGCCAAAGTTTTTAAAGACGATCAGAGGTCCTTGCTTGATGTCTCAAGAGGAATGGGCCACACATGTATAAGAAACACTTGAACCAGATACACAAACGCACTTCGAACAACTTAAGTGAAACTCCACCCGAAGAAGAGACGTTGGACCTTCTGTATGATGCATTTGACCTGGACCCCCACCCCCCTAAAACTAGTACAGAAATACATCGTTCTGGCAGAAAAAAGAAACAAAAGGACCCCTTGGCTGTCAAGCCAAGAAAGAAAAATTATATTTTTGGAAAATAAATCTTTGAAGAGGGGTGTTCTGGGGTATATATATTCATGATAATATGGATTCGTCTGGCACTATCTAAGTCAGACATTTCTGCTATCGAGTAAAGAGCACACTTGCAGTTTAACCGTTCATAGTGAACACCAGAACTCTTTCACCTTAATTATGTGACCCCCTAACCAGGACCACAACAATAATAAATTGAATAAATATAGTTCTTGAAAAGATATGCGATTATAAAAAAGAATCAATTGATAAAAGAGTGTACATATTTTTATATATTTTTATTATAAGGGTGGGGATGTAAAAAAAATAAACATAAAACATAGTTAATTATAAAAATAGTTTAACAGTTTTAAAATGTGAATATTTTACATTCGTTAAAAAAACATTAAATTCTAACAACACAATAAGCATGAAACCAGTAGATGATATTGCCAAAACAGTTATTGTTAAACTGACGAAATCATAATAGATTTCACAGCTTTAAATAAAGTATATTTAAATAAACTATGTTTGAAAAAATATAATTACTAGAACAAATGTACAGAGCAAGTGAGATAGAAAATAAATGTTTGTTTTTCGTTGGTATTGTCGTGTAATGCTTTTTTTAAAAAGTGGGATAGAGACAGAGAGAGAGAGAGAGTTGGAAAGAATATATATAGAGATAGTGATGGAGAGAGAAAGAGAAGAAATACACAAGGACGTCATAAAATGTAAAAAATAACAAAAGAAATCTGAATATTTCTCCTAAATAGACCTACCGCTGTATTTGAAAGTAAGGGTATGGTTTTATGCACAATTACCTATTCTTTTTTTACTTGTGCACGTTTATTTTAGTAATTAAGGGTACCAGTATTTAAGTGTCTGTGTATAAGTGGTCAATATGTATGTACTTGTTTTTTCTGTTAGCATTAATGTCTCCTGGAGAGAGCGACGACATTTTGGAGAATTTTTGAAGTGTTTGTTTATCTAGACAATATAATAATTCCGGAATATAAGAATATCAGGTCTAAACCAATGAGATTATGCAGAATCTAGCTGGGGAAATGTTATTATTTATGAGTCAGAGAAGCGTAAGTTAATAGTATGTCTATGTGTCTATGATCAATTACTAAGGGTAAAACCCATATCTGTCAAAAGTGCAGAATTCCTCCCAGTAATGACTGGGAACAGTAGGAGGACTTCAGATTTAGAGAGAAAAATATGAACTACTTCCTCTAAAGATGAGTGAGATTGTGATGGTTTTGCTCCTACAATGAAATGTAGGATTTTTTTTTTACTGTATTTCAATAACATTATGTATTCTGTATTTATTTTAACTTATGATCGGAATTCTCAATTCCAAATCTAGCTCAAATCCTCGACTATCCTATCTCTTATTTACTCACAAGAACAGGCAGCTGTTCTTTACCATTCCTAACACCCTTATTTTCAAAAAATGTATGCATTTTTGAATTCTAGTACCTTTTTTTCCTCTCTATCTACACAACCACACGGCTAAGAAAGATCAGGCTAAAAAAAAAACTCCTTTAGTTAGCCTTTTTAACTGACTTCACAATTATTATTTATTTATTTATTTATTTATTATTAGATCATACCCTCTCTGATCTTCTTGGCATTTACTTTTTTGGGTGTAGGTTATTCCTCCCCTGATCCATGTCAGCTGCTTTATCCAGCCACCCTTATGCCGTAAACTAGAGGTCTCAATTTATCTCTTTCGAAATTGACGACTCCTTTCATCCCAACAGTACCCTGATCGTATCCTTTGCCCAGTTGTTGTATTAAGTATGGCTTTGTTTTCATTTTGTAACTATCTTATCCGGGACATTTCAAAGCTCATTATCAATCTTCGTGGTTGGTTTCCAGATTTTAAGATATACCGTTCATCCACTGATTCACTTGGATTTCCTTGCTCGAACTCTTGGAATTTTTGATGAAGATTTTAGAGAATATCACCCTTAACTAATTAACCCCCCAACTTTGTGCCATGATTCCTATTTGCACCTAAATTCTAGCTAATGGCCCGATTTTTGTGATTTTTCTTTTCTCTCACCAGTTTCCAAGATCCAGCATAAATATCCCGCATTCATGCATCTCTAAAAATAAAAAAATAAGGTATATCTTCTTATGTATATATGGTATATTTTACTTTTCTCTCACCTCATTAAGCTATATGTGATTTGTCTATGGTAGTGCCTCTGATGGGTCTTCGGTACCCTTAAGGATTCTCGTATCCTCTCCACACCTGTCTCTAATAATTAAGCCAAGTCTTACCTCCTGCTTGGAATCATCACGTGCGACCAGCTTTTTTTCAAGCACTTAATTACCACAGGGTCCACCTTATTCTCCAAATGGGCTTCTCTAATGCTTTCCTGACAAGTTACTCTTCTTGCGAAAAATATTTATGGACTTTAAAAAAATACAAAAATCACATTATTAAAAAAAGAAAATCTCTCTTTTGGCTTATCACATCTGTAAAAACTTCTCAAAAATACCCGTTTACATATTTTTATTTTTGTCCCCTCTAAAATTCTAATTTTTTCTAGGCCAATCATTTTATCAGTATAATTAATCTTATTTTTTCCTCGATCATTTCAATTCTAATGTATATACCTAATCATAACTTTGAATTCCTTTCGCAAAAATACAATAACATTTACATACATTAAAGACATTTTACAATACATAAAACAATTTTTTTAAAAATGTTACATTATACATTTAAACTATGATTTTCACAAAACAGTTGTAACTTTTCTCAAGAAAACAAAAAAAATTTTTTGTAACACAAAGTCCGTTAACAACAAAACAACTTGTCCTTTTTTTTTCAAAAACAAAACAATTAAAACACATTAACAGAAAATGCTTTTTGCATCTTTTTTGTGACGATATACATATTTTTGTTTTCGAACAATTCAGTCTTAAATGCACGATACCTTTGAAATTTGATTGACATTTTGTCAAAAATCCGTGGATAGACATTGACCCAAATTTTATGAATGACACCATAACCTCTTTGTCTATGAGTGTTTTGTGTGTGCACTGCATATTTTCAAAATAAACAATGAAAATTATTTCTGCGTTGACTTTTGAAAGCACACGTGAAAACAACTGTCCTTTTAATCAACATTTGTGTGTGTGCGTGTATGTTTATCAAATCAATTTTAAATAATTCTTTTATGAATGAATTATGCATGGTTTGTTCTGAATCGACTCATCTTTTTCTATTCATTACAAGTTTTTCTTTTGTGGCATATCAGCCTTTTTATTTTTTTTCTTGTATAGCTTTTTTTTTTATTGTGTGTATGTGTGCGTTTTTCTTTTCTCTTTTTTTAAAAATTATTTTTTCATTTTGTCTAGTATTTTTTTTCGTGCTATTTATAATATGGACCCTAAAATGTTGTGATTATCAGTGGTAGAAGTTTCTTTTTTAAAACCCACCCTTGTATGAGTGGACTGGTACATGACGACAAATTTGTATTTGTTGCGTTATATATCATAAAGGGGCTCATGCGTGATCGTCTAATCAGAAGTAACGTTGTGTGATCGTATTAGTAAGAGAGTCTTAGAGTGTTCATGTTGTGGAGATAGAGACAGGCCTTATATATATATATATATATATATATATATATATATATATATATATATATTTTTATTTTACAAGGTAGTCACCACTTATCAAGGCCTGGAAGCCATTTGGAGATAAGGGTTATTGTGTGTACGGTACGTTGGTGTTGGAGATTTGATAAAGTGTCTTACTTAAGGAGGCGGTTCATCAGAAATTTTTTTTACATTGGACTTGAAGACATCCAGGTTGTAGTCAGGTGGGAAACAGGTAACCGGAACAGAGTTCCACAGGCGTGCACTTCTAAGAAAGAAGCTTTGTTCATGGAATCTACATTTTGATTTTGGCACAGATGAGGAGTGGGAAAAATTTTTGACAATGGTTTGAGCTAGACGGGTGTTTATTGTGAATGATTGGTGAGGGGGGACCAGGGATTGGAGTTCAGATGAGCACTTGCCAAGGAAGTAACGATAAAACAAAGACAGGCTCACAACATCTCTCCTGTGGGAGAGACGTTGCATGGAAAAGAAAAGGGCATCACCCACTAGGCCATGAAGTCTATTTTGTATTCTGTCAAGGCAGGATAGGCTGTTTTTAGCAGCTCCTGCCCAGATGTGGCAGCAGTAATCCATCCTTGGACGTACTTGGCTTTTATACAGATAGAGAATTGCATCAAGAGTGAGATATCTTCTGGAGCGGTAGAAGGATCCTACCATTTTTCCAGTGATCTTGGCACCTTGCTTGATGTACGTATTCCATTTCAAATCAGGGGTAAAGGTCAAGCCTAGAAGCTTATGAAAACATGTAGCTTCCCCTAGACAAGAGCCACCCATTTCAATTGATGCCAGATGGGGGATCAGAGCGTTGATGATGTAAAGATAGGAGGTTGGTTTTCGATGCATTAAAAATAACCAGCCACCTCTACCTCCACTGTACCACACGCTCAAGATCAGAGGAAAGAATCTGAGAGAACTTTGTCATTTACGGCCTTTGATGTGTTGCCATAGATGGTCGTGTCATCAGCATAGATGTCAACGAATGATTTAAGTATGTGTTTTCGGAGATCATTGATGTATATCAGAAAGAGAGTCGGGCCTAGGATGGACTCCTAAGAGACTCCAGCATTAATATTGAGGGCCTCTGATTTCTGCCCATCAACCACTACTCTTATGAGCCTATCAAAGGGAAATGATTTTATGATTGAAAAAACATTTTCAGTTATACCGTAGCTTGTGAAGTAGGCTCTTATGCTATACCTTATTGAAGGCCTTTGATATGTCAAGAGCAATTACCCTAAAAAGGAAGCCTTTGTCAAGAGATTCCCTAATCCTAGGAGATATAACAGTTAGCACATCTGCTGTAGATCTGGCAGAACGGAAACCATATTGCATGTCACTAAGAAGGTTATTTCTGCTGAGGTGGTTGACTACTTCTCTATATAATATGGATTCCAGCAGCTTACTCATGACACACAGGAGACTTATTGATCTGTACTGAGAGGGAGAAGACTTATCACCTGAATTCTTAAATACAGGGCATACTGATGAGGTTTTCCAGAGTGTTGGGAAGCACTTCTCTTTAAGGCAATGCTTAAACAGTTTTGTAAGTATGAGGGCAAATTCTAGTTGAAGCTTTTTCAAAACAATAATTGGAATATTGTCAGGGCCAGTTGGAGACAGGGTACATGCTAATACAAGAGAGCCGACGACATGTAATACACAATGAGAGGAGAATTTAGATATATAGATAGATAGACCGAGAGATAGTGCATTTAATATGTATACTGTTGACAGTTCTGTGAATGGGAGTGTTTCTATAACATTGACACATATTTCTTTACCTATTTTTGAGATGATGATTTTCACAAAGTTCTTATAATATAAATTGACAATACCTTTTCTGTTGAATAACATAACACGAAGATGCAGATACAAAAAGATGGTGATGTTGTTTATTCCATTATGACCGGTCAATGGCTTTGCATTAAGGAATTCAAGTCTTTACATGATTCTTTCTTCTTCTAACCTTCGCTTCCAAGGTTCCATGTCAGCTCTGTCTCTGATTCCTCTCTTCTCCTCTGACTAACTGTCTGACTGCCTGCTGACTGGCTGACTTATCTAACTAAATTCAAAACTCCTGACGTCATTGCATGACCAACACTTGCAGCCCGGACACATAGACTGACATGCCTCCGTGTTTAAACATGCATTGTTACTCACATGTTTCAACCCGATTTTTCTAACCTACTTTACAAATATGTTTAATATTTTCTATTGTTCTGATCTAACATTAACAGAAAGAAAATTTCTCTATAAACAAATATCTAACTATTTTATGTGAACTAAACAATGGTAATTCTACATTCCATTTTCAATAACATTCTGTATTTCAATAACATTATGTATTCTGTATTTATTTAAACTTATGATCGGAATTCTCAATTTCAAATCTAGCTTCGCAAGTTTGAATCCTCGACTATCCTATCTCTTATTTACTCACTTACAAGAACAGGCAGCTGTTCTTTAACACCAATACCAAAATCTTCAACGAAGGAATTATAGTTTGCTTTTTTATATAAATAAAGCGTCGTAATTTGTAACAATAAAAATAAAATAAAATAAGGTAAATATGAAGAATTACTCCACCCTCGAAAATTCCTTTAAAATTACTACTCTTATAAATTTTCGGGGTTGCTGAAAACGAAAATAACGTTTAAAATTACGGCAAACGAGTAGTTTCCAAGATATGAAGAAATGTTAGTTTTAAAAAAGTGGGGGATCACTTTTCTTTATTAATGTAACGTAAAATGAGCACCCACTTTATGCCCACAATTATTTTTCGGGGAGGGGGCTTTCTTTCGGAAAATCCTTTCAAATTACCACTAACGTTTAAAATTCCATATTCAATTATAGAACCTGTATAGTTTTTTTAACAGGTGTTTATGCAGTGTAATTAACAGTTTTTACATAAGTAACACGCCTACATTAACCAAGCAGAAGAACTGTTTAATATTTTACAAAAATTCTGTTTACATTTGGTGGGAAGCGCTGGAGGGAAGGGGATGTTCTGCCTCCCACCAAATATAAACAGAATTTTTGTAAAATATTGAAGTTCTTCTGCTCAAAACAGTTAATTAAACTGCATAAGCACCAGTTAAAAAATTATACAAGTTCTATAATTGAATATCCCCCTCCAAAAAAAGAATGAAAAAACAAATCGGCAGTCCCCTACCTCAAAAAAAAAAAAAAAAAGTGACTATAAAATGAGTGCATTTCTTCATATCTTGGAAACTACTTGTTTCTTGAAATTTGAAACGTTAGCGGTAATTTTAAAGAATTTTCTGAGGGTGGAAAAAAGTCCCCCACCTCCGGAAAAAAATCGTGCCCACAAAGTGGGTGCTCATTTTACGTTAAATTAATACACAAAAGTGCTCCCCCACTTTTTTAAAACTAATATTTTTTCATATCTTGGAAACTACTTGTTTGCCGTAATTTTAAATGTTATTTCTGTTTTCAGCGACCCAGAAAATTTATAAGAGTGGTAATTTTAAAGGAATTTTCGAGGGTGGAGTAATTCTTCACATTTACCTAAAATAATGTTTACAGGAACATTACAAAAAAAGCCCCTAAAATCCGTATTAATGAATTCGATATAACTCAAAGAAAAATGAATTTCTCGAACTACCGATATTACTATCGAATTAAGCATTGTTTATTTAGCATTTTCACACCAAAAACTTATAATTGCAAAAAATATTTCTACTTTTTCTTTTTAAATTACAAATTTCGCATAATTTTTATATGCAAGATTTTAATAATTTCCTTGCTTACAAGAATGTAAACCTTTCGGCGTAACATATTTGTTATATAATATTGAACAATAATTAAAAAGAATTAATTTAAAAACAAGAACATAGAAAAATAATTAAATTAAAAATGAAAAATTTTATACAAACGTTCAGAATAGGAATGTACGGATGCGCGTCTGGGGGGAAAAAATTATCACACCCACCCCTTCCTTCGTTTTAATTACACGACGTCATTTTCATAGTCTTTCGACTGGCTGAAATTTTGGGCCTCCCTCCATATATTTCGTGTTTAGAAAAACTTTAGTTTTTTGCGTTTTGCGAACGGCAGAATCACTCAGTTTTGGGTTAATTAATTTATGTTTTGTACAAGCAAGGTGGTTTTTTTTTTATTCAATATCTTAGGACTTTACTAATTATCTTTGAAAGTAGACCCCGAAAACTAATATTTATCTTTTAAAGGATTTTTGGCCCTCTTGTACTTTAGGCAACTGGAAATTATGAAGATAGAAAAGGAACAGCAGTCGTCTGACACCGGTTGAAAGAATGCAATTTGATTGGATAGAGAAATTATGACGTCATTACTATGAAATATTGATAAAAATTGAAATTGTTGGAAAAGAATTTAATAACTAAGTATTTAATAATTAATAGTATTTTTAGAATTAAAAAAAATTTTTTAAGTTCAGATAGAATTTAAGAATTGAAAATATTGTAAAAGAATTTAATAAGCATTTAATAATAGTATGAAAATAATTAATGTAGAGGCATTTTTAAAAGTTAGTCATTTAAGTGACAATTCGATCGCTGATTTATAGTGAACTATTTTACTTTTATTTTAAATTTAAAAAACGTTAATTAGTTCTCCAGTTAAAAGAATTTCTTAAAGTTCAGATAGAATTTAAGAATTTAAAGTATTGTAAATAAGTATTTAATAATAAAAAAATAATTAATGTAGAAGCAATTCGATCGCTGACTTATAGTGAACTATTTTACTTTTATTTTAAACTATATTTTATATTAAATTAAATATTTCCGCGTATAATAATATATATCAGCGAACAATATCAGTTAATTATCTTTGGTTGGTTAAAAAAAACTGTTTTATACTAAATAAAAAAGTACTTTTTTATCATGCATGTATTTATTTCTAAAACTATCATTTATCAAAAAAAAAATGTTTTCTAATACTGTCAATTTCAATATCGTATCTTTTTATCGTTTCTAATTAATTAAAATTACGCGTAAAAAATTGTTTAAGAAATTGTTTATTTATAAAATAACGTCATAATTTCTCTATCCAATCAATGGCATTCTTTCAACCGGTGTCAGACGACTGCTGTCCCTTTTCTTTCCTAATTTCCAGTTGCCTAAAGTGCAAGAGGGTCGGATTTTTACAATGAATTTATTTAACTTCAAAATTTACCTGAATTGAGTAGCTCGCTGTGAAAACATTTTTCATAACTTTTTTCTTTTTTTTTCCACGTGTACAAATATTTTTTCCCTTTTGGAAATTAAGTTTAGTCCTTAATCGTTCAAATACAATTAAAAAGTAGTCGGAAACCTACAAAAAAAAAAAAAAAAAAAAAAAAAAATTATGATAAATCTCTATCGTTTGTCCGCCCATTTTTGCTCATACCTAATAATATACATGTTTTGAAACACGACGCAAATCATAAATCTATTTATAAGATTTATTCATAAGTACAAATAGGGGTACTCATGCAGAGAGTGATCCGTGCTGAAATAATAACGTTATTATTTTAAAAAGCCATTATTAACATGGGTAGGGGAAGGTGTTTTGTACCTATTCTGTACTTTAACCTTACAATTGAATAATAATAATAATAATAATAATAATAATAAACATCATAAAACTTTAATTAAACGTGAGAATACGATCTAAAAAGTAGCGCGGATCACTCTCTGCATTAGCAACCAAATAGGTTTGGTGATAGAAATTCAGACCGAAGATTTCAATGTTCCGATGTCCGGCCATGTCATCCACTTTATTTACTGGGGATTTAATATTATCCATTAAAGTAGATACTATTGTTGTTACTTCAAAATGAAACAAATTTCACAATGTATTTATTGCGTTTAAAAAATAGTAAATCACGACAAAATTTCTTTATATATAAAAAAGGTAAACGAATTAAAGAAACACTATACTTACTTTTAACCTTCTTTTGCTTAGCTTGGGTGTTTTACTATAGCGGGCAGAATTGAAGGAATCTCTTCCCTAACCGGCGCATGCGCATCTTCTCACGCACGCCTGTCTATTTCTATTGCAGCAATGCAGCATTATTCTTACTACCTGTAATTCTTACTATTGTTCTTCTTCTTATTATTATTATTAGTTCTTATTATTGTAATTAAAAAACATACAAACAAAAAAGCAGATTAGTGTTTACTACTTTATCGTTGGCATACGTATTAGTCGATCATAGCTGCTGAGGTGAGCCGTGATCGTCGTAAATAAATAGATTCCGGCCTGTTCACCGAAAAATTACGTCATGCCTGTGGTTGAAGAAACGCAAGACCTAATAGTCAGACTATCGATAATGAAAGATTTTTATAAATCTTTTTTACAGATTTTTAGCTACTACAAACATAGTTTTGACTATCTTTCTAGTCTGTTCTTTTTATAGAAGTCGACCTTTCATCAAATTTTATTATTTTTTTTATAAATATAAAAAATGCATTTATTTATTTTTTTTTTTAATTATTTCCCTTAATCTTAAAACCATGACTTTGTATTAAAACAAACTAATAACACATTTACATTTTTACTAATAAAAAATACGTTAATGTTTTTTCATATAAAAACTTGTTTTCTTTCAAGTACAAACCATATTAGTTGGCAAATTATACGGATTTGCATGTATATAAGTCATCATCATCGGCGGTCACTCGTGTCCGAGTAAGACTGTCCTCCGTTGTGGCTTCTGTGGGTCCTCAGGTGAGCATAGAGCCCAATCCTAGACCCAATTTGTCTTGTGCAATTTGGGCAGATAAAGGTAGTGATGGTAGGGTGGGGTTGGGTGTGTCTGGTTAATAATCTGTCCTTTCTGTGCTTGCGTTTATCCTCAGCAGCTTGATTTAGGTCACTACTATAAAGTGCAGCACCTTTGTGGACAGCGCTCCTCCATGCCAACCTGCTCCCAGCCACGTCCTCCCATGTCTCAAGGTCCATGTGAAACCGCTTTAGATTTGCTTTGATGTTGTCCTTATACCGCATCTTTTGGCCACCCTGGGCACGCTTTCCCTCAACAAGCTGAGAGTAGAAAATCTGTTTTGGGAGGCGGAGATCCGGCATTTGGACAACATGACCAGTCCATCCGAGCTGGCGTTGAGCAACAGTAGCGGTGATAGTGGGAATGTCAGCCTCACTCAGGACGCTGGTGTTGGTGCGTCGGTCCTTCCAACTAATTCTGAGGATTTTTCGGAGGCATCTTTGGTGGTACGTCTCCAGGGTTTTTACGTGCCTCCTGTATGTGGTCCAGGTCTCCGATCCATAGAGAAGAGTGGGCAGCAAGACAGCTTTATATACCATGATTTTGGTCTTTGCCAGA
Source organism: Euprymna scolopes (assembly GCF_053919585.1). NCBI lineage: Eukaryota > Metazoa > Mollusca > Cephalopoda > Sepiida > Sepiolidae > Euprymna > Euprymna scolopes. The sequence goes on along the minus strand of NC_136487.1, from coordinate 233,452 downwards.
AGGTCACGGTTCTCAAATACTCTCTTCCTTAGCCTTGAGAAAGCCCCACTGGCACAGCTGAGACGGTGTTGTATTTCATTATCTATGTTGGCTTTTGGTGATAGGATGCTGCCTAGGTATGGGAAGTGGTCCACATTTTCCAGTCTAGCGTTGTCGATGGAGATGTTTGGGGGTGAGACTGGAGTACTGTTTGGCGGTGATTGATGGAGGATTTGGGTTTTTTTTATATTAATTGTTAGTCCTAGCTGTTTGTACGCCCTCGTGAAGGCAACCAGTGTACACTGTAGGTCCTCTTCTGAGAGGGCTACAAGGGCGTTATCGTCTGCATACTGTAGCTCCATAATGGATATGGTGTTTGTTCGACCTTTTGCCCTAAATCTGTTGATGTTAAAAAGTCGCTCGTCAGTTCTGTACATAATCCGAACTCCATGGGGAAGATGTTTGTCTGTGAGATGGAGGATAGCAGTAATGAAGATGGAGAACAGGGTTGGGGCAATGACACATCCCTGTTTCACTCCCGTGCCAACCCTGAAGGGCTCTGTTTCATCTCCACTACTACTGAGGACTGTAGCTGACATATTGTCATGTAGCAGTCTCAGTACCCGAATGTACCTCTCTGGGCATCCAAACCTTGCAAGAACCAGCCAAAGGGCTTGACGGTTCACAGAGTCAAAGGCTTTAGTAAGGTCTATAAAAGCCATGTATAATGGTAAATTTTGCTCCCTGCACTTTTCTTGGAGTTGACGAGCAGTGAAGATCATGTCCATCGTGCCTCTATTTGGTCGAAAACCACTTTGGGACTCGGGAAGGATGGTTTCTGCAAGGGGTGTAAGCCTGTTGGCCAAAACCCGAGCTAGGGCTTTCCCTGTGGTAAAGAGGAGAGAAATGCCCCGGTAGTTCCCACAGTTTGCCTTGTCTCCCTTCTTAAAGATGGAGACAACTAGGGCATCTCTAAGTTGTGCAGGGATTTTCTCTTGTTCCCATATTTTGAGCAGCAGGGCATGGATGTGTCTGAGAAGATCAGGCCCGCCTTTCTTCAGGATTTCTGCTGGGATCCCGTCAGAACCAGCCACCTTATTGTTTTTCATCTTCCTAATTGCATCCCGCACCTCTTCCAGACTGGGTGGTTCTCCCATGCTCTCAATTATGGGCTGTTGGGGGAATTTTTCAAGGGCCTCCATCTCTGGAGTGGTGTCCCTGTTCAGAAGATCCTCGTAATGCTCTTTTCATCTATTTGTTATTTCTCCCTTTCCTTTCAGCAGCGTGAGCCCATCCTTAGACCGAAGGGGGGTCAGAGAACGGTAGCTGGGGCCGTATACCACTTTTGTGGCTTCAAAGAATCTTCTGGTGTCCCCAGAGTCAGCAAACTGCTGGATCTCCTGAGCCTTCTTCATCCACCAGAGGTTCTTCAGCTTCCTGACTGTCGATTGGACAGCCGCTTTAGCCTTGGCATGGGCAGCTCTTTTAACCTTGCAATTGATGTTATTCTGCCAGGTGATAAAAGTTTGCCTCTTGGTGTCTATTAGCTGTTGGATTTCGGTATCGTTTTCATCGTACCAATCCTGATGTTTCCGCTTTTTCTGCCCTAGGATGCTTATACTGGAGTCCATGATGGCAGAAGATAGCTTGTCCCAGTGCTCTTCAGCGTCATGCGGATACTGCTTGGGCAGGTCCGCGCTAAGAGCCGCCTGGAGGTGTTGTTAGTAGGTGATATCGCCCAGCTGCTCGATGTTGAGCTTTGGTCGGCTCTGTCTTTTTTTCATCCTTTGCTTCCACATTAAATGGATAGACATGATGGAGCGAATAAGACGGTGGTCGGTCCAACAATTGTCTGTACTGGTCATTGCCCTGGTGTTCAGCACATCACAGCGGTCTTTGGCACGGACAATGACATAGTCAATGAGGTGCCTGATTTTACTTCGAGGGTGCATCCATGATGTTTTGAATGCGTTTTTTGTCGGAAAAGTGTGTTCGTGATGATCAGGTTATGTTCTGAGCCCTTTGTCAATAGGCGTGTACCATTTGAGTTAATGTTCCCAACTCCTTCTCTTCCAAGCGTTCCTCTCCAGTGCTGATGGTCTCGTCCCACTCTGGCATTGAAATCCCCAAGTAGGATTATCTTGTCCCCCTTGGGGGCCCCGGATAAAATGGTGTCAAGGTCAGCATAAAAGGTCTCCTTTATTTCATCATGTGCATCAAGTGTTAGAGCATACGCACTAATCACAGTGGCCATTTGGCTACCCGCAAGCATCAGGCGCATGGTCATTAGCCGTTCATTGATGCCAACAGGGGGCTCATTGAGGCGGCGGATGAGGCTGTTCTTTATAGCAAAGCCCACTACATGGATACGCGGCTCTTCTGCAGGCCTTCCTTTCCAAAAGAAGGTGTACCCGCCTTTCTCCTCCCTCAGCTGCCCGTCGTCAGCCAGTCGGGTTTCAGAGAGCGCAGCTATGTCAATCTGGAACCTCCTTAGCTCTCTTGAGATAATGGCAGTTCTTCTTTCGGGTCGATCACTTGTTTTGTTGTCCATGAGGGTCCTCACATTCCAGGTTCCAAAATATAGGCATAAGTTTTCTTTCCTTTTCCGACCGCGTGGTGGTGATCCCTCTGGATGCGGTAGTCCAGACGAGTTTTTTTGAGGCAGGCTATTTTTAGGGGTACCTTTTCTAACCCCCCTCCCCTACTGGGGTGAGCAGAGTGGATCCTAAACAGGGCTGCTCAGTCATGGATGCAGCTGCCGAAAAACTCTTTCTGCCTCGGTCCGTGAGGTTAGCGACTGAATCTGGCACCCACCGCCTATGTGCCAGGTTGCAGCTAGGAGCTGCCAAACTACACTGTCCTGCTCCCGTCACCACTTCCTGGTCGCCACAGGACTTTTTCTATCCGGGAATTAAGGGAGAGCTCTCTCTGCCTCAGTCTGGGAGCTTAATGACTAAAACTGTCACAAGACTTTTCCATCCATGATGTAGAGTAGGATGTGTTCCCTTTCGGGAGAACGCCTGCGCGTGATGTCTTTTAACGTGGGGAGACTGATGCGCCTGCAGCCACCACACGGCCCCTTGGCAGAGGAGGGCCTGATTCCAATGGCATGGAGAACCATGACGACTGGAGACTCTCTTCTGTTGCAGCCTTCATCCGCCTTCAGTGCCGTTGTGTCATTATTGTCATCATCCGCTGCATCAGCCGTTGAGGTCTTTTGGATCACCCTTTGTCTGGAACCTCCCCTTCAACCTTACCGCCATGGATCGCCACCTTGTCGTGGTGGAGAACCTTGTGTGTTCCGATGAACCTGAGAGCGATGCCGTCCGGAGCCTAGGCTCCTGGTAGGGTGTATATAAGTAATATATTACTTGTAACCAAACTCTGACAACTGTTTATCCGCCCTCTTTCTGCTACAAAAGAGGAAAAGTAGTTATTGTTGTAAGATGACAGTCAATAAAGTTGTTATTACACACATTCCTGTACTAAAACATGAACGTCATATGGAGGTGTTATGTTGCATATCTCTTCATATTTACATAAACAAAACACAAAATCAGCAGGACCAGTGATAGTGACAACAATGGTAGTGCTAAAACGAATCCCATTCGTCAGCACAAACTAAACGATCATACCAAACAGACACTGTTATGATATTAATAAGTGAGGAGGGTAAAGGATTTGTAGGAATGCAGAAGTTTAAGTAAAATTAAATCTCTTTGCCTCAAACAAAATAAAAAAAAAGAGAATGAAACAAAACGACACCTCTTTCTGATTTAAAATGCACCATGCACCACATTTATTTTTTAACAAAAACAACCAGGTGAATAAACAAAGGTCCGATCGGTGAAAGTTCTTTCGAAGTCATTATGATTAAAATGTTAGACGAAAGTCCTTTGTGGAATCAAGAAGTTTAGAAAGTTCACATCCTGTGTGAAAATAAAGAGATTATTTTAAAGTTTGTGTTTTATCTGTTAAAGTTCGCTCTTTGTCTCTTTGTTGCATAGGCTGTTGCTGTAGCGAGTTTACTCGGCATGTCCGGAGGTTCTCATGAATCCGGTCCACTATTTCCGCCAGTTTGTCAGGCTATGTTACTTCTACCGTTGGTGTGACGATTTGCATTGTTGATGCTGGTAGTTTATCCAACCACAAACTCCTCATGATGTTTTCTGACATCTTGTTATCTCCCAAAAGGGTGCACATGTGACATAACAACTGCGATAGAGTGTGGTCTCCAAGTACGACCTGCATAAATAGGTTGCATAGCATCGACTTGTTCGATAAGCCAGTTCATTTTAGAATTGCTTCCTTCAGCCAGTCATAAGGGTTTTCTTCTGGTATAGTTTCGAGTTAATCTATTGCCTCCTCCATGATGTCGGTAGGTAATTTCTCGACCAGATAAGTGTATTGTGTCCTTTGCGGCGTTATCCGCTTCATTTTGAATAACGCTTGGATTTGGATGAACCAGGATTTGATGTTGGCTGGGTTGAATACTGGAATATTTAATGATAGGGTGACCGGAGTTATCTCTGAATGTGAAGAATCCATGCTCTTGTTTCACTTTGTTTAGTCCCGAAAATTATTTTGAAGCCTTTAAATTGCCGGTCTCTGGTTTTGTGTAAGGAGTCGGTGTAGACGGACGTCTGTGGTCCCGATTTAAATGGGAAAATAGCGTGATGTGGAACTGTGAGGTTGTAAAAAGTGGTGTATGTTTCATCTCATGTTCAGGTGTCACCAATTTGTAGGGGTGCAGAAGTTTAAGTAAAATTAAATCTCTTTGCCCCAAACAAAATTTGAAAAAAAGAGAATGAAACAAAACGATACCTAATAGGTATCCACCAGTTCCATTGACGCCTACCAAACTGCGTAGATCAAGCAGGGTAAGCCAACCTATATGGAGGCTCGACTGTGATATAGAACAAATAAACTATCAACCCCTCCCCCGCAAACCGCAAAGGTTTATTAGATATTAGATAAAAATAACCTTCTTAGTGACACGCAATATGGTTTCCGTTTTGCTAGATCTACAGCAGATGTGCTTACAGTTATATCTCATAGGATTAGCGAATCTCTCAATGGAGGCTACCTTTCTAGGGCAATTGCTCTTGACATATCAAAGGCCTTTTATAGAGTATGGCATAAAGGCTTAATTCACAAGATCTCCAGCTACGGTATAGCTGGAAATGTCTTCTCAATTATTAAATCATTTCTCTCTGATAGGTTCATAAGAGTAGAGGTTGATGGGTAGAAATCAGAAGCTCCCAGTATGAATGCTGGAGTCCCTCGTGGGTCCATCCTGGGCCTAACTCTCTTCCTGATCTACATTAATGATCTTCCAAATCACATCCTTGCAACATTCATAGACATTTATGCATTTATCTATGATAGCACATCTAAGACCGTAAACGACCAAGTTCTCTCCGATTCTCTCTCCTCTGATCTTGAGCAAGTCGTACAATGGGGAAAGAGGTGGCTTGTTACTTTTAATGCCTCTAAAACCAAACTTTTATCTTTACATCATCAATCCTCTGATCCCCATCTGGCATCAACTGAAATGAATGGCTCTCGTCTTGGGGAGGCCTCATGTTTTGAAAAGCTTCTGAGCTTGACCTTTACTCCTGATCTTAAATGGAACACATGCATTAAACCTGTTGCCAAGACTGCTGGAAAAATGGTGGGATCTTCTATCGCTCCAGTAGATATATCACTGCTGATGCGATTCTCTATCTATATAAGAGCCAGGTACGTCCAAGGATGGAGTACTGTTGCCACATCTGGGCAGGAGCTGCTAGAAAAGACTTATCCTGCCTCGTAGGGGATGTCCGTTTCTCTTCTGTGCAACCTCTTTTTCACAGAAGAGATGTTGCGAGTTTGTCTCTGCTTTATCGTTATTTCCATGGCAAGTGCTCGACTGAGCTCCAATCTATGGTTCCCCTCGCCAAACTTTCACAAGAAACATCTGTCTAGCAGAAAACACTATCAACAATTTCTCCCACTCTATCTGTGCCTAAATCTAAACGTAGATTCCATGAACAAAGCTTCTTTCTTAGACCTGCACGCCTATGGAATTATCTTCTGTTTTCCTGCTTTCCAACTGACTACAATATGGTTTTCTTCAAGTCTAATGTAAACAAGTTTTTAATGAGCCGTTCTATATAAGTTAACAAATTTACCGAATTTCCATTACTAACAATTACTATATTATCCAATTTCTACTGTATACTCTTTAACTCTTGGCCTTGATAAGTGGTGATGCCTATGTAAAAAAACAAACAAAAAAACTCCTGATTTAAAATACACCACATTTATTTTTTAACAAAAACAACCAGGTGAATAAACAAAGGTCCGATCGGTGAAAGTTCTTTCAAAGTCATTATGATTAAAATGTTAGATTAAAGTTCTTTGTGGAATCAAGGAGTTTAGAAGGTTCAAGTCCTGTGTGAAAATAAGGAGATTATTTTAAAGTTTGCATTTTATCTGGCGAAGTTTGCCTTATTTAAAAGTCCCATGAGAAAGGTAATTCGTGAGGAAAGTAATTTGGTGTTATTAATTAGAAAATGTGCAGAGTGAATGCGTGTGTGCATAAGCGATTTTTGAGTGTCTGCTTGGCGTGTGTCATCATGGTGTTGACGGCGTTGGCAGCGACGATGTTGTGAAGATGAGAGGCATGTTCTCGTTTGTCGTCAAAATGACTGAATGAACAAAACGAATTGAATTAATTGAATTCACTTTCGTCCCTATACTTCTAGAAAGCTTGTACATCAGAGTGGCCGTTGGATCGATTTGCTAGCTATCCGGACATAACGGTGTTGGTAAGTTCATTTAGTACTAGGTCTTTGACTGTTTCTGCCTTGATATCTTGTAGGCAAGTTGGAGATGTATTAAGATGTGCGTTAAGTAGGTGTATGTTGATGTCTACATCGCTGATTGGTTCCTCTGGTCCTCGTGACACCTTGGACATGCAGTTGGCTATTGGTTCCCGACGGGGTGAGTGTATTACTTGAGGTACTGATGGGTCAATGCAAATGCTGTACTCTCCTGGAAGGCATCCAATGCCTTTGAACATGTCAGTAAATTCCTTGAGTATGTGCTCTCTTTCTTTCACGTCTCCTTCTGATTTTGATTGCATTGCTGCAGTTAAACTAGTGTGGTCTTGCTCAGGTATATTGGTCCCTATTGTAAAATTAAGGGTTACTAGTCCCAGTTTCCTAGAAGTCTGGAGGTCAAGTAATGCGAGTCCATTGCTCTTTACCTCGTGGAAGTTGGCGCTTGTAAATTTATCGCCATATCTGATCCCTAGGTGACATACAACCATTTGGTCGATTGGAACACCACCAAAGGTGATTAGTCGGATTGGAGTGTCTTGAAGGTGTACATGCTTGAGTTGTTTGAAACATTTCCCTGGGATGAGGTTGCTCATAGTATCTGTGTACACTTTCGCATTGATTTTTATTTGTGATCTTTTGTTCCCTACTCTCAATTCTGCATATGCCTCTCTAGCACCTGCTGAGATATGGGACTTTGCTATTTTGAGCCCTGATATGGTATGGAAGTATGCCTCTCTTGGTGAGTGGTCGTCTTCCTCATTGCTGTGCATTGTTATATTGTGGCCATTTCTATTTCTTGGGGGCTTTGTTGAACTTGGAGGCCTGTTTTGCTTATGAGTGGAGTCTTTTGTGTATCTGATGTGGTAAGCAACAACTGCAAAATTCCCTGTCCTCTGTCACTTGCCACAAGTTTTCTCTTTTACTGGGTAATTGCCTCTATAATGGCCGTTTTCACAAGATTGCTGAGCAGTGAATTTCATCTCGTCAACAGCAGTAGCCAGCCACCACCACCTCACTTAATACCAGCAGCTTAAGCCAGCAACAGCAGCAGCTAGCCACTGCCGATTCACTTAATATCAGCAGCTTAAACTAGCAGCAGCCAGCTATCGCTGACATTACCCAAGATGACATCAACAGAAGTCCCCGTTACCAACCTCGCACCAGACGACATCTGCAGCAGCTATCCAGACTACCCCTCCTTCGCCACTGACTCCCAGAGCTTGCCGATCGACACTGTTTCAAGCAGCCGACCAACATTCCCATCACTACCACCATCACTGCCACATCCTGACAATATTAACAGCTTTTACTACAGTCGCATTGACCTTCAATAAAAGTTGTAACTAAACTTCTTCATTTGTCCTTCTTGCTTCCATACACTCATTTTTGTAATATAACAAATTGGTGTCAGAGCATTCAGCAAGATAATTATGGACAGTTAGAAGGATTTCATGCGATCAAAACTATTTACTTTAATCAAGGAGCAAAACAACTATTGTTTAACTTAATTATGGGACCCACACAGCCATCTGAGGATGCACTTCAGGAGATTTGAATTGACATAGATGCCATGACGACTGACCTAAAATCAACATCGGTAACAACCACCACCACAGCTCAGATAACAAGTGATAACAACTTACTAATGCAGCAACAAATGATACAAGACACCTTGAGACAACAGGAGGCCTTCTGCCCAGGAAACGACATGAATCAATTCATCATGGCACTGAATAAAATGTACACAATACATGTCGCTCCAGAACTAACAACCTACTCCAACCTAGAAGGCAAATTTGTCAAGTCCATGAAAGACAACATGCTGGACCAGGTGTATTTTGGCAGATGCTCAATTCAGAATAAGACACATCCACCATCATCCACCTGAACGAATACCTCCTGAAAACTCAGGCAACCAGATGATCACCTTTCAACACTTAAGTCAAGCCTGGGACTTTAAAATGCGAGAGGACGAAAAACTAACAGATTTCGCAGGCCGACTCGAAATTACAATCAGAGAAACAGTTGTCCACATTAAGTACAAATTTAAGAAGAACAGGAACTCGGAACTATCTGTCAACAGGCTTATTTTGATCATATGCACAATGCTTATGAGCAAAAAAGTCAAATTGTGAAACATGAATATCTACTCCTACCTCGTCAGGATGATAGACAATCACTATACTGCAACTGGTATAGCATCTGAGGGACAAAGGTACTTGGATCGCAGTGTAAAATCTGATGTCGCTACCTTGTAAGATGCCATATTTCTCTCTCAAAAATACCACCCATGTCAAAGAAAGACACAAACACCTGACTCAACAGACACTCTTGCCTGAACCGTACAAGCATTAACAAACAAGTTGATCCACACCAACATCAGCATTAAGAAACTCGTCAACAAACTCTAAGTTTACCCATATGCCAGAGATACCTTAGAGGTCTTCGCTGCTTTAGACACAACAGCAGATATCAGCACCCGCCTCGCACCCAAGCACAGGCCTTTGCCACAACAACGGACAATCTACTAGAAAAAGAGGACCAGGATTTTCCTTTCAGTCAGGTCGATATGTGATGCCTCATCTGACCCAACCCAATATCAGTCATCACATTTACAATTTTGAAGGATACACTCACAATTCATTGCTTGTCCACTCCACCTTCAATGTCAACGATACAAGCTTCTCCAACGTTGTGATGCTGGATTTTGAATGCTTGACATGCATCATACTGGTATCCCAGATACAAGGCGAGGCCAAAAAACACATGACCTCTCTGGACGTCTAAGTAAAAGGCATCAACGGCAAAAGCACTGCCCTTGGCGAACTAACATGTGACATATCGACCAGTGATCAGAACTCGCCACTATTTAGAAGCATAAATGCACTGATCGGCCAAAACCTTCTATGCCATGATATGCTCACTTCCTATGTGATCGACAACAAGAAAGTGAAGGTGGAGTTCAGACGCACACCCACTCAAGAAGGTTTGATGCACACAACCACCATCCTACGAATAACGTCACCAACCCACAATTCTACCTACAACGCCCCTGAAGAATCCTAATGCAGACCATGTAGATTAACACACAAAAGACCGCATTGTTACATGATAACAGAACTAAGATGCCATGCTAAAAGAAAAGTCAGATAAAGAGAGCAAACTCGGACGGCTGTTCCCAAAACGGACGACATTGATAATAAAGGTAAGACGGGTGGTCCCTCTTCCGCTTCTTCAGTATGTGAATTATATGGCTCTCCATCGTCCTGCATTATACTCTCTGCTCATTCAGAAGACATTGTACTGTCTTCCTCTTCCTCCGATGTAACAACATAATGGCGAGGGTGCAGATCTTTCACGTGGTGAGGCACAACGTCCACCAAAATCGATTGAGGGCTGATTACCTTGGTCACCTCACCCTTGCTGAACCTCATGGTACATCTATTTTGCGGTCTTTTGACCCACACGCGATCTCCAACCTGGTAAGAGTTGTCCTTGGGATCTGCGGAGGCAGTTGCGAGATTGGTCTCCTTTACTCAAACTTCATATCGATAAATCCTGTTGGCAGGGGCAGTGAAGGGAGATGTGTCGTCTTTTGGTGTGATGTTATACCAGTAGACAGCTTCCTGTATGGGACAGCGCATTCTAGCCGCTATTCGTTTCACTGTATGGTGACATCGCTCCGCTATGCCATTCCCGGCTGGAGCGTATGCACAACAGAATCACAAGTGAACTCCCCATTTATGTGCAAATGCTTGGAATGCGTTGCTGCAGAAAGCCATGTCATTGTCTAAAAAGATTTCATGAGGCGAGCCACGCTCGAGGAACACTGTTTCCAACTGATGGATCATGCTTGCCAAGTCCTGCCTTGCCAATTTCCTCCAAATGGAGAAACGCGATGGACCACAGTCTGTCAGAGTTAAAAAATGGAAGGTGCCATAATGCATGATATCTATTCCAATTCTTTGCCAATTCTCGTTAACTTCCAGCTTTCCCTTTTCCCACCTGACTGGCGCTGGGTCAATGGACTGACATTCCTCACATTTCCGTATGACCGTTTTAACGGTGTCTTTTGTCGTGGTTGGGCAACTTCTCCTGACAAAGTAGGTAGTGCGTCGCACCCCCGGATGTCCACTACCTTTGTGAATAGCCATGATTTGACTCTCGTGATCAGGGGAGCCACATTCAAACCGAACCCCAGATGGGTCAGGCAATATTTTTTCCCATCGATTTCCACAGTCTGGTATGGCGACAATGTCTCATAGACCCGGACTTGTAGGTATGCTCTCCTGAGGTCCAGTAGAGACATGTTAGCACCTTTTTGTCTCCATTCGCGCAGCTTAGCCGCACAAACATCTGCGTTGGCCGTAAACACGTCTACGTAATGATTTAGCTCCCGGTAGTCCATTACCGGGTGCACTTTGGCTTTGTTCTGCTGCATCACAGCCATCAGGGGAATTAGGCTTTTGGAAGGTCCCAATTTATCCTCTGGGTATGGCACGACCCAACCATTATCTATCCAGGTGCAGAGCTCCTGCGTGTATTCTTCACGGATTTCCACCGGCACTGGGTATTCTGACACTCGATTGTGTAGTCTTTCAGGGGGGGGGGTCCTCAGATCACTTCCACGATGCGGTCCACGTTCGGTTTTGATGATCAAAGGTGGCGGTGAAATCTGGTTCATTAATAGAAATGGCTGCGCATTTAATATTTTTCCTGTCACCCAGCCGCACTGATCCTGTAGGGTTGACAACGACACCGCCCAGAGCTTTTATGGCATCGATCCCTAGAAGTAAGTCAAACCCCAGTGGTTTGCCCCGCACCACCAACACATCGATTCTGGTAGATACACCTTCGTGAGTGGACACAGAGACCGCTCCAACACCGCAGCACGCATGGGACATTCCACCAATCGTTTTGACATCTACGTTCGTTTTTCTCCACGACCGACACCGGTCTGCATGTAAAATAGTCCTAGAGCATCCTGTATCAATAAGCGCCAAACATCGCGTCCCATCAACATGGATGCTTATCATCGGGAGCGTCGTGCTCGCATCTTGGTGGGGAAGGAGACTGGCGCTTATGCGTCCTCCCCATGCTCGTTTCCAGAGCAATTTCGAGCCCAGTGTCCACTCTCACTGCAACGGTAACACTGTGTTCTATATTTTCGACAGTCCTTTGCAAAGTGGCCTTTCGTATTGCACTTGAAACAGGTCACACTAACAGGAATATTCTAGGGCCTGTAGTTGTTGGGTGAGCGTGTGGCCGCAACCACGTCCTGATTGTGTTCCCCAGTCGTCGTCAAAATTCTTGCTCTTGACATTAGTTCCCCCATGATCAGGACTTTGATGTTCGGCACCTGTTGAAGAGCAATTGAGATAGTGTCAGGGAACCCAGTGACGAAAGTCAATTTTGTGAGTCTCTCTAAGCGATCTCCTGTGAATCCGGCCAATCCAACCAACTGCCTGATTTTGTTGGCATAAACATCCACACGTTCGCCAGCCCATCTAACCATAGTTATTTTTCTGTATGCTGCAAATGCGTCGTCGGTAAATGCCTCCTTTAATCAGGCCTCAATCTGGTCTATTTCTCTTTGATCGTCCTCCTCCATTTCCATGTAGAAGGCGAGTGCATCACCTTCCAGATATAAAGGTAGCAGACTCGCTACATCATCCACCTGCTGAAGTTGTGCGACAAGTCTCACTTTTTTCAGCCACGCTACAACATCTCCCTCGCCAGAGAACGGCTTGATAATATCACTGCTTATCCGCACCTTCGCCATAGTCGGGCCGAAATAGCTTGAAACAAAAATGTAGTAGGCAAAACAAACAAACAAAAAAAGTACAACTAAAAACAGATGGACAAAAACTCGCTTCTCGCAGACACGTGGGTCGTAACAAGCACAATCTACTCACCAGAATCACCTACACACAATCTGCAGTACGCACCCTCTCCTTTCCAGTGTCCTGCCTTTATAGCGGCCGGGAACGACATATTTGCATAATCGCGCGAGGGTAGACGTGATTCAATGATAATTACATTGGGTAAACGCTAATAAAAGCCCATGGACGCCATCTTGGAACTCTCTCTCTTTCGCTCAGCCCAAAACAGACGTATCCGAGGTAAGCTCTCTATTTCTCATTTTGGTTACTGCTAATTCTGCTACAAACTCACAAAGGAGTTACTTCCCCTTGTCTGTATATAACTGTAAATAAACAGCTAACGAGTCAGTTCACATACTGATGTCGAGCAGTTAAAACCTATTCCAGTTCATCCATTGTCTATTATCTCCACACCCACGAGCCGGGGAGAATACTTTTGAACATTATATCTGGCGACGAGAATTTAAAACATAATAACAACGAACCCACGACTACTCGGAGATTTGTCAACTTAAAAGAGAAAAAACAACTGTCTTCTGAGAAGCACATGGTGGAAATTAAAAAAAAAAAAAATGGCGAACGGTGGATTACCCATTTTTCCATCTTTTCATGTACACGCGGACCAGAACACAGTCAGCATTCGTTGGAAAAAATGGACGGACAAACTTGAAAATCTATTCGTTGCTTTAGATATAAACAATGATAAAAAACGTAAAGCAATGCTTCTACATTACGCCGGAGACGATATTTACAACATATATGATAATTTCATTGATGAGCAAAAAAGAATAGGCGCCGTTTATATCACTGAAGATGGCTCGATGACACCAAATGAATATGGAGTAATGAAAAAATCGCTAGCGGACCATTTCACACCGCAGAAAAACACATCATACGAAATCTTTAAATTTCGACAAGCCATACAGAACACGGGCGAAACGTTAGACCAGTACCACATCAAACTGAGGACTTTGGCTTTCACGTGCGAATTTGAAAACATTGACAAGAGATCCTTGCTCAAATTATACAGGGGTGCCTATCTTCTAAGATTAGAAGAAAAGCATTAAGAGATAATTAGTCACTGAAGCAAATTTTGGACGAGGCTAGAGCAAGTGAATTAGCACACACACGTGCTATAGACATAGAAGGGAAAGAAGTGCATGCACTCAATAGCAGCCAAAATCGTGGACGCCATAGCACTCAAGTTACCAACCGACCTAAATACCGACAGCGAAGCAAATACCATGAAACCCGGACATGTGGTGAAAAAGAAGATGGCACACAACAGACTTGCCATTATTGTGGGTGCTCCTTAGCGCACCCGACTTGCCCAGCACGAGGGAAAGAATGTAAAAGGTGCCACAAAATGGGCCATTTTGCGAGAGCATGCAACGTCAAAATGGTAAGAGAGATTCTCCTATATCTTTGTCCACATCCAGTGACGAATTGGTACTCTCAGTCGAATTCCCGACGCCCTCTAAAGCACCAACAGTCACTACTCCTGTGAACAATTTCCCCGTAAATTTTGTGTTAGACACTGGTGCTAGTGTAAATATAATTTCTGGATGAGTGTATGACGGTTTAAAACATAAGCCTCCCCTACGCAACACAACAACCCTCATATTTGCATACAGATGCAGACAAGCACTGCCTATCCAAGGGTTCATTAATACCACTATCAGATTCCGAGACAAGGCTTACAAAGCCAAAATATTTGTTATTGACAGCGAAAGTTCCCTATTTGGACTATAGAACTTACTTAGTGCCCACTGTGCCGAAACACTAGGTATGATCACCTTTCACTTCTCATTTCATCTAATGGTCCCTATTCCTGACGAGTTCCCTTCACTGTTCGACGGCAAAATGGGGAAAATCTCTGGGGGCACTATCAATCTCCATATCGACTTCTCAGTAACCACTGTAGCACAACAACACCGTAGAATACTATTCCATGTGAGAAAGGATGTCGAGACAGAATTACAGTGTCCCCATGAACTGGACGTAATTGAAGAGACCACTGGATCTACTCTATGGGTAAGCCCTATTGTGGTGGTTCCAAAAAAAAAATGGGAGTGTACGCATTTGCACTGACATGAGGAAGGCAAATGAAGCCATCCAAAGAGTAAAACACTCAATACCTACTATGGATGACTTAATTACAGACCTAAATGGCTCCACAGTATTCAGCAAACTAGATCTCTCTAATGCATACCACCAACTAGAGCTTGGAGAATCTAGTAGATATATAACAACATTTGTCACACATGTAGAACTATTTCGCTACAAACGCTTAGTTTTTGGAGTAAATGCAGCTCCTGAATTATTTCAAAAGGCAATTGCCGATCTACTTAGAGATATTCCAGGAGTAAAAAATATATTGGACGATATCATAGTTCACAGATGCAACCAGACATCACGTGATATTAGCCTGAGAGCCACACTGGAACATCTACAGAGTGCAGGAGCCAAGCTGAAGAAAGAAAAATGTCTCTTCTCCGTGCGAGAACTAACCTTTTTTGGACACGTTTTCAGCGAAAGAGGAATATCACCCGACCCAGAAAAGATATCAGCTATAACTAAGTGCAAATCACCCAATAATGTTAGTGAAGTTCGGTCATTCCTGGGCATGATTCAATATGTGGCAAAATTCATCCCACACTATGCCACAATTACCAAACCACTTCGACAACTAACAAAGAAAGACACAGAATGGAGATGGTCAGAAACGGAAGAGTCAGCATTAAACAAGCTGAAGAAAATTCTAACAGGAGCTGAAGTCATGGCATATTTCGACCCCAATAAAGATACCAACATTAATGCAAGCCCTGTCGGATTAGGTGCAATTCTGACACAGAATGGGAAAGTGCTTTGCTATGCCAGTCGTGGACTCACGGATGTGGAACAACGATACTCTCAGACCAAAAGAGAGATGTTGGCTGTTGTGTATGCAGCTGAGCATTTCCATCTATACATATATGGAGCGAAATTCACTATCACCAACGACCACAGACCACTTCTTGGGATCGTGAAGAGCCTCAAGCCAACAATGATCAGAATCGAGCGATATACGATATCGGTATAATCTAATTTATCAACCCAGAAAAGACGATCTGAACCCTGAAGATTATCTCAGTCGCCACCCACAAACTATACCAGCAAGAGATAATGCAGCAGAAGCTTACATAAGGTATGTGGTTCAAAACACGATACCCAAATCCATCACCCATGAAGAGGTTAAACACGCAACAGAAGAAGACCCCCTGTTGCAGAAGGTGAAAACTTCAATTATGAGTAGGAGATGGAATGACCCCCAGCTATTGAGTTTCTCCCCATTTAAGGACAAACTGTCGATGCACAATGGTTTAATTCTTTGTGGTCACCGTCTGATAATCCCCTCTAAACTGAGAAAAAGAGTGATCGAAATAGCTCACCATACACACCTAGGCATCGTCAAAACAAAACAATTGATAAGGGAAAAAGTGTGGTTCCCTGGAATCGACAAATTGATGGAAGAAACCGTACATGACTGCATTCCCTGCCAAGCCTCAAACCCGAAACACACACACCATGAACCAATACACTCCAGCCCTCTCCCAACTGCCCCATGGACTGAAATTTCGGTTGATTTTGCAGGCCCATTCCCATCCGGAGGCTATCTACTAGTCACAATCGACGACTATAGTCGCTTTCCTGAGGTAGAAACAATTCCCTCACTGTCACCTGAACATAATTTTTGCCAGACAGGGATACCCAACTGTTCTAAAGTCTGATAATTGACCCCCACTTTGCAATTCAGTCAGGCTTTAGACACAGGAAAATCACACCTCTATGGCCTGAAGCAAATGGGGAAGTGGAGCGCTTTATGCATACTTTTAAAAAATTTATACTTGCTACCACAGTGGAAGGCAACGACTGGAAAGCTCAATTACCTCACTTTCTTCGGCAATACAGAGCTACTCCTCATACCACCACAAAAACATCTCCTTTCGACGCCTGTACTGGAAGGAAAATGAATATCGGTTTACCTAATGCCATTGAGAGACCAGCACTAAGGCCGGTACATGACAACATAACGAAAAATGACTTGAAGTGGAAGGAGAAAATGAAAGGGTATGCAGACAAAAACAAAAATAGAAAGCCAACACCCCTCTGCCTAGGAGACAAAGTCTTGATCAGGCAAAGGAAACAAACAAGCTGACCCAACGTACAACCCTAAACCATACACAGTCACAAAAAAGGGCAGCATGATAACAACTCAGAGAAGAAACCACCAAGTCACCAGAAACTCTTCTCTGTTCAAACGAGTAAGTCCAAACGCAACCCATGCAGAAGAAGAGTCCAGCTCTGAGAGTGAGTACATACTTGCAAAAACAACACCATGGAATACCCGCAACCCAAATGGCTGATCAACTTTCAAGACGAAACTCATCACGGAAAAGACAACCCCCAGTCAAACTAAAAGATTTTATAATCAACTAATAATAGGACATTTTTTTTCCTTAATATATTTCCTTGAACATACAAATGCATGTTTTAATTCTTAGTTTTAAATCTCAGTTGTAGTATATAAATAACTTTGATAATTTTCTAAAATAAATACAAATGACAATCTATAATATCAAGAAACGGAGAGATGTAATATCCATGACTAAGGGGAGATAACTCACAAAGGAGTTACTTCCCCTTGTCTGTATATAACTGTAAATAAACAGCTAACGAGTCAGTTCACATACTGATGTCGAGCAGTTAAAACCTATTCCAGTTTGTCCATTGTCTACTGCCTCCACACCCGCGGGCCGGGGAGAATACTTTTGAACATTATAACATCTACATTAACATGTGGTGACTTCAATGTCCATAACGTGGAATGGCTGACCCTCTCAAATAAGACAGATGATCAGGGGGGGGGGTTCTGTCATGATTTTGCCATTGCTTATGACCTCATTCAGATTGTTTGCGAACCCACCCGTGTGCCCGATACTATGGGTCTGTATGCAAGCCTCCTAGACCTTTTTCTCTCAACTTCCCCTGAGCTATGTTCATGTTCCGTTCTATCTCCTCTAGGGTCCTCCGATCACTCTGTTTTATCAGTTAAGATAAAAATGAAATGTAATAAGTCCCTAGACGTACCCCTCCACTGTACTTGTAGAGGCCAGAAAGGAGTTATCGTCCTTTCACTCAGACTTGGCATAAGTGGAGTTATCTCCCTTATAAAAGAAGAGGCGAATCGCCATTATGTGTTTACACTCATCGACGGCGACACGCTGTCGGATTGGGAAACCAGCTTGCTTAACATGGCGCTACGAACATATTGTCACTTTAAAACGTGAAATACTTATATCGCAGCATTGGACTAAAATATCGTTACACTATGGAACAAGAAAATGTTCTCTTATTACGTCAACTAGTCGAGTTACAAAAAGAAAACATCGAATTACGGAAGGACATCTTACATGGACGAGCGAACACGTCGCAAACAAAAAGAATGCAGCAACCTTCTATAGGTCTGGACTCAACAGATAGCGAATGGGCACTCTTTTTAGACACCTGGTCACGGTACAAGGAGATGTGCAGACTCGAAAATCCAGCTGTAATTCGAAACGAACTGCGAGAAGCATGCACACCGGAAACGAACAGGTTACTTTTTGAGCTCATTGGACCAGAACGACTCAACAATGCGGCAGAAGAGTTCCTTCTTTGCCAAATACAACTGGTGGCCGTTCGAGGCTTACACAAGGAAGTCCACCGGCAAACGTTTCACTCCATGAAGCAAAATGAGGGTGAGTCAGTGACCCATTTTTTATCGAGGTTACGTGGGCAGGCGAAATTTTGTGAATTTAGTATTCAGTGTCCGAACGAACCCACTTGCCGGCAGCAGGTTAATTACTCAGACGATATGGTTGCCGGACAAATGATGGCAGGGTTAAGAAATATCGAACACCAGAGAAGGGTACTGGCAGAGGCAGCTACACTTCCTACCTTGGATCTAAAGTTTTCACGGTTGGTTTGCCTGGAGGCAACAGACGAAGCAACTCCACACTTTTCCGATACCACACAACCTCTCACGATATCTGGGGTACAAAAGTCGAATCAAGTACAACAAATGCATGAGGCAAAGGCCCTGTCGAACCCACGGGACACCAAACCTTGCAACGGTTGCGGAAAAACATCACACCGAGGTGGATCGATGAACCGGAAAGATTGCCCAGCAGTGGGACTCAAGTGCCACTTTTGTGGAATAGTAGGGCACATTAAAAAGGTGTGCCGGAAAATTAATAGATCCAAAACGGAGGCTATAAAAAGCGGGGAGTCGTTCATGTTTTGCACCACGGATAAAACCCCTACTCACAGACACAATGAGAGACAACCGGCAAACATTCCTCACCTTGAGTGGAATGGGAAACAGTTCCAGGTGGGCGCCCCAGAACCGCCCCCCTCAGTTACAGCAGAGGTAACTGTAATGAACAAGTGCCATGCGACCTTTGGAAGGGTGCCAAAGAAGCCGATGAAAGTGAGCACCCATGCCATCCAAGCCTTCGCGGACACAGGAGCCCAAACTTGCTCTGTTGGCCCCAAGATTCAAGGACTCCTCGGGTACCCAAATGGGTACTTGGTTCCAACTACCCATCGGATAAGGGGTATAACAAATAGCCAGTTACACATCAAGGGGGTCCTGTTTTTACATATTAAGGTGGGATCAAGAGAAACACGACAGGCAGTGTATGTGTCTGACAACACATCCGGGCTCTACTTATCACAAACGGCACTTAAGGAGCTGAAATTATTGCCATCCAATTTTCCTACATCATTATCGCAAAGCAGCTCAGCGGAAACAGAAGAGACGGCCCCTTGCGGGTGTCCGCGCAGAACACCGGCTCCGAAGAAACCAGCAGCAATCCCATTGGAGCCAACCGACATTAACAGAGAAAAATTGGAGCAATGGCTAAAGGAACATTTCAAGGCCAGCGCATTCAATACCTGTCCACACCAACCACTCCAAGTAATGAAGGGTAAACCCTTAGAAATAAAATTCCTCCCAGATGCGACACCGACGGCAATCCACACACCAATACCTGTCCCCCATCATTGGAAGGAAAAGGTGAAACAAGATATAGACCGTGATGTGGCACTGGGGATAATCGAACCCGTACCGGTAGGCACACCAACTACTTGGTGCTCGAGAATGGTGGTCACACCAAAAAAGGATGGATCCCCAAGGCGGACGGTGGACTTACAAAAGTTGAACGAGGCGACCATGAGGGAGACGCACCACACTTCGTCCCCATTCAATCAGGTCTCGGTAATACCTGCACATACCAGGAAGACTGTACTCGATGCGTGGAATGGTTACCACAGTTTACCGCTGTCTCCAGCTGCACGAAACGCCACCACGTTCATCACTGAATGGGGTCGATACAGGTACTGTCGAGCCCCTCAAGGATTCCATGGATCAGGAGATGGCTACACCCGTCGGTTTGACGATATCACCATGGACATGGCTCGAAAAACTCGGTGTATAGATGACAGTCTCCTGTGGGACAACTCAATGGAATCCTCATTCTGGCACACAATTGAATATATAAACCACTGCGCCGATAGAGGGATAGTGTTTAACCCAGACAAGTTTCACTTTGCTGACATGGAAGTGGAGTTCGCAGGGTTTCAAGTAACAGCGAACGGGGTCAAACCCACAAGGAGAATGACTGAAGCCATCCTGAGCTTCCCCACCCCGACAAATATTACTGGGGTTAGGTCCTGGTTCGGACTCGTAAACCAAGTCTCCTATGCATTCTCACAAGCCGAAGTTATGGCCCCATTCCGAGAGTTGCTGAAAACAAAGGACAGGAAATTTTATTGGGATGAGACACTGGAACAGGTATTCCAAGAGTCGAAAAAAATAATAGTGGAAAGAATTGAAAAAGGCATCCAAACGTTCGAAATGAACAGAGCAACAGGACTCGCGACAGACTACAGCAAAACAGGGATATCGTATTTTCTGTTTCAAAAGCATTGCAGATGTGAGGGGGAATTAAACATGAGTTGTGGGGATGGCCATTGGAAACTCATCCTGGCGGGATCCCGTTTTACCAACGACGCGGAATCACGATATGCACCAGTGGAAGGTGAAGCCTTGGCTCTGATCTATGGGTTGGAATCATGCCGCATGTTCATACTCGGATGCACAGACTTGGTGATTACAGTGGATCACTTACCGCTCGTAAAGATATTTTCAGACCGAGCCCTGGAGAATATAAAAAACCCACGCCTGTTAAACTTCAAGGAAAAGTCACTCATGTATAAATTCAAGATAAAACATCGACCGGGGAAACTCAACTTGGCCCCTGACTGTGCATCTCGGTACCCAGCGGGCACCCCACCAAGAGACCAGGACCAATCCATTGACACCGCAGTCAAAGCCGCCCTAACATCGATGTACGAGAATGATACTACGTTAAGAGCCATCACATGGGGAAGGATTTTGGCTGCGGCAGCCACAGACGAAGAATGCAGGACTTTGAAAGAGCTGATTCAAAATGGCTTCCCCCAGTCACGTAACAATATCCCAACCGTAGTTCGAGTCTTCTGGCCTATGCGTGAGGAATTATATTGCCTGGAAGGAGTGATCATCAAGGGGAACAAAATCCTAATACCTCGACAACTCCGCGCAGAGATATTGGAATCTCTTCATTCCGCTCATCAGGGTGTGAACGGAATGCTGGCGAATGCGAGACAACGACTATTCTGGCCAGGGTTGGATGCTAACATCAGGCAAACAAGAGCCCAGTGCCGCACGTGCAATGAAATCGCACCGTCTCAGCCCAGGGAACCCTTGATGTCCCCAGCAGACCCGGAATTTCCATTCCAACAAGTGGTGGTTGACTTCGTCCAGATGCAGGGTAGACACTTTATGGTATACGCAGACAGGTATACGGGATGGGTTGAAGTGGCCCTAATGACGTCGGGAAGAGCCAAGACGGTGTGCGATACCTTGAGGACTTGGTTCTGTACCTACGGCGTACTGGAAGAGATTTCGTCGGATGGTGGACCACCATTTGAATCCCAGGAATACGACTCCTTTTTGAGGAATTGGGGCATACGAAAACGTACCTCATCAGCGCATTATGCCCAAGGCAATGGCCGCGCAGAGTTAGCCGTCAAAACCACGATACGTATACTGGCGGACAATACGGACAGTTACGGACGCCTGTGCCATGATCGGGCAGCCCGAGCACTACTGACCCATAGGAACACGCCTGTCCAGGATCTGGACATGTCCCCGGCCATGATGCTGTATGGTCGGGTCATTAAAGACCACCTTCCTGTCCTGCGGGACAAATACCAGGTTCGAAAACAGTGGACAGAAATAGGCAAACTAAGGGAAGTAGCAATGGCCAAAAGACATGAGGAACGAGCAGTATTACAACCAACATAGTCGCCCACTCCGGGAACTCCAGGTAGGAGATTACGTCCAGATCCAGAACCAGGACGGGAATCACCCACGTCGATGGACAAAGACAGGGAGAATCGTGGAGACCCAGGGGTACCGACAGTACCAAGTCCGGGTCGATGGAAGCAATCGAGTGACATTGCGCAACCGTCGGTTTCTCCGTAGAATACACCCGGTAGTGGATGGCCCTCGTAACATCAGACAAGAAATCCCGAACCCACCTATAAATGTGGAGACCTCACAGGAACAACCTCCGGAGGAGGCAATGGAGGTGGAACAACACGCCGACACGGAATCCCCAAGCGAGCATGAGGAAGAAATGGAAGTGGAAGATACCACGGGAGGAGATACCCAAAAATACAGTCCTCCTCCGTTAAGGGAACCGTCAAGTCGGAGGACGAGAGCCCCAAGGGGTTTGTCGCCGCAAATGCGGGGGAAGTCGCACGGGTATTTCTCCACATAAAGGATGACCACAACAACTTGCTTTTGTGGTCACGAGGGGGAGGGGCATGTAGAGGCCAGAAAGGAGTTATCGCCCTTTCGCTCAGACTTGGCATAAGTGGAGTTATCCCCCTTATAAAAGAAGAGGCGAATCGCCATTATGTGTTTACACTCATCGACGGCGACACGCTGTCGGATTGGGAAACCAGCTTGCTTAACGCAAACTGTACAGTACTGTATACCGATACTCCATGGCTGACTGGGATAGCTTTCGTACATTCATATCTGATCTACCTCTGCATTCAATGTTTAAAAAGGATGTGTCCTCTATAGTATCAGACCTGACCGAATGGTTAATTGTAGCATAGACCGATTCATACCATTTAAAAAATTCCAACAAAAACCTAACAGCCAGCCACGGTTCTCCCCAGAATGTGCTGCTGTCATCGCGCACAGAAATCACTTTTTCCATAACTACCAACATAATAGATGCACCGAGACTAAAGCCGCTTTCAGGAATGCCAACAACCACTGTAAAAGAGTAATAAAAAATGCAAGAGAGCTATATGCTCAGTCTGTTAAATCCAAAGTAGCTGATCAGTGGCTTGGTTCCCACGAGTTTTGGCAAATAACAAATAGGACCTTGAACAGAAGTGTGCGTTCTATTACAACCCTTATCAATGGACCAGAGGTGATCTCGTCAGCATCAGACAAGGCCAAACTATCTGCCAAGAACTTTACAGCAAATTCTACCCTATGCGATGAAGGCCATCAACTTCCCATATTTCCTCCTATAACAGACAACACACTAGGTAACATACAAATATTTGTGCATGAGGTCGCCAAGCTAATCAAGAACTTTGACCGCAACAGCAACACATCAAAGGCTGTAAATGACAAAGTTCTCTCAGATTCTCTCTCCTCTGATCTCGAACGCGTGGTACATAAGTCACTGGCCCTGACGGCATCCCAATTATAGTGTTGAAAAAACTTCAACCCGAACTTGCTCCCATACTTATGAAACTATTTAAGCGTTGCCTTAAGAAGTTCTTTCCAACACCCTGGAAAACCTCATCAGTTTGCCCTGTATTTAAAAATTCAAGTCATCTCCCTCTCAGTACAGACCAATAAGTCTCCTATGAGTAAGTTGCTGGAATCTATATTAAATAGAGAAGTAGTTAACCACCTCAGCAGGAAAAAACCTTCTTAGTGACACGCAATATGGTTTTTGTTCTGCAAGATCTACCGCAGATGTGCTAACAGTTATATCTCATAGGATTAGCGAATCTCTTGACAAAGGCTTCCTTTCTAGGGCAATTGCTCTTGACATATACAAGGCCTTTAACAAGGTTTGGCATAAACGCCTACTTCACAAGATTTCCAGCTACGGTATAACTGGAAATGTTTTCTCAATCATTAAATCATTTCTCTCTGATAGGCTCATAAGAGTAGTGGTTGATAGATAAAAATCAGAGGCCCGCAGTATTAATGCTGGAGTCCCTTAGGGGTCCATCCTGGGCTCAACTCTCTTCCTGATCTACATCAATGATCTCCCAAAACACATACTTAAATCTTTCATTGACATCTATGCTGATGACACGACCATCTATGGCAACACATAAAAGGCTGTAAATGACAAAGTTCTCTCAGATTCTCTCTCCTCTGATCTTAAACGCGTGGTACAGTTTGGGGAAGAGGTGGCTGGTTACCTTTAATGCATCTAAAACCAAGCTCCTATCTTTACATCATAAACACTCTACTCACCATCTGCCATCAATTGAAATGGATGGCTCTCAGCTAGGGGAGGCCCCATGTTTTGACAAGCTACTGGGCTTGACCTTTACTCCTGATCTGAAATGGAACACGTACATCAAGTCTGTTGCCAAGGTCGCTGGAAAGATGGTGGGATCCTTCTACTGCTCGAGAAGATATCTCACTTCTGATGCAATTCTCTATCTATATAAAAGCCAAGTACGTCCAAGGATAAAATACTGCTTCCACATCTGGGCAGGAGCTGCTAAAAACAGCCTAACCTGCATTGAGAGTGCAAAATAGACTTTATGGCTCAGTGGGAGATGCCTTTTTCTCTTCCCTGCAACCTCTCTCCCATAGAAGAGACGTTGTGAGCCTATCTTTGTTTTATCGTTATTACCATGGCAGGTGCTCGTCTGAGCTCCAATCTCTGGTCCCCCCCTCAGCAATCTTTCATGATAAACACCCGTTTAGCTGAAACCACTGTCAAAAATTTTTCCTACTCTTTATCTGTGCCTAAATTAAAACGTAGATTCCATGAACAAAGCTTCTTTTTTTTTTTTTTTTTTTTTTACAGAGTGGTCACCACTTATCAAGGCCCGGAAGCCAGTCAGGGATAAGGGTTATTGCAAGTACATTGCGAGAATTGCATCGGAAGTGAGATATCTTCTTAGAACTGCGCGTCTGTAGAACTCTCTACCGCTTGCCTGTTTCCCTCCTGACTTCAACATGGATGTCTTTAAGTCCAACATAAACAAATTCCAGATGACCCCCCCCCCCTAAGTAATGACACTTTATCAAATCTCCAATACTAATGAATACTGCAACAGTGCAACACTATCCCATTGATTACTGTACACAAAATAACCCTTATCTTCTTACTTTTCTATTTTTACGTGCGTGCAGTGTGTCATAGATAAGTAGATTTGTTTATGGTGCGCGCATGCCCGTAAAAAGATGGCGCTAAAGAATACAATGCATAATACAACTTTTTATATTTCGATAACTACTTATTTCTGCAAAACTTCAATGTGATTTTCGTATTCAGCATAGTCGAAAACCTTTAAAATCGTCATTTAAAAGAAAATTGTGGAGGTAGAGGTGGACCTAATCTGAAAATTTACCACAGTTTTCCTTTCAGTTTTAACTTTATGTTTTTTCTGTCAAAATTCACCTTTCGTCTTCCTTTGTTTACAAAGCCATTTGGCGGAAGTGACGTCCGACATATTTTTAGCTACGGATGGCCAAAACTGTATAGAATGAACCTTTTTCTTTTTTTTTTTTTTTTTTAATTTTACATAGGCATCACCACATTATCAAGGCCCAGAGGCCACTCAAGGATAAGGGTTAAAGAGTGTACAGTAGAAATTGGACAATATAGTAATCATTAGTAATGAAAATTTGGTAAATTTGATAACTTATATGGAACGGCTCATCAAGAACTTATTTACTTTATACTTGAACACAACCATATTGTAGTCAGCCGGAAAGCAGGAAAACAGAAGACAATTCCACAGGCGTGCAGTTCTAAGAAAGAAGCTTTGTTCATGGAATCTACGATTAGGTTTAGGCACAGATAAAGAGTGGGGGTAATTATTGATAGTGTTTACAGCTAGACGAGTGTTTCTTGTGAAAGTTTGGCGAGGGGGGACCATAGATTGAAGCTCAGTCGAACACTTTCCATGAAAATAACGATACATCAGAGACAAACTCGCAACATCTCTTCTGTGAGATAGAGGTTGCAAGGAGGAGAAAAGGACATCTCCTACGAGGCTACGAAGTCTATTTTGAACTCTTTCAAGGCAGGTCAAGTCCTTTCTAGCAGCTCCTGCCCAGATGTGGCAACAGTATTCCATCCTTGGACGTACCTGGCTCTTATATAGATAGAGAATAGCATCAGCAGTGAGATATTTACCGGATCGATAGAAAGATCCCACCATTTTTCCAGCGGCCTTGGCAACAGATTTGATGTACGCGTTCCATTTAAGATCAGGAGTAATGGTCAAGCCCAGAAGCTTGTCAAAACTTGAGGCCTCCTGAAGACGAGAGCCATTCATTTCAACTGATGCCAAATGTGGATTAGAATGTTGATGATGTAAAGAGAGAAGCTTGGTTTTAGATGCATTAAAAGTAACTAGCCACTCCTTTCCCCATTGTACTACGTGCTCAAGATCAGAGGAGAAAGAATTGGAGAGAACTTGGTCGTTTACTGTCTTAGATGTGCTACCATAAATGGTAGTGTCGTCAGCATAAATGTCTACAAATGATGTAAGGATGTGATTTGAAAGATCATTAATGTAGATCAGGAAAAGAGTTGGGCCCAGGATGGACGCCTGAGGGACACCGGCATTAATACTGTGAGCTTCTGATTTTTGCCCCTCAACTACTACTCTTATGAACCTATCAGAAAGAAATGATTTAATAATTGAGAAGACATTTCCAGCTATACCATAACTAGCGATCTTATGAAGTAAACCTTTATGCCATACCCTATCAAAGGCCTTAGATATGTCAAGAGCAATTGCCCTAGAAAGGTTGCCTCCGTCGAGAGATTTGCTAATCCTATGCGATATAACTGTAAGCACATCTGCTGTAGATCTAGCAGAACGGAAACTATATTGAGTGTCACAAAGAAGGTTATTTTTGTTGAGATGGTTGATTACTTCTGTATTTAACACAGATTCTAGCAACTTACTCATGACGCACAGGAGACTTATTGGCCTGTACTGAGAGGGGGATGAGCGATCAACTGAATTCTTAAATACAGGGCATACTGATGAGATTTTCCAGGGAGATGGGAAACTATTCTCCTTAAGACAACGTTTAAACAGTTTTGTAAGTATGGGCGCTAGTTCAGGTTGAAGTTTTTTGATTACTATAATTGGAATACCGCCAGGGCCAGTTGCTTTACTGGAATCAAGGTTTTTGATTAGCTTGGCAAAATCACGTACAGATATACGTATATCACATAGCGTGTTTTCTGATACAGGAGGAAATATTGGGGGTTGGCGGCCTTGGTCGCAAAGGGTAGAATTAGCTGCAAAGTTCTTGACAAAGAGTTTGGCTTTGTCTGATGCTGACGAGATTACCTCAGGTCCATTGATAATAGTTGGGATGGAGCACACGCTTCTGTTCAGGATTCTGTTTGCTATTTGCCAAAACTGGTGGGAACCAAGCCGCCGCTCAGCTACTTTGGACTTAACAGATTGAGCATACAACTCTCTTGCGTTCCTTATTACTTTCTTACAATGGTTGCTGGCAGACCTGAAAACGGTTTAGTTTCCATACATCTATTACGTTTGAAGCAGTGGAAAAAGTGATTTCTGTGCACAATGGCAGCAGCACATTCTGGAGAGAACCATGGCTGGCTGTTAGGTTTTTGCTGAAACTTTTTAGAGGGTATGAAATGGTCAATACCTACAATTAACCAGTCAGGTCTAATACTATAGAGGACACATCCTTTTTAAACATGGAATGCAGAGGTAGATCAGATATAAATGTACGGAAGCTATCCCAGTCAGCCTTAGTGTATCGATATACTGTATGATAGAGAGGTACGTCTGGGGACTTATTACATTTCATTTTTATCTTAATTGATACAACAGAGTGGTCGGAAGATCCAAGAGGCGACAGAACAGAAACTGAACATAGTTCAGGGCAAGTTGAGAGAAAAAGGTCTAGTAGGCTCGCATACTGGCCGTCATTGTCGGGCACACGGGTGGGTTCCTGAACAATCTGAGTGAGGTCATAGGCAATGGACAAATCATGACAGAACCTCCCCTCCTCATCGGTCTTGTTTGAGTGGGTCAACCATTCGACGTTGTGAACATTGAAGTCTCCACATACGTGAATGTTAGCTGAAGGATAAGCAGATAAGACTTGGTCAATTTTCTCAGATATGCTTTGAAAGATAGTAACTCCGCTGTTGTGGGGGCGATAGAGAGTAAATATAAATGCAGTAGTGTGAACTAAAGCAACCCGGAAGCACATATAAGGTAAGTTAGGATCTTCCCTGGAGATGTCCATACCACATGGAAAGCTATCTTTAATATAGGCACATATTCCATGCCCATGGCGATCTTGGGGGTCAGATTTAGAAGTTAAGTTAGAGTATCCTGTAATTGCAAACTCTTCTAGGGAAATAGCCTGTCCAATGCCAGTTTCACTTAAAAATAAAAGGTCTGGTTTAGTCTCCTGTAATTGGGTTTCAACCTCTGGAAGGTTAGAACGAAGACCCCTGATGTTGGAGAAGGAGACATGGTAGTAGGGGTCTACGTTGGAAGTTGGAGAACCGGGTTTAATCGTGTATTTTTTCTTGAAACTTGTCATGATGAAATTTTGGAATTTGTGGACTAGGTCGTCAGATTTACTTAGAGCAGGACAGAGAGGGGAAACTAAGAAAGAAAAACAAACGAAGATTTTTTTTTTTTTTTGTAGCTAATGATAAGGTAAAGCCGTAACAATTACCCACTAGTATGGCATCGAGAGGCCCCACCAGAAGCTACTGCATGGTCCAGATTCCATTCACCAAATGGCAATACAGCAGCCCCAGTACTTTTCACCTGCTGATAGGACAGCCTCCTTAGTGGTTAATCCAAGGTTCGGGTCCCTGACTATCAGGCGGATAACGTCAGCCCAGACAAAACTTTTACCTCCAGCACCCTTACTAGTGTTTTTTTTTTAGAAGTTTTATTCCACCAGTCTTTATTTGAACTTAATGGACTGTTTTTTTGTTTTTTTTTAAATTTTATATATTTATGAACTGTTTTATTCTTCTAAAAAAAAAAAATAGAACTTGTATAATGAAATATAGGCGGAGGTTAACAATCCTGTCACTTTTCAAAAATATATATTTGGGACGGGTAATTCTTTTTTGGCACGCCAGGTCGCCAAAAAGTACGCCACGGGCCAAATTTCATTCCGTCATAAAAACAACTTTCTACAAAAAAAAAAACAAAAAAACTTCATTTTTATATTTTTATCTCGTGAATAAACATAAAATAATATATTAAAAACCGAATTTTATTTCGTCATAAAAACAACTTTCTACAGAAAAAAACAACAACAAAAAAAAAACAACAACTTATTTTTACACTTTTATCTCGCGAATAAACATGAAATTATATATTAAAAACCGCGTTTATTATTTTTAATATCCAACAACGGAGTTGAAGTCAATGTTTTTGATATTAAAACAAAATTAATTTTTTGGATAAATCTGTTTGGCATACTGATGAATTATTTTTTCTAAAGAATAAAATTGAATAAAGTTTATTTTTTACAAAAATGTTTAGACATTTACCATGCGAATAAGCATAAAAATATACATGAACATCCGCGTTTATTATTTAAAAAAAAAAATCAAAATTATACACAGGGTATGAAGGTGGCTTTTTAAAAAATAATAAACGCAGCTTTTCCTAAAAAATTAGTTTTGTTTTAAAATCAAAAACATTGACTTCAACTCCGTTGTTGGATATTAAAAATAATAAACGCGGTTTTTCATATATTATTTTTTGTTTATTCACGAGATAAAAATATAAAAATAATTTTTTTTTTAAATAACAAAAGTGGTTTTTCCTATATATGTTTATGCTTATTCGCTAGGTAAATGTCTAAATATTCTTGTAAAAATAAACTTTATTCAGTTTTATTCTTAAAAAATAATAATTCATGAGTACGCTTGTCGTAGCCCCGACGCACGCGCATCGAATCTACTCCAAAACAAAATAATGGTGCGCTGCCTCAACAGTAAAAGCTAGTTGCGCCAAGACCGTCTTAAAAGACAAGATGGCCGGTGGGCAAAAATAATTAAATCTGCTGACGTCATCACGGATAGTCCTTAGTTGCTTGACACCGGTAGTCACCGGTAGTCACTCGTAACGTCTTGAAGTCAGTGTAATATTTCTTTTTTTATTAAAATGCCTCATGGTGCATCGTTCCAACTTGCCGAGGAAATTATCGTAAAGGACCAAAAAGTGACAGTATTTTCATTTCCGAAAGATAAAGAATTATAATGCAGTAAAAAAAAAGAAGATTTTACACCATCTCCATTCAGCAAAGTAAGTTTTAACGTGCTCCCCCCCTGTATTTAACACGATGTAACTATAATTTAATTCAAGATTTTCATCCTAAATTTTTTACCATTCAAAAGAAGCTTCAAATAAATTGCTAATATTAAAAAAAATTTTTTTACAGCATACAAAACTAATGAAAATGCGAGACAACATCGACTCTTTAAAACACGTTCTTTTGAAGAGACGATTTTTTTTAAGCTGTTGACACACATGTTTTAAAAATCTAGCAAAAATTAATTTTCCTGAAATTTTTCAATATTTAAAAATAAATTATGCCGGCTGATAAAATTTTTAAACTTTTTTTTAAAGCTAGAAAGATAAAATTTAAAAATACTTATTTTTATATATATATATATATATATATATATGAAACTAAACTAAAAAAAAAAACACGCGTTCACTCGTGGTCTTACAATTCATTACGTGGGTTTGTATTACTGTACACACAGATTCGAAAAAGTTGTCAAAAAACAAATATAGAACAAATAAATGTTATCAAAGACAAGATAAGTTACTTTTCTACCAAACTGGATATATTTTTTGTGTTTTTATTCAGTGTAACATGTTTATTCAGCTCGAAAAACATGCAGTGTTTACCGATGTATTAGAAAATTAAATGGCGGCCGACTCTCTCTCGGAGAGGGTAAGTTTGGGAAAAGGTATTATAAATAATAAACTAGACAAAATACTGTTAGAAATTCGCTCAATATATGTTACCGTGACATAAGTTGACATATATTCGGTTGTTTTTTAATAGTATTTTGTCTAATTTATTATTTATAACATCTTTTCCCAAACTAACCGTGTTAAAGAGACGGGCGGGCGCCATTTTAAATTTTCCAATACATCGGTAAACACTGCATGTTTTTCGAGCTGAATAAACATGTTACACTGAATAAAAACACAAAAAATATATCCAGTTAGGTAGAAAAGTAACTTATCTTGCCTTTGATAACATTTATTTGTTCTATATTTATTTTTTGACAACTTTTTCGAATCTGTGTACAGTAATACAAACCCGAATTTTCCAATACATCGGTAAACACTGCATCTTTTTCGAGCTGAATAAACATGTTACACTGAATAAAAACACAAAAAATATATCCAGTTTGGTAGAAAAGTAACTTATCTTGCCTTTGATAACATTTATTTGTTCTATATTTGTTTTTTGACAACTTTTTCGAATCTATGTGTACAGTAATACAAACCCAAATAGTTTAATTTTAATATTTGTTTATTGTCTTAACTCATATCAAATGTTTTGCTTGTGTTCTGCTTCAAATATTCATAATCTTACATGCATAATTTTCATTTAATTATATTAAATAAACTTCAAGTTTATTTCAAATCAAATCGTGTTCCTTCACTTTTTTAAAATGTAATTTATAAGTAATTAAAGAACGCATTCTAATCTTTAAAATCTATAATACAACGAAATATTCAATTGCTTATAATACTTAAACAAACAACTTGTGTTTTTTTTATTATTAATATTAGATGAGTTTCAGTATAAATCATCGTGTTCTTTCTTTATTTCTTTATTTTAATCCAATTTTGAAGTTTTGTAACGCTGTCTGTAAAAATTACTGTTCATTATTGACAGTCTAAGAGTTCCACATATCTTGCTTGTTGGGACCTCGACGATGACGTCATTTTTTTCAGCTGGGCGGCCATCTTTATAACGAAGGCCACGGTTGCGCACGCGTGGATGTATAAACATCGTTTCAGCTGCGCGTACATTTTCTTTACTCACCAACGCAAATTCGGTGTTCCTTAAAGAAAATTTCAGTTATTCGTGCGGACGTCAATTAAAGCATCTTACGTCATAAGAATGCTATTCTTTTCATCCAATCGGATTACAGAGAAAAACAAATTTTAAAAAATATTTTTTTCTTAATGCCTCCCTGGAGCCGGTCGAACAAGTATAAAAAAGGCATCTTTCGCCCAAAACCAGGGGTCGACCTTTTGAACACCATGCCATAAACATCAACATCAACATCAACACATCCGCGTTTGGACGTTAAACACGTGTGTGTGCGTGCCCCTCAATTAATTCCTCCATCTGGATATGGGCTTGCAACCCTAATGGACCTTTTTCTCCCCGCTAAGTAGGCGGTGGCGGTGGGGTGGGCATTGCTTGCTTGTTTCAACACCATTTTTTACACTTGATTCTTCTTCTCATTTTTGCTTACAATTATTCAACTCAACAGTCAACCTCCATTATTATTATTATACTTTTTGAGTCTGCAGACATCAACACGCTGGGGACCCCCGGCTCCCGCAACACGCTAAACAGAGATTTATCAAAAATATTGGTTTTGTTTTAAAATCGAAAACATTGACTTCAACTCCGTTGTTGGATATTAAAAATAATAAACGCGGGTTTTAATATATAATTTCATGTTTATTCGCGAGATAAAAGTGTAAAAATAATTTTTTTTGTTGTTGTTGTTGTTTTTTTCTGTAGAAAGTTGTTTTTATGACGAAATAAAATTTGGCCCGTGGCGTACTTATGGACTGTTTTCCAAACATCGAAATTTTAACATTAAAGTTAGTTTTATTTAAAAAAAAAAAAAAAAAAAAAAGAAAAGTTTTTTCTTTTCGAGATATTTTTTTCACCAATTATCACTTGGAAATTTTATTCTACAATAAAATGATAAACCAATTTACAATAATAATAAAAAAAAAAACTACAAAATTTATTTTTCGAAATGAGATTTTTGTAACGAGATTTTATGTTATGTAAAAGTTTGTTCAAAAGTTAAAATAATGTAATTGAAAAAAAACACCGTTTTTTTTTGTTTTTTTTTAAATAAAACTAACTTTAATTTTAAAATTTCGATATCGACGTTTACCTAACTTTTATTATAAAAGTTAGGTAAACGTTAATAAACATGTTAATGGGGGGGGGGGAACGGTTCATAAATATAAAAAAAAAACACAGTTTTGGTCATCGTGTCGGATGTCACTTCCGCCAAATGGCTTTGTAAACAAAGGAAAACGAAAGGTGAATTTTACCAATTATTTTCTAAAATATTCTGTTTATATATGTTTACATTTTGTTTTTAAGTAAAATTAAGAAATTAATTTTAAAAATATTGTTTATATCCATCTTCATTCAAAAGGGTTACATTTTGGTAGCTTTAAGCTTCACTGGTTGTTAACCTAAATTTTCCGAATGTCGGAACGAGGCTCCTCTGCTGCTGGACTTACTTAAAATGTTGAGATAAATAAAAGGTTGTAGAGTCGAAGAAAATGAAGGGAGGAAGCGCCCACGTGTCTGCGCGTCATGCCTTACCTTGGAACGCTCCTACGGTGTGCGTACGTGCATGGCCGAAACATGAAAGAAATTCCAAAATGGCGCCGTCCTCATCTTGTAGATTGTGCGTGACTTGCTCGTCTGCTGACTTTACAGGACTTTCTTTGCTGATTCTACAGGACCTGCCCTTCTGCAGAACTTGGAACAAAACTTCAAGCCTCTTCTTTCTTTTCACATGTAGTCGCCTAAAAAGGTAGAATCCGACTTACTTGTGAAACGGCTTTAAGCTATTTCGGCGAAATGGGGGAAAAAATTGACCTCAAATTAATACCGGAGTTCGATGGATCAACCTCGGTACTTGACTGGGTGGAAAAGTTGGAGTTACATTGTGTTTTGTCTGGCGTAAAGAACTTCGAACGTGTTGTCCCTCTGCGCTTGTCCGGCGGCGCCTTTGCCGTGTATCAACAGCTCAGCCATGAAGGCAAACAGGACTACGAGACAATTAAGGCGGCGCTGTTCAAGGCGTTTGCGATTGACCCCGCCATTGCTTGGGAGCAACTTGAGGCAAGGACCCTACGTCCGGGCGAAACGGTCGATGTATACTTGGCAGAACTGACCAAGTTAATGGTCTTGTTTGGTGGACTGCCTGAGCAGGCCTTAACATGCAAATTCCTAGCAGGACTCCCGACAGAAGCAAAGCGACTATTACGAGCCAGCTCAAGTGCAGATTCGTTGCCCCTTAATGACCTAGTGGATCGGGCCAGGACTGTAATGAAGAATTATTCCGAGATGAGGGAACCGGTAATTGCTGCTGCCCGGTCCACGCCGAATGATAAGAAGCCATATCAGGGACCCGGTCCACGTGGCGGAATCATATGCTACAAATGCAATGGACAGGGCCATATTGCAAGGAACTGCCGGCAGCAACCAACGGCCGTTCGCTACTACCGGTGTAAGGAAGCCGGCCATATAGCTCAAGACTGTCCGGGAAACGGAACCGGGGACAAGGTGTCAACGTCAACCTCTTCCCCACGCAGAAATTAAATGAGACGCTGCTGATCGTTTCGATATATGTCAACGAAACACTGCGCTCAGCACTCCTCAACTCCGGGTGCTCCCGCACTATCATATGTGCAGATCTCTGCCACACTTGGAGAAAGAAGAACGTCCGAGTGACTACCATCAGTGGAGAGACGCGCACATGTTGCGGGGTGGGCAGCGTAAACATTCGGACGAAAAATGGAATTTCCGCTAACCTAGAGGTGCTGGTGGTACCAGAAAAACCCCTGAGTTTTGACCTGCTCCTAGGATATGATGCCATCAGAGCTCTTGGTGGCGTCTACATAACGGCGACGGGGGCGGTACATTTTCAGGAGAAAGCCCCAGTGTGTGCTGCACTAAAGATCGACCAACCAGACTTCAGCGTCGAATTTGACAAGCAAAAGAGGGCCTGGACTGCCTCATGGAAGTGGTCGGAAGACCGAGAACCGGCCAAACTGCAAAATGGCATAACGGAATACCATGTGCCCGACCACATGAGGCCCGCGTACGAAGAAGAACTTCGCAGATGGATCGAGGATGGCTGGTTGATTCCCTACCCCTACAAAAAACTTGGACCCCCCAAGGGTCTCATCCCATTAATGGCAGTTGCTCAACAGAACAAAGCAAAAGTCAGGCCGGTGATGGATTACCGAGAACTGAAGTCATATGTTGATGCGTTCACAGGCGAGGCCGACGTGTGTGCTGGCAAACTGCAAGAATGGCGCCAGCTGGGTTCTAATGTGTCCCTGTTGGACCTTAGAAGGGCATATCTGCAGGTCCGGGTTAGCGAGACACTGTGGCCGTTTCAGACGGTAGTGTTTTCCGGTAGGAGGTATTGCCTCACGCGACTGGGCTTTGGGCTGAACGTTGCGCCCCAAATCATGAAAACGATCGTCAATGCTGTATTGTCACAGGATAAGACCGTAAAAGAGGGGACATCAGCATACCTTGACGACATATACGTGAATGAAGACGTTGTGCCATCATCACGTGTTAGGACTAAGCTTGCCGAACTTGGACTGATTTGTAAGGATCCAGAATGCTTGGAGGATGGCGCTCGTGTTTTGGGGTTGAGCGTTCAACAGGAGCGAGGGACCGTGAGGTGGGGGCGCGGAACTGCAGTCCCCAAAGTGCCCCATATCCTCACGAGGCAGGCCATATTTTCCCTGTGTGGAAAACTGGTAGGACACTTGCCAGTATGTGGATGGACCCGGGTCGCAACAGCCAGCATGAAGAGGAGGGCGAGTGCAGTTACCAAAGGCTGGGATGACGAGACGGTGGACAATCTGTTGCTTCGCATGGTAAAAGAAACCATCACAAGAGTCAAGCAGGAGGACCCTGCTAAAGAAGATTGGTGCGTCCAGGGAGACAGACTAAATGTGTGGTTGGATGCGAGCTCCCTCACGATTGGGACACTATTTGAGATGAACGGGTCTGTGACTGAGGACGCCTGCTGGTTGCGACCACTGGATGATGCCGCTCACATCAACCTAGCGGAGTTGGATGCGGCGATAAAGAGAGTAAATATGGCACTCCAGTGGAAGGTTAAAGAATTGTGCTTACACACAGATTCGCTGTGCGTGTACCACTGGATAGTTGACACACTAAAAGCGAGAGTGCACACCAAGGCGGCTACCGAAATGCTAATTAGACGAAGGTTGGAGACTCTAAGGAAGCTGGTGGAAGAGTACAACCTATCGGTGAACGTGGTGCTTGTCGCTTCCACCCGCAATCTTGCAGATAAACTCACCCATGTGCCCCAGAGGTGGTTCGACGCAATTAAGAAAGAAGCCGAACCAGGATCGTTATGTGCTGCCTCTATTGAGGAGACGGATGAAATCAAGAGGGTACACCACGACACTGGACACCCCGGAGTGAGACAGACATATTATTTCGCACACTTAACCAACCCGTCAGTGTCCAAAAACAGAGTAGAATCAGTGGTCAAGGAATGCCAAATATGCCAGTCAATCGACCCGGCTCCCACCAAATGGCAGAAAGGTCGGCTGGAAGTCGACGGGACTTTGAGCCGGCTGGGCATGGACATAACCCACTATGGTGGTCAGCACTTCCTCACACTAATCGATTGCGGACTGACGAGGTTTGCGATCTGGCGACTGTTAACAGGACAGGACTCGGCTAGTGTCATCCGCCAATTAGAGTCTATATTTTACGAGCGGGGGCCACCCGAAGAGATTCTCACGGACAACGACACAGCCTTTTGCAGCGGGGAATTCAGGCGTTTCATGGACGAGTGGGGGACCCGGCTTAGACACAGGTGTGCGTATGTGCCGAGTGGCAACGGTATAGCAGAGCGGTGCCACCAAGTGTGAAACGGATAGCAGCAAGGAAGCAATGCACGATTGCGGAGGCGGTATATAGGTACAATACAACGCCAAAGGATGACGCGACTGCTGAAAGTGCATCTGCTAATGCGATACATCGCTATCGAGTGCGTGTTAAGGGCATTGACGCCTGCCCGCCTAATCAGAAGAAGACGCAAGGAAGGTACAAGTCAGGGGACACCGTCTGGGTAAGGCCTCCCAATAACCGATGCACGACCAGGTTCAGACAGGGACGGATCACCGGCATAATCGGTGAGCAGGCTGTGCTGGTTGATGGTGTCCCACGCCATGTAAGGGATGTCCGGCCCGCCCTTGATATAAACCAAATGGTGAACAGTGAAAGTAATGAATCATCCAGTGATGAAATGTGGATCCGGCCTATGGCTGAGAACCTCAGCAGGGATGGCGATAGCTCCAGCACCACTTCTGAGACCTCGGATGAAGATGAAGATGAAGCGCAGCCGGACGGTAGGACTGTGGACACTGACCCAGGTAGCTCGGAGGAAGATGAAGTGCAGTCGGATGGTAGGACTGTGGACACTGACCCGGGTGGCACTGGTGGAGATGAAGAAGCCCAGCTAATCCCCCTCCGTAGGAGCGCCCGCATCAAACGACCGCGGCCGCAATGCCGCATGTGTGATCTTGAGACCAGGGGGGGGTGTAGAGTCGAAGAAAATGAAGGGAGGAAGCGCCCACATATCTGCGCGTCATGCCTTACCTTGGAACGCTCCTACGGTGTGCGTACGTGCATGGCCGAAACATGAAAGAAATTCCAAAATGGCGCCGTCCTCATCTTGTAGATTGTGCGATCATCACTGGGCCCCACGTAACTGTTCTTTGGCTGCTGATTGGCTGAGGACGAACGTCGGAAGGATAAAGGGAGTGTGTTTGGAACATGGGTGTGTCTTTTCTAGGATCGACGTCAGTGTGATCGTATCGGTGAACTACTGCAGCTTTAAGAGTACCTTAGTGTGTGTGTGATTTTTTGGGACTTACTCGTCTGCTGACTTTACAGGACTTTCTTTTCTGCTGATTCTACAGGACCTGCCCTTCTGCAGAACTTGAAACAAAACTTCAAACCTCTTCTTTCTTTTCACACGTAAGCGCCTAAAAAGGTAGAATCCGACTTACTTGTGAAACGGCTTTAAAGGTAAATGTCCAGATACGCTACTACAGAACACCGACCACTCTAATTTGTTTTTGTATAGGTAATTGAAGTCGCTGACAACGAATCTGATAATCAAACTAGGGGCAAATTTACCGTTTGCATGGTAGTTACCCCTGAACCCACAAACTACTTTCCACCATTTTGCAGCTTCCGTTGGAGTGGGGGGGGGGGGTAATTTATCTGTTTTTTTTTTTTTTTTTTTTTTACCTGGAACATAGAATTTTCAAATTTTCAAAAAGTAACGCACCGACATTTACCAATTAGAACACCATTTAACATTTTCCGAAGATTTTACTGTGTACATTAGGGGCGCGAATGGGGGGGGGAGGATGTGATGTTGGGGCACGTACACAGTAAAATCTTCGGAAAATGTTAAATAATGAATATTTTTTTAATCAAAATGAACAATATTTTTTTAAAATCAAAATGAATGTCAACAGCTTAAAAAAAATCGTCTCTTCAAAAGAACGTGTTTTAAAGAGTCGATGTTGTCTCGCATTTTCATTAGTTTTGTATGCTGTAAAAATTTTTTTTAAATATTAGTAATTTATTTGAAGCTTCTTTTGAATGGTAAAAAACTTAGGATGATAATCTTGAATTAAATTATAGTTACATCGTGTTAAATACAGGGGGGGAGCACGTTAAAACTTACTTTGCTGAATGGAGATGGTGTAAAATCTTTTTTTTTTACTGCATTATAATTCTTTATCTTTCGAAAATGAAAATACTGTCACTTTTTGGTCCTTTACGATAATTTCCTCGGCAATTTGGAACGATGCACCGTGAAGGCATTTTAATAAAAAAAGAAATATTACACTGACTTCAAGACATTACGAGTGACTACCGGTGACAAGCAACTAAGGGACTATCCGTGATGACGTCAGCAGATTAAATTATTTTTGCCCACCGGCCATCTTGTCTTTTAAGACGGTCTTGGCCTAACCCGTTTATTTGCAATCATAAAACATCAGAAAAAAACTGGCTACGACCTCTGATTATAAAGAACTATAATTAGTCACATGAGGATTAGTGGTGTAAGGGAAGTAACTCTACCCAATATTTTATAGTGGGCGATTTTGTTACTAACGGAAAAATCACTTATTTGATGGGAGTAGGTGATGTGGCTAATTCTCCAATCAGAGGGAACCGGATTATGACATATCATGCAAGGATTGGTTGGTGAGAACACCTAGACCAGCTAGACTTACACCAACCCTCCCTTTATAAGGCACTGCAGAGCAAGGAAAAATCAGTTTTGCTAGAATTGGCAGTGAGTTTGTTGCAGGACTAACGCGTGTGTCGATGTTAATCCCGCAAATTCCCCGGAAATAATAATAATAATAATAATAAAGGAGGGAGTTGAGTGTTGAATAATAAGAATAGTGATAATAATCGAGTGGTGATAGTGTAAAATATCAGAAGAATCAAGCAAACAAAGAAGAATGGATAAATTATTTACAAAATTTATTTTTTTATAAAAGATTGTAAATGAAAAGAGAAGATACAAAAGTTTCTTCTTGGTCGAAAAGTCTCTCTCTGTGACTGAGATAATTCAAGGTTTTCAATGTAATAAAAAAGATAGTTCCTCAACTGAGGGATAAAAAAATCTATATGTGATGAAGTAGAAAAGTCCTACGACTGAATTAATTGAATTTTTTTTTTTACGTATTGAAATAATCAAGGAAAGTCTTCAACTGAATTAATTGAATGTTCTGAAGGAGACAAGAGTTCTTGGTTAGAAATAACCAGTCTTTTTACAAAGAATTAAACTATAAAAGGTCCACCGCTTACTTAGCGGGGAGATAGAAAAAGGTAATAAAAAAAAGTCCATTAGGGTTGCAAGTCCGTATCCACGTGGAGGAATTAATTGACAAGCGCGCGTGTGTTTAACGTCCAAACACGGACAGGTCGATGTTGATGTTTACGCCATGGTGTTCAAAGGTCGATCCCGTTTTGGGCAAAAAATGCCCTTTTTATACTTGTTCGACACACTCCAGGGAGGCATACAGAAAAAAATATTTTTTAAAATTTGTTTTCCCTGTAATCCGATTGGATGAAAAGAATAACATTCTTATGACGTAAGATGCTCTAACTGACGTCCACACGATAACTGGAAATTTGTTTAAGAACCACTGAATTTGCGTAGGTGTGCAAAGAAAAATGTATGCACAGCTGATACATATTTGTGGGAGTTGAAAACTCCCAGCCTAACTCAATTGTCACCCTTTTACTCAGAAGAATGACCTAGCTACATCACTTCCTGTTCCCCATATTTCTTCCTCTTTCGCGCTGGACCTTTGAGCAGTCAAAATGTAACAAATACAAACATGAGACACCACCGCGTTCCTGACTAGCCAGTCAACCGCAAGTAACGTTACTCATCTTTCAATGAACTCTTATTCTTTCTATCACTCCTTCATGTATATTTATGTAAATAAATTGCATTTCTTTCGCTGATATATAATGGTATATTTTCGTCTTCATTATGTGACCTTTTGTCTTTCCAATTCCTCTACCATTAAATACATCCACCATTACACACATGGGGACAGGGTCGTCTATCACGCAGCAGACCATCCTGTCCCCAACATCTGGAAGCTAAAAGGAAAGAAAATGGAAAAGAGCATGCAGATGTATGTGGATCAAGAGTATTGAAATGGAGAGGAAAGAGAGAAAAAAAATTTTTTTAAGAGGTGTCGAAGTCTGCGTATTTGCGTGGAAATACTACATAACAACCACTTCGAGTCGTGCGAATTGCAGGTGTAGGTGCAGGTTCAGGGTCTGGGGAGTGTATGTCTGGTTCATTACGTGGTGTGGAAGCAGCAGGGGTAATGACGACGTCTAAATCTGGTGTGATGATCGGGTCAGAGCTGGGTATGATTACTAGTTCTGAGTCTGAAAAACTGGCAAAAGGAAAATTAGAATCATATGAGTTTTCCAAGAAGGCGGGTTTTACACGATCTATGGCGATCGTGTCACGTTTACCATTGCGGTCGATG
The DNA here is from genome assembly GCF_053919585.1 of Euprymna scolopes. NCBI lineage: Eukaryota > Metazoa > Mollusca > Cephalopoda > Sepiida > Sepiolidae > Euprymna > Euprymna scolopes. The sequence goes on along the minus strand of NC_136487.1, from coordinate 192,234 downwards.
ATGAAATACTTCTCAGAACGTTCTAAAACGAGATACAGTCCATCGTAGAGTGGTGGAGAGGTCGTCATATTGAGTCAATGTGGACGAAGACATACTTGTATGAATGGAGATTAGGTGGGTAGTATGGTTTGGAAGTAACCTTGCGAGTTTCAAACGGTCAGCATAACCGGAGGTGGTGGCAGGTACAGATCTGTCGACTGTGAAAAATTCCCCAGGAAGGCAAAGAGTGGTTCCAAAAACCATCTCTGCTGGTGTAGTATTCAAGTCGTCTTTAATAATGGACCGGAGTCCTAGAAAAACGTGCGGTAAATGTTCACTCCAGTGATGCGGTTCGGGCTGAGCAGCTAGTGCAGCTTTTAGTTGACGATGAAAGCGCTCTACCATATCATTAGCAGAAGGATGATAGGTGGTGGTTGCAATGTGGGAAATTCCGAAAGATTTGCAAAGTTCTCGGAAGGTGTGTGACGTAAACTAAGAACCTCCGTCGGTGGTAACAGTGGTGGGTACACCAAAGTTAGAGATCCAGTTCTCTACAAATGCACGGGCTACGACTTCTGTTAAAATGTCGTGCAAAGAAATTGCTGCTGGCCAACGTATAAAACAGTCTACCATGGTGAGCATATAGCGATGACCAGCGGAAGGTTGCAGTGGACCTACAATATCCAGGTAGACATGTGAAAAACGAGCATCAGGTACAGAAAAGTTGTGTCCATGAGTCCATTTGCATATGTTGATGTTCATGCTGGGTCAGAAAAAGCGAGCTGCGATGAACCTGACTGTTGCGCGCTTACCGGGGTGTGTCAGATTGTGGAAATGCCGGAAAATGCGCTTCCAACACGATGGAGGCAGGTAAGGTCGTGGATGTGCAACAGATCTATCGCACCAAATAAGCTTGTCCAAGAATGGGACTGGTGTCTTTTCTAGCGGAATTGTTGAAGTCGACATAAAGTCTGTGAGTGACGCATCACGTTCTTGCTTTGTTGTGATGTAGTCGAAGTCAAGGGGTGGTTTCTGAAGACTGTTGAGATCGCAAAAACGTGAGAGTGTGTCTGCCACAATATTCGTTTTACCAGGTAAATACTGTATATCAGCAGAATATTGTGTGACATAGTCCATCTGTCGTAATTCATGTGGTGTATGTTTCCAAGAAATAGATGACATAAGAGCAGCAATTAGTGGTTTGTGGTCAGTGAAAATCGTGAATTGTCTCCCTTTCAACATGTAGTGGAAATGTTTTACTGCTAAGTACATGGCAAGCAGTTCTCAACCAAAAACGCTGTACTTTTGTTGGGTCGTACTTAGCTTGGCGGAAAAGAAAGACAAACGTCGCGTTTCACCGTTAACTATCTGATTGAGCACAGCCCCAACAGCTACATCAGAAGCGTCTGTTGAAAGAAAGAGCTTAGCTGCTGAGTCAGGGTCGATGTAGGAAAGTTTAGTGTAGCTCACCAGTGCGGTCTTGGATGCATAGAAGGATGAGAGAGCTTCGTCTGAGAGAAAGAGGGTCTTTTTTCGCGTGCGAAGAGAATTGATGTGAGCAGTTTGGAATGAAACGGCGGTAATAGTTCACAAGTCCAACATAACGATGTAACTGACGCAAGGAAGTGGGCACTGGGAAATCCTGGACTGCTAGCACTTTCGAAGGCAAGGGTGTAAGTCCAGATTTGTCGATCCGATGTCGCTAAAATTTTAACTATACCAACAAAGTATTGTAGGAGTTAAAAACTCCAAGCCTAACTCGATTGTCGCCCTTTAACTCAGAAGAGTGACCTAGCTACGTCACTTCCTGTTCCCCATATTTCTTCCTCCTCGAGCAGTCAAGATGTAACAAACACCAGTCCGGTGGCCATGAGCCACCACCGCGTTCCTGACTAGCCAGTCAACCGCAAGTAACGTTACTCATCTTTCAATGAACATGCTCATAAAAGTTTAACAACCTACGTTCCAAAAACATTCTTAAAACGTTCTCACTGTCGCAAATGTAACATATATCGTTAAATAATCAGCGAAATATACTCAAAAAAGAAAGAAAAAAACAAAACAAAAAACGCAATTTCCAAAAAAAAAGGAGAAAAATTTTGTTCGTCGCATTTCAATTTTACGTCTAAACACGTGCGTCAATTATCTATCGTCCGCCATTTTGATTTTTTTTACCACTCGTGGACAACTAATGTAAACAAATCACCTTGAAAGAAAAAAAATCTTTTTCCGTCACAGCCTAAATAATAATAATAATAATAATAATAATAATAATAATAATAATAATAATAAAAGAGAACAATAAGTTGTATCTATATTCACGCACATAAAAATATAGATATTTTATTCTCTTCTTCACATTTTTATAACGAAGTGTATCTTTGAACAACAATGTCCGTTAAAACCTCAATGATACCAACGGACTACTATTTTCACGGTACATTTCCATTTTTCTCGCAAACGATGCACTTTGCCATTATAATCCAAACAGGAAAATAATTTTAATTACGTCATGAATACAACGTGCGCTCTGAAACATTCTTATAGTTCTTTTTTTTTTTTTTCGTCATTTAATTCAAACTTTTATTCTGTTCTCCGTCATAATCGAAGCAAAATATGACCTCGAGAACCTGAAAGGTCAATTTTTCCGGTTGCCTTCATTCTTAATAATCAGTTTGTTCAACAAAACTATTTTCCGAGGACCAGTTCTTGTTTACCGTAGCTGAGAAACACTTCGCACGAAGAGACATGATTATGCACATGTAACGAGCACCTGCAACGAACGAATGTCACACTATAGCACAGACGTAACTCCAGCGACATGCATCCACTGCTACAACGAACGAAAATTACTTCCTTATTTGAACGAGGTTCCTAACAACTTCAACAGCAATTTCAACGTGTTTTCCACGTATTTTCAATGCCAGAAATTATATATGAATTTTGCTATGGATGAAGAAGTCTAACAAACATACCATCACGCACGCGTTTTATATATGGATTTTGCTGTGGACGACGAAGTCTCAAAACGTTCCATCACACATGCGTTTTAGCTACGTATCAAAACCTTAAACTTTCTTCACTTTATCGAAATATATTTTTTTGCCATCTGCTAATAAAAAAAAAAAATTTCAGCTTTCAATTTCATCATGGAGAACGTGTGGCAACAAGCCCACTGCAAAACTCAAATAGCAACTCTCATGCTATTTCAACTCCAGTTTTCCACAATTATGGAAAGGAAAAAGCGACAAAAAGCCTCTCCAGCATCATGTTATGCGCATCAAGCCTCTCCACGACATATCAACCCTTTCCAGCAACACCTCACAGGATATTAACCTTTTATAGCAACAAACGCGACAACAAACACAAAGATCCTCACCAAACACTGTACACATTTGGATTTCACAACGATTCACCTCACCTCACTGAAGTTCTCCAGCTAACATGAGTAAGCTTCATCATGCACACTGATACACTCATCCTGGATGTTCAGACCGTACCGACCCACTGAGTACGCCCGAGCACCTGAACAATGTTGATACCGCTCTCTACGAATGGACAAATTTCCTCGCAGACCCACTTGTGACCGTAAGCGTGTAGTCGACACATTCGCGACCAACGCGAACCAACTGCAACCCATTGTGCTGACCCTTGCGCATGCTTCATAGACTCCGTGGCAATTAGTCTATGACCGCATCACTTGCACTCAAACTTATAACGTCATTCCTGTGACCATTCCACAGTTGTACAAGTTTGAACACCTTTTTCCTGATATCCTTTAACGTCACAACTTTATCTTTTCATCCTGCTACTTAATAAATAAAAAAAATTTTCCTCGTTCTCTATACAGTGGACACACACTCACACATATATATGCATATTTTTCTCCAATTTTCTTTTCTCTAGCTTCCAGCTAACTAGGAAGGGATTATTGTGGGAGTTGAAAACCCCTAGCCTAACTCGATTGTTGCCCTTTAACTCAGAAGAGCGACCTAGCTACGTCACTTCCTGTTCCCCATATTTCTTCCTCTTTCGCGCTGGACCTTCAAGTCAAGATATAACAAACACCGGTCCAGTGGCCATGAGACACCACCGCGTTCCTGACTAGCCAGTCAACCGCAAATAACGTTACTCATCTTTCAATGAACTCTTATTCTTTCTATCGCTTCTTCATGTATATTTATGTAAATAAATTGCATTTCTTTCGCTGATATATAATGGTATATTTTCGTCCTCATTATGCTACCTTTTGTCTTTCCAATTCCTCTACCATTAAATACATCCATCCACCATTACACACATGGGGATAGGGTCGTCTATCACGCAGCACACCATCCTGTCCCCAACATATTTATACATCCACGCGTGCACAACTGGGTTTTACTGTTGAGGCAGCGCGCCATTATTTTGTTTTGGAGTAGATTCGACGCGCATGCGTCGGGGCTACAACAAGATTGGAGAAAGTTTTTGTTGACTGAATTGAGAGCTCACGTTATCGTCCACCATCCCCATACCTTTGCATGAAAATACCATTTACTGACTGACTGATAAGCAAGAAAATATCGGTTGTTAAAAGCAAGAAAAAGGCCCCGTTTGAAGAGCTCGTTTGAAAAATGCCTGGAAAAGAAAAATATAATCTATATTTTTATTTTATTTTTCCTGTTGATAACTGTAAAAATTTATTTTTTCTTGTAATAATTAATCCTCATCAGGAAAACTACACCCAGCGTCTGCATCGAATTATTCATCATTGTTAACTTGTATTAACTTCAGAAAATCAGATAATATGGTATCACTGCACAAATACTTAACATAATTAAATCTTTCTTAAGTAAGAGAAGAATCCAGGTTGTCCTCGACAGTCATACATCTAAACAATATAAGATAAATGTGGTATTACCTCAGGGGTCTATCCTGGGATGTTTATTATTCCTAATATTCACAAATGACCTCCCTGATAAAATTGTTTGTGAGATGGGTATATTTGCTAATGACACCATGCTCTATAACAGACACAAAGGGAAAACAAATGAACACATATCTAAGGAAATGGCAAAAAACCTAGAGGAAGACCTCTAATCTCTAGTGGAATGGGTGCAGGAATGGATGGTTACATTCAATGCTGCCAAGACTAAGCTTGTTTCCTTCAATAATTGCAAGAAACCTTCTCAGCAAATAATAGCAATGGGTAAAGAAACATTACCTGAAAGTATTCCTTTTAAACTCCTCAGCCTAAAGTTCACAGGGAACATGGGTTGGAACAGATACATTGAGAGCATCGGCTGGGAAGGTGGGCTCTCTCTACCGTGCTAAAAAAACTACTTACACCTGAAAGTAACCTGTGCCTATATAAGGCCACTATTCGCCTATGTAAAGAGTATTGTTACATTTGGGAAGGTGCATCTGCTACTAATCTCTCCTGGACAGGGTTCAAATGAGAGTCGCCAACCTGATAGTTCTTGAATTGTCACCTAAGCTTCAACCTCTGTCCATCTACGAAATGTTGCATTCCTCTGCCTATTCTACAAGTATTTTAATGGTAAATGCTCTGACAAACTACAAGCACTCGTACCCGCTTCATGTAAATACCCCCAACAAACCCAACAAGCAACGAAATCCCACCACACATAGTACAGATCTCTAGATGTAAGAAAGCCTTCTACTCCAATAGTTTTTTCCCCAGAACTGCTAGTTTTTGGAACTCCCTTCTGGGATTCTGCTTTCCCAACTGTACTGACATGCAGAAGTTCAAATGTAATGTGAACAGTCATCTTGCTGCCCATCTCCCTATATAGTATCCCTGCAACTCATGTCCCCGATAGTAGCCCCTACATCAAAGTGACACTGTGCCTTGTATGGAATAAAAATCGAATAATAAAAAAAATATTGGAGCAGATGTCGCTAGGGGCAGTCTGCTGAAACTGCTGGAATTCATACAGCTTGACTTGGCTTTAAATAATGTTGTGAAAGACCGCTAACATGGGAAAAATTCTGATGGAGGATGGTCAGTAAAGTTCCGCTGCACCCTCTGTTGGAACCAGATCAGAGATGAGAAGAAAAGCCTGGAAGGCTGAGAGCAATCTGTCCGAAGTGTGGCTATTTTAGCCCCAAATTTGAGTGGTGCACTGACGCTGCAGGTCGCAGATTTGGGATTTAGAAAATAGGATGACATGGTTCCCCATGATCCCTCAAATAGCAAGGTCGGAAGAGTCAAGATCGTCTCTGTCCAAAGAAGGGAAAATTGAGAGTGAAGGGGGGGGGGCATAGTTAAAGGAGTAGGGGTAGTAATTAGTGAAACTGCCAACCTTGTAATTTATGTAAGATAACTACTAGGCATTTAAAATGAATATTTCTGATTTTTAAATTGTGTTCGATCTTTTGAAATCATTTAACGTGAATATTTCTTATTTAAAATTGTGTTTGATAATAATTCGTAAACATTTTAAGTGAATACTTTTAATATTATGTTTAAGATTACCTAGTATGCATTGAAAATGATTGTCTCTGATTTTGAAATTATGTTCGATAATAAATTATGTGATTTAAATGATTATTTCTGATTTTTTAGATTATGCTTAAGAATAAATTGTATGCGTTTAAATGAATAATTCTGATTTTGAAATTGTGCTGAAAATAACTTGTAAGTAGTTAAAAGGAATTCCTAATCGTACAGTTTATTTGTGATGCTCACAATGGGCTCTATGGACTGATTATTCTGATTTGGTGGTTGGGAATGTGGTTGTCTGCATGTTGTTTTGCTTCTTGACAATAATTTAAGGGTTGACCAGCAGTCTCCTCTAGAGAAGAAAGCTAATAGAAAATGGAAATAAAATGCTGATATGTATATTATAGGCGCGTTCTGGTGCCAGTCTGCTCTTGGCGATAAATTGATGAATTTAAAAAAATTTAAACTTATATTTCTCTGAATTAAATTGAAAATTAAATCGAAACAATTTGAAAATTAAAATTGATACTTCTGATAATCAAATTGTGAGCTGATGTTATTTTGAAAATTTATTGAAGGTAAAAAATTTCAAATTGATACTTCTGAAAGAATTAGATTGAAAAATTTAAAGGCAATTAAACTATTCTTTAGCAAAAAGAAATTGCCGATACAAAGGGCAAGTGAGCATATGCTGTATGTTAACAGACTTTCTATGATACAATTAAAAAAAACGAAAATAAATAGAAACGAAAAGGTAGCTAAGTTCTTATATGAATAGTACTAGACTATGCACATATTTTGCAAGCATATGACATTTATCAATTGTATACTCTTTCATATGTACCACTATACTTTATTTACATGAACAGGAATATTCACATACTGTGCAAGAAAAGTGTTGTTCCCTGGTGGGAGTTCTTATATTAATAAGTATATATATAATTTTTAAAAACAATGTCTTTTCTCTTTTCCCAAGAGTGATTTCTTGTATGTTTCATATATTTGATTTTTAAGATTACACACTTCACAACAATGAGGCTTTTCCCCAATGTGAGTTCATCATATGTGTCATTAAATTTGATCTTTGAGAACAAGAATATTCACAAACTTCACAAGTATATGGCTTTTCTCCAGTGTGAGTTCTAATATGTCTTACCAACTTTGATTTTTCAGAACAAGAATATTCACACACTTCACAAGTATATGGCTTTTCCCCAGTGTGTGTTCTCATATGTGTCACTAAACTTGATTTTTCAGAACAAGAATATTCACACACTTCACAAGAATGTGGCTTTTCCCCAGTGTGAGTTCTCATATGTTTCACTAAATTTGGTTTTTCAGAACAAGAATATCCACACACTTGACATGAATGTGGCTTTTCCCCCGTGTGAGTCTTCATATGTTTCACTAAACTTGATTTTTGTGAACAAGAATATCCACAAACTTCACAGGAATGTGGCTTTTCCCCAGTGTGAGTTCTCATATGTGCCACTAAATGGGATTTTTTAGAACAAGCATATCCACACAGTTCACAAGAATGTGGCTTTTCTCCAGTGTGAGTTCTCATATGTTTTACTAAATTAGATTTTTCAGAACAAGAATATGCACACATTTCACAAGAATGTGGCTTTTCCCCAGTGTGAGTTCTCATATGTTTCAATAAATTTGATTTTTTTGAACAAGAATATCCACACACTTCACAAGAATGTGGCTTTTCCCCAGGGTGAGTTTGAATATGTTTTAATAAACTTGATTTTGGAGAACAAAAATATGCATACCCTTCACAAGAATGTGGTTTTTCTCCACTGTGTACTTGCATGTCTACCGAAAATAGATACTTGAACAAGACTATTTCCGCACTTATAAATAATTTAACATATTTTCTTCACTTTAATCTTATTTTAGAGATATTTAACAAAATATAAATTATGTTAAGTGAAACGCCACTGTTTTCAAGAAGATAGCATTTATCTAGTTTTACTTCTGTAAGAGATATGTGTTAATACAATAGTTTCCCGTACTTTATAAAATACTATCTTTTCCAATATCACATATATTTCTGTAATTTGTGATTCTATCTCTTCATACCTTTTTAAATATGTAAACATTAACACATTTCATGAGAAGAAATATTTTCAAAATGTGTGACGTTTTCATTACTATTCATCAAAATTTGTTAAATAGTAGTACACAGTAAAATAAATCTTTCCACATATGCCGCTGTTACTTTTCATATAAGGAAAACAATTTTCTGTAGAATAAGGTTATAAAATATTGATCCATTATCATCCACTGAAGACGTTCAAACAGGAACATCTGTAAATAAAAAAATAAAACGAATTCAATAGTTTTAGGATTTGCATTAACATATTTATATTGTTTGTTCTTGCCAATAGTTTTGGATTAAACTTACATGTAGATTAATTTAATCCAAAAATCATATTAGACACTTAAAAAAACATAATCAGATATTTTCTACCTTGACAAAAAACCAGTCCATACAAATGTTCTTTCAGAGAAAATTATAACTATCATTTTTTTTCGTGATGAGAAAATAAGAAACACGGATATGAATACTCTCACACACACACACACACACACACACACACACACACACACACACATATATATAGTGAATGAATGACAAAAGTCTATATTCCAAAGTTCATGATATTGACCATCTTATAATTTATTCCTTCAATTCAGTTTACATTTACAATTTTTGATAGTATCTGTTTAGTACATCACTTTTAATCATGTCATTTTATTTCCTTTTGACGGAATACATTTTATATTTTATTTTATTTCCCTTTGACGGATTGATTGTTGCTATTGCTTCTGATGAGTTAAAGGCAAAATAGATTCACTGATTGATATAATAATTAAGTAATAGATTTTTTGCTACGAAACAGATACTGTCATGAATTGTAAATGTCAACTGAATTCAAGAAATTAATTATAAGATGGTAAACATCATGATCTACGGCATATAGACTTTTGTATGGACGAAAAAACGCTTTGGATAATCACAGATTTCAAGGTAGTTCTACTAAAATAGCCATATTTTTTAAACCAAAGCACTTCAAGTCTTCAAATTACTACTGTTTTGTTCGGAAATGAATATACTTTCAAATGAATTAATAAATATAAATGTACATTATATATTTTAAGAGTTTTAAGCAAATAAAGTGATAAAAATGTGAACGTCATAAAATGGCGTTTTCAGTAAGGTTTTGTAATGACCCCCCCTGTTTTCTAAAGGTCCGTACCGTGATTGTATGAAGTATTTCGTCATGAGATTTGGGAACCAATTAGAAGAGGTGTTAATCTTAATACTGTCAAGTGTCCGAAATATTTTGGATGATTTCTTTTTTTGTCGTGTTAAAAATAAGACTTTAATATGACGAGTATCGACCATTTTGAAAAAAAATTCTTCGGACACCCAATAGTAAGTAAATCAATCTTTTTACTATCTTTATCAATTAAAAGTATTATTTTATGTTGAGTAGGACCGCGGTAATTGATAATTTAAAAGGACCTACCCGAAAAAAAAAATTGTTTCTATTTCTCGAAGTTGGTCAAATGAAGTTAGTATTATTAGCAGCAGCAGCAGCAGCTCCAGCCTGTAGAATCAGCAATAGCACAGTGTAAACAACATGCGTTCTTTAATTTTTATTCAAGAACAAATTAAGAAAAACATGAAAATATGAATATAAATGTTCTTATGTTTAATTAGAGCTATTTTGTTATCAGAATAATATTAGTTTAGAACTATTCGGTTTTCAGAATGTATAATAACAACAATCCCAACCAATTCGGCATTATGAATCTGTTGCAATTTCTCACATTTCTCGTCAAATTTAAAAACATGGTTAAAAAAAACAAAATAAACTTTTGTAGATATATAGCTTGCATGCACTTTTATTCTTTAAATTAGTTATGAACAGTGATTTAAAACAATGTTTTACTGCGAACAGCCACAAATGTTTTTTTTTCAAAATCAAAATAAGTATCAAAATCTCGTTTATACATAGATTCGAAAAAGTTGTCAAAAAACAAATATATAACAAATAAATGTTATCGAAGGCAAGATAAGTTACTTTTCTACCTAACTGGATAATTTTCTAGTGTTTTTATTTAATGTAACATGTTTATTCAGCTCGAAAAACGTACAGTGTTTACCGATGTATTGGAAAATTAAAAATGGCGCCCGGCCCGACTCTCTTTGACACGGTAAGTTTGAGAAAAGGAGTTAAAAATAAAAAAAACTATACAAAATACTGTTAAAAACTCACCGAATATATGTCAGCCCATGTCATGGTAACATATATTAAGCGAGTTTCTAGCAGTATTTTGTCTACTTTTTTTTTATTTTTAACTCTTTTCCCCAAACTTACCATTTCAAGAGAGTCGGGCGGGCGCCATTTTAAATTTTCCAAAACATCGGTAAACACTGCTTTCAAGCTGAATAAACATAAACATGTTACATTAAATAAAAACACTAAAAAATTATCCAGTTAGGTACAAAAGTAACTTGCTTTTAATAACATTTATTTGTTATATATTTGTTTTTTTGACAACTTTTTCGAATCTATGTGTATTGTAATACAAACCCTCAAAATATCAATATTCTTGAAATTTTAAAAGCAGTTAGAAAACACATCAAACTACAATTAGGAAGCTTTTTATTTCGTTATTTTTTTTCTACTTATTAAGCGAAAGATATTTTTACAATCTGCTCCAGCGTAGTATAAACGGCCTATGGAATTAACACCTTCAACCTCGAAAATAGAAATCAACAAATTTATGGTATTTTCTTTGACTTCACCTCTAATCCAAATTATGTGTGGCAAGTCTCCTCCTAAAACACTCTTTAACCCTAACAATAACACTAAGTTCGAGTGGCAAGCCCCCCCAACAAAATACCTCTGTAAGCCACATACAAGCATCTAAAACAAACAAACAAAAAATAGATCCTTCCTTAAAGAAAAATACACATAAAAATAAATTCGTTAACTGTCCTAAAATGCTAGAATGGCCAGGAAATGGTGAATTATTTTACATTAAATTTTTGTGAAATAAACCGCTCCCCCCTCTAATATTGTTTTTGTTAGCTTTGTCTCTGTCAAGTTTTCAATATGTTCACACATAATTTTCCTTAGCCCTACAATTAATTCAAAGTCCGAATGGCAACCCTCCCCATATTCTCATTGCATAGAAACCCTCTTAAAACTACACATAATCATCTAAAAAAAAGAAAAGCATGCATATTTTCCCATAGAAAAAAAACAGTTAACTGCCCTAAAATGCTAGAATGACCTGTAATAGGAAATTATTTTACATTCAATTCTAAAATAATTTGTTTATCTTTCATTAAAGTTTTTCATGGCATTTTATACATAATTTCCTAAAAAGGTAGAATCACATTTTGGAGGGGTGGTCAGAAGGAGTTGAGTGGGGTTAAACAGAAGGTGTTAATCTACAATAATACCAAAGAAATATTGTAATATATTCATTTTTAATGGTCTTATGTTTAGATTTAAGTTTTTTGTACATAAAGCACATTACAATTCAACTTTGAGTTCTCCAACTTCTTTTCTGTTTATGGATACATGGTATTTTTAAGGAATTGCTGCACATTTATGCACATTTACTGCAGATTATTTGGAAACCATAAACTTTGGGAGATTTTCAGTTGCATATTCTGATTCCTTGTACAAAAATACACTTATACGGTAAATTTCATTGCTTAGTCTTGTGTTTTAACAAAGATATGACATTTTTACTGAAAAAGTAGTGTAAAAAATGTGACGAAACGCATATGGTCTTAAAGAGGGAAAAATATCCAAACGTGTGAGGCACAAAAATAGCCATAACTTCCTTAATTTTAATCAGATTTTAAAAATTTAAAAAGATTCTTAGCTCATCAAGCTCTTTCTATGCATACCAATATTGAAATATTTTAAGCTATTTCAATTTTTTCATGTGTATTGCTACTTTTGTCTTTTATTCATATATTACTCTGTAATTACTGTGGAGAAAGAAGTGGCTTACCGTTAAAGCGGCTGCGCGTTTGTGCATGTAAAGCACAAATTGAGAATCAAGATGGCGCCCGCATGCGTTTATGTGGAAAAAAGTCTCGGGGAATCTCGGAGAATCTCGTACCCTGATTCCAGAAATAACGAGGAAAGAAAAGCGGGAGGACAGACGATTTTTAGTCACTAAAGCGAACGGACGTGTGTAAAAGAAGAGGTAGAAGAAAAGAGTGTGGTGAACGAAACAAACAACGACTCAGTTGAAAGTAGAGTTGTAACGAACACAAGCTATTCCGGCATGACGTCAGGATTTGACCCCAAGCTAATTCCCCTGTTTGATGGCAGTAGCACTGATCACTCAGTGCAGGAATGGGTGGAAAAAGCAGAATTAATATGTCAGCTCAGTGGGGTGAAGCGTATGGAATGCGTGGTCCCAATGCGCCTCACTGAGGGAGCATATGCAGTATATCAGCAGTTGGCTGATGAGAAGAAAACAGATTTTGCCTGCATCAAGTGTACCCTTTTTACAGCATTTGCATTAGATCCAGTTACTGCATGGAAGGAATTCATGGCCCGAAAATTACATCCCGGGGAAACGGTGGATGTGTATCTGGCTGAGCTAAAAAAGCTATTGGTCCTTTTTGGAGGGATGTCAGACAAAGGCTTGGTGTGCGCCTTTGTTGCAGGATTACCTAAGAGTGTGGAAGATCTGCTCCGTGCCTCATCCCAAGTGGACGAGATGGACATATCGGAAGTATTGGCGTGGGCATGAGCAATGCTGAAGAAAAGCCCTAACACTATAGACCAAGCGGCAGCTGTACAACCATCACAGGTTGGATTGCAGGACCTGGGCACAGCTACAACCTGCTATAAGTGTGAAGGACCCAACCATTTTGCCCGTGATTGTCTTTCGTCACGTCAATCAACTCGGAAACTTGACGGGACGCAGTGCTATAAGTGCAAAAAATGCAGACACCTGGCCTGCACCTGTCCGGGAAATGGGCAAGGGGAAGAAGCTACAGCGCCAGTCTTCTCCCTAGATCGTCATTGAGCAGAGCGCTACCCACTGTAAGCATATACATTAATGTAAGTGAGCGCCTCGTGCTTGTGGACACTGGGTGCACCCAGACCCTCGTAAGCAAGATATGCTGTGCCACTTGGAAAGCAGAGAGAATTCCGGTACTAACTGTAGGTGGAGGGTCACTAGCCTCTTGTGGGGTGAGCATTATCCACGCAAGCATCAACAACTGGCCTGCAATAGCCGTGTGAGCCCTGGTTGTGGAGGGAGAGCTTCTCGGGTACGACCTATTCCTGGGTATGGACTTGATTACACAACTGGGTGGAATTACTGTGGACAGAACCGGCAAGGTATACTTCTCCCGATGTGAGGAACACGTTTGTGCTGCCATAACTCTCAACGAGTCTGACTTTCATGCAGAGTATGATAGAAATACCGATGCATGGACGGCGTCTTGGAAGTGGTCAAACGATCAGCTAACAATATCCTTGCGGAATCAGTTATCGGAATATCCCCCACCCATGTGGCTAAGGGAACAGTATGAAGAAGAACTGCAAACGTGGATCGACAATGGCTGGCTTCTTCCATACCCAGAGGATGAGCTTGGCCCCCCGCGAGGGCTGATTCCCTTGATGGCCGTCGTACAAGAGACCAAACAAAAGATCTGCCCCGTCCTAGACTACCGTGAGCTCAATGAGCCTGTCGACCCATATACGGCAAGGGCTGATGTGTGTGCACTCAAATTAAGGGAGTGGCGACAGCAGGGATTGAACGTGGCAACTCTGGACCTACGCAGGGCCTATCTGCAAATACGCATTGAGAAGAAATTGTGGCCATTTCAGACTGTGGAAATTGGAGGAACCTGATATTGTCTAACCAGGCTAGGGTTCGGTCTAAATGTGGCACCAGGCATTATGACAGCAATCATGCATGCTATCCGGCAGCAAGATGAGGCAGTGCAACAGGCAACATCCTAATACATCGATGATATATTCGTCAATGAGAGCCTCATGTCAGCGCAATCGGTTAGAATGCACTTTGAGAGCTTTGGACTGACATGTAAGGAACCAGAGCATCTGTGCGATGGAGCAAAAGTTCTCGGCATGCACGTGCGCAATAGCAAGGAGCGACTTTGCTGGAGAAGAGGAAGTCGCGTCCCCAAGGTCCCATCAAACATCACTCAACGAACAGTGTTTTCGCTTTGTGGAAAGATGGTAGGCCATTTCCCTGTGTGCGGTTGGCTCAGGGTGGCCGTGGCGGCCATAAAAAGACGTGCAACAGCCATGTCGTCGGGATGGGACGATGCAGTACACGATGTCACCCTAAGGAGCATGCTGACAGAACTGTCCCCGACGATACAACTCACATTTATGCACAACAACACGTCAACACACGGAAAACTCTTGGCCTTTCTTTCTTTTAACCGGCTTTCTTTGTACTTATGGCTACTAGCTATAAACACGTGCGTGGGCGCACGAACACTGAACTATTCTCTTCAACCAGCCAGCATGATATTAATTCTATCTTCACACAAGAACACCTGTCTCTTTCTTTCTCCTTCAACAGGCCTGACCTATATCTAACTGTCGGATATCTAATCTTCGTCTCCACACAAGGAACTCTTCACGACTACTAAGAGAACATGTGCACGTACGAACACTGAACTCTCTTACTAATACATTTCTCTCTTCTAATAAAGCTACTAACGAAAATGACAAATAAAGTTTGTTTATTAATATAGAATGAAACATCATTCATCTCGTTGTCTCATTTCTATATATGTGTATGTTCAGAAAAAACGTCTTTTTAGCAGACAACAGCTGAAATAATTAACTTCCGGTTTCCATGAACAGCTTTCAGTGACGAAATTTCCTAGTTGATAATAATTTATTAATTTTCAATATCGTAAAGTAATATTTAAATTATTTTTATTAAATTTCTCTTTGTTCACGGAAATATCAATTTGTAATTTTTAAAACTAGGTATTTCTTAAATTTTAACTAAATCCTTAAATTAACTTTATTAGAAACTTATCTTCAGTTTAAAATTTTCGTATGGAATTATTAACCAAAAGTTACTTTTTTAAATTAAAATCAGCCGTTCACAAAGAAATCTTATTAAATCAGAACTCATAATTGTTCAGTTACTTAGTTTAGAAATTATATTTTTGTTCTAACAATGAAGAAACTGTTGAAAGTAAGTATAACTCTTATCAACACTTTTATGATTACCTCCCTTTCCCTTTTACGTTGTAATCCCATAATCCCTTTTTACTCCTCGCTTCTTCCTGTCTTATAAAATAAAATATACTTCTCTTTATACCCGTCACACGCATGTTTGTGTCCTCCTTCAAATCTTTGTTCCAGTTCCTTGTTCACTGAAATGCAACTCGCAACAGGTTATGTGCCCAGGAGAGATAATGGAAGCCGATGGAACAGACTTTTATTTGATGGAGATGAAACCAAATACGAAATTTGGGAGACAAAATTTTTATGTCATTTATGCACGCTCGGCCTAAAGGACGCCATTTTAAGTGTACACCTTAACAGAGACGGAAGCGACACCGAGAGAACTGAAGATGCTTACACCGAACTTGTACAGTTTCTGGATGACAAGAGTTTATCCTTAATACCGAGAGAAGCTACAAATAATGGGAGAAAAGCTCCCAAAATATTACGCAAACACTATGCAAGCATAGGAAAAACAAGAGTAATCTCCTTGTACACCCAACTCATGTCTCTCAAAAAGAAAGGAGACAAAAGCGTCACAGAATAAGTGGTAAGAACTGAGACAATTTTAACAGCTCTGAGATATGCAGGACAAGCAGTTTATCGCCATGATATTAAAAGGACTACCAAGCTGCTACGCCCTTTTTCCAATTTATGTGACACACAACAACAAAGAAATAGCATTCCTGGAATTTAAAACAGAACTCCATGGTTTCAATGAAACATTGAAACAGAAAATCCAGTCGACCAGTGACGAAGTGATGAAATTGACATCGCCTTTTTCAGAGAATACAATGGAGAGCCGTCACCACCATGACAAACGTGAAATATCGTACTTCACATGTGGAGGAAAAAGACATTTATCGAAAGAATGTCCCAACAACAAACACAAACAATGAAAACAGTGGTGTAGTTACTGTAAAAGTAACACCCATAAAAGAGAGTTCTGCCGTTATAAGCAAAAAGATACAATGAAAAAGGCAGCTGACACCGAAGAAAACTCCTTCACATTCAAAATGGAGGACTACTACTATACCCGGAACTTAATACTGCATACGAATCTACTAGTCAACGCAGGGGCCACTTCGCACCTTATAACAGATGCGAAGAAATTGAAGAATATCGACCAACATTCCGTTCTGAGAACCACAACATGGAGTTAGCGGAGGGAACTAAAACCAGTGGCTTAGCCTTAAAAAGAGGAGATGCTGAAGTCTGCCTTTTAAACAGTAATGGAAACTCCATTACGACTACCTTAAAAGGGGCACTACTTATACATTCATATCCACAGGATATATTTTCTGTGAAAACTGCGACCCAAAACGAAGCAACAGCTATTTTTAAAGAAGACTGGACTATACTAAAACATAAAAACCGAACAAAATTCAAAATACACGTGTGCAGAAGACTATACTACCTAAAAACTATGGAAGAAGGAAATGCAGAAGACAGCTGTCATCAATGCCATAATATCCACATGTGGCATAAAATACTCGGCCATTGCAATTACGATGACATAACAAAATTACCTGTTGTGGTTGAAGGGATGAAAATAAGAAATAAAACTGCAAACAACAAAAACTGCAACGTCAGCATCCAAGGAAAATTTTCCCAGAAAAGAAATCTCCCGACAAAAGAGAGAAAAATATTCTGCATTTAGTACATTCAAACCTAGCCAGCCCCATAGAACCAACGGATTTAAATGGGAACAAATACGCCATCTCATTCACTGACGATTTTTCTGGCGCTGTATTTGTATATCTTATTAAAAACAAAAGTGACACCACACTTGCCACCGAAAAATTTCTCACAGATATTTCCCCATATGGCAAAATAAAAATACTGAGGTCGGATATCGGTTCGGAGTTCAAGTCAAACGACTCCGGAAAACTACTCCACTGTAACAACATAAAACACACAAAACCTTAGCGCTATACTCGCCTCATCACAATCGAACAGCCAAAAGAAACTGGCAAACTCTATTCGAAATGGCAAGATGCTTTATCATAGAAAGTGGCTTACCAAAAACACTGTGGAGCTATGCAATTATGGCATCTGCAGTTATACAGAACAGATGCTTCAATAACTGTCTAAAACAGACACCCTATTACAAGATGACTGGGAGAAAACAGATCTTATCAAGGATACACATTTTCGGTTCGCCTTGCTATGCCTACTCCAACATAAAAAGAAAGCTAGACCCAAGGTGCTAGAGAGGAATCTTTGTCGGATACGACAAACAGCCTGGCATATCTTATCTACCACCCAGAAAATGGGAAAGTGTGTAAACACAGACTGGTAAATTTTTTTTTTTTTTTACACAGTGATCACCACTTATTGAAGTGTTTACTTAAGGGGGCGGTTCATTAGGAATTTGTAACGTTGGACTTGAAGACATCCAAGTTGTAATCCGGTGGGAAGCAGGCAGATGGAACAGAGTTCCACAGGCGTGCAGTTCTAAGAAAGAAGCTTTGTTCATGGAATCCACGTTTTGATTTAGGCACAGATATAGGGTAGGGGAAACACCCGTCTAGCTGAATCCACTGTGAAAAATTTCCCCCACTCTTTATCTGTGCCTAAATCAAAACGTGGATTCCATGAACAAAGCTTTTTTCTTAGAACTGCACGCCTGTGGAACTCTGTTCCGTCTGCTTGCTTCCCACCTGACTACAACTTGGATGTCTTCAAGTCCAATGTTAACAAATTCCTAATGAACCACCCTCTTAAGTAAACACTTCATTAAATCTCCACACTAACGTACTGTACTTGCAATAACCCTTATCCCTAAGTGGCTTCCGGGCCTTGATAAGTGGTGACCATGGTGTAAAATAAAAATAAAAAAAGAGATGCAAATAATAATAATGACAAATTTTAGATTAACATTCTCAACTAAATTCCCCTTCCAAAAAGAAATATTACTTTTATAGGTGTTACGTGTGAAACCCTTAAAACACCCAACAGAAAGAAAAGCAGTCATTTTTGTACTTAGTTAGATAAATGTACAAAGATTCTTGTAAAAAGAAATTTTATTCATTTTTATTAATTAGAACATTTTTCTTTCCCCGGTACACCACACTGAGATTAACCAAAAAATGAATTTTGTTTTAGAAGCAAAAACATCGACTTCAGTTCCGTTGTTGGATTAAAAAAAATAATAAACGTGGTTTATCATATCTAATTTTATCTTCATTCGCTAGATGAAAATGTAAAAATAATTTTTTTCTGTAGAAATTTTTTACGATGGAATAAAATTTGGAGTACATTTTGGCGTAGTTTCTGGCAAATTAAAGTGGCAGATTGAAATCTGGTGTGCTGACATCCCAAAAATAATTATCCAATAATTGGTATGCAAAATAAGAAAACAGTGTAAGGAGAGAATAGTGAATAAAGTCTGTTCCATGTCAAAAATATGTTTCTATATAATAACATACTATTTAGAAAAGCATTCTTAACATTAGGAGGGATTTCTGTTAACTATTCTGTACCTTTCTCTTTGAAAAAATGTTAATATTTTTCTCACAATTATACGGATTTGATTGATTATTAAATTGATTTGTGTTAATGTAAAAGAAAAACAAATTACAGATACTACTATTACTACTAATGATTATGTGGCGAAAAGAAAAAAAACAATTATTTCAAAATTTCACAGAGGAAAACTGTTTTGCACATAAAATTAACGTAAAATGATACTCATTTATGGCCCATTCTTCCTTAATTGTCCAAAAACTGAAAAGTAAACAATATACTCGTACAGCATAACATTTTCGATTATGTGTTTCGACTGGCATTTGTTTAATTTATAATTTTGAGCAGCTATCGACGATCTCTCTTTCGGGGTTATTGGGCAGACATTTTTTAAAATTTCTAATCGAAAAAAAACCTAGACTCGATTCTCAGTGACACTCTCTGCTCTAACAAGGTTCCATCCGGTTCTCGAGAACTCAACGGCTCGACTCTCTCAAACATCTTAACTCCTGGCCTTATATTATCTCATTTATGCAAATTAATGCGCAATCAAACCTGCTGATTCATCGCCTTCTCGTCTCCAATCGCTCGGGTTTCGAGTTCGCATATGCAGCCCACCTTCGTGACTGCAGTCACACTCAATTTTCACTACAAAATTCTAACTCAAAGAGGAGACACTAAGTTTGTTTTAAATACAAAACACTCTTTAAAAGAAGTTTAAACACAAATAAATCTATTCAGGTATGTAGAAATCTTGCCTTTAGTAACATTTATTTGTTGCATATTTGTTTATCATTTCTTTTCTTTTCCTGTTAATTGCAGTGATAAATGTACCATCCCATTCTTCCTTTTGTGGAAGTTAATATGTAGATATAATTTCCTTTTTAATTAAGAAAATCTTCAGAACATTTATCTTAATGCATTCTATCCAACCAGAGATTTTCCTCTATATTTTTCATTTGCATACAAAGAGAAGCGCCATAAAACTTTAATTATTTTAGAAGAAGTCAATGACAGATACCGCTAATGTACAGCTAGCGCCAACAAAATTTAAAACCCCGTCCAGAGCATTCTGTCGCCCTTTTCAGTCTTATGTTGTAAATGAACAACTTCTAATAAAAAAAGAAAATTGTTCCTGTTTCGTTTTTTATTGTCAAAAAAAAAAAAAAAAAAAAAATTAAAAGAATCGGTTTGGAATCGGAAATTAGGCTAAAATTTTTCCGATTCTGATACTGATTCCAATACTACAAAAAGTTCTGATTTTCCGATTCCCGATTCCAATTAATTATCCCAACACTAATTTTAACTTAGTCTTTAATTAATAAAGTTACGAGATTATACCAATGAAGGTCAGTGATTTGGGTGGGATGAAAGTAAATAGAGGGGAGGGAATGATGGGTTTGTAGATTTTGGGTGGGATGCGAGTGAAATAGAGGGGAAAGAAATTAAACAGAATATTTATATTTAAGAATTAGACTAAAGATAACCTATAAAAAAAAAACAGATAAATAAAACTAAACAAAATAAAAAGAAAAAAAATAGGGTATAAGAGATATGAGTATGAATAAGAGAAAATATACCTGATATATGATAGACAGAAAGAGAGGATGAAATGAGTAAGTAGCAAATATAATGAAACAAACAAAAAACATAATATATTAGAACAAAGTAATAATATTATAGTCACAATATATATATATAAAATGCTGGAAATTGAGCCCAGTTAGCTCCATTATACCTTAATATAAAGAAATAAAATATAAATAATAACATGCATTTATAACAAGTTAAAACTAGAAAAATAAATAAATAAATAATAAAGTACAATTATCTCCCTTACACAATAAATTACCCAAATTTGGCTGCAGTACTCTAATAAATAAAAACAACATAAAAAATCTTGGTTGCGTTGCGTCGCTAGTATTAATAAACAAATGAATAAAAAAACAAAATACATTATCATAATAGGATAATAAATTTAACCAATAGTATATTTTCTAATTAAAAACAATAAAATAAATAAATAAGAAAATAACATCACAAAAAAATATAGCATAAAAGAAACAATATTTTTTTTTAAATATACCATAACCTACACAGTAAACTAATTACTTCTGACTGCAATACTAGCCTCTTGCTGTGGCCCTGATCTCTTTCACCACCATTGGATAATACTCTCGTTTTCTTTTTGAAAAGGAGAGGTATTTTCTCCCGAAATTAATCAAAGTTCCATACCACCAACAAATTTTATGTAACTCCGGACTTGCCAGCAACTTGGTTTGTTGAGTATTTTTAATAAAAAAAGACTGGATTCTTGACTGATATACGGCACAATCATGTTGACATACCGGTTCTCACCAGAGTACCAAAGTTAAGCAACGTTGAGCCTAGCCAGTACCAGATGGGTAACCATTTGGGAAGGCTAGTATGTACCTTCTGGGAAGGTTGAGCATGGGGCCAGCACCCTCACCCTGTAAAAAGAACTCTTCGCTACAAAAGCATCTACAAAAAGTTGTAGATAGCCTATGCCCTCCTGAGGCTCAAGGGCTATGGATGGATGGATGGATGGATTCTTGACAGCATTCCAGGTTTTTTTTAGACTATTATATAGTGAGTAGGGGAGTGATAACTGAATAAATAATTAGACACTTCTCTCGAACATACTCGTCTATTTGTTTGTTTGTTTGTTTTTCCTCCTCTTCCTTTCCTCATTCGGTCTTTCCATATTGCTCCCAGTTTTTCAAACTTCCACATATTCCTTTACCAGCAATGCCTCAAAGTATCATTTACTTTTATTACAAAAAATAAAAATGCGACGATAGTTGGAGAGGAATGGTAAACATAGTTGATAACATTAATAATACAAAAAGTAGTCTTTACGGGGCTATTAAGAGAATCGTTTCTGTTTTCATATCATAATTTACGACACTAAAACTAACGAACCAACGATATTTTTATTAGATGAAAACATTTTTAAAAAACTGCGGCATCTTTTTTTTTTTTTCTTTCATTTTTTACAACTACCTTCTTTTTTTTTTAATTAAAAAGTAAATGTTATGGTAAGTTTTTTTTTTTTTAATTGTCTTTAACATCACGAAAATGCAACGAAAGGAAATTAAAATTTTTTTCAAACAAAACTTTTTAATAAAACAAGGGTGAAAATATGAAAAAAAGCGACCTTTTTTTAACTGAACAAAGCTTATAATCAACATCTAGTTTTTAACATAAACAATGAATTCAAAGTGTTTTTTAACATATTTTATTAACTGTTTGCTCATATTATAAGCTCTATTTCCTATTTGGTTTTATTGAGCTTTTACATCTGGCTGAGATAATTTTATAAATATTATTTCTTTAATATTTATTATATACTTTAATTTTACCATTTTGGTAAATTTAACTATAATTTCTATTTTTATTTTATATAAATCCGTAATCCTGTCTGTTTGTTTGTTTGTTCACAATTTGATTAATATATACAAAAGTTTCCTCACTTTACTCTTTCATTTATTTGTATATATAGCTTCATTCTTGGAAACTAGATACAATAAAAGGATTATGTGATTTGCATATGGCATTAAGAAAAATCGATTTTATTAAATAGCGGTATCTTAATTAATGTTTCTAGCGAGAGAATTGTTTTCAGTGTTTTATTCAAAATTGTTTTTAATACATTTTAAACAATAATTATATTGCTAACATTTATTTTTTGGGCAATTATTATTTCAACATCGAATTTTTTAAAAACTTTTAGAGTTATTTGACCCTTAGAATCTTCCGATCATTTCATTTGTTTGTTGTTATTATTCTTTAAACGGCTATACAGAAATCGCAAATTTTACGATGTGACCCATCGTTGTTTAATACCTAAAAAAAATAGCATCTACTGCCCCCCCCCCACTGAATTCCACAATTTACACTTTTCTTTCTTTTTTTCACGTTAATCTCATCGATTATAAACTTTAATTTCTAATTAAAGAAAAGGTAAATTTTTACGACGTGACTCGACTCACTGACTCGGCGTCTTTTAACCCCTAAAAAAATTAGGACCTACTTTTTTGGGGCCCTAATACGTTTAAACAATCTTTATAAATAATATGAAAGAAGTAATTTCGAAAAAAAAGAAAATTAACATTTTAAAGTGGGGGGATCACTTTTCTATATAAATTTAACGTAAAAATGAACACCCATTTTTGGCCACAAAGCATTCAACGAGATATATCATCTCGAGCATTTTTTTTTTTTTTTCAAATTTAGCGATCCAGATGGATGGGGCAAAACATGACAAATACAGTTTTTTTGTTTGGTGGGCGTGGGAATTACATTTGAAACATAAAATAATTATAAATTTAATTAATTTTCATGACACCATTCTGTACTTTCACCTTACAATTTTATAAACAAAATAAACCCCAACATATGACAAATTCATTTTTGTTATTTTGGAGGGAGATTACATTAGAAGCATAAAATGATGAAAAATTTAATTTAATTGTTTTGAAATTAATTGTTTTGAAATTAATTGTTGATTTTTTTTTTAGGAGTTCTATCTACTTGATTATTTTTATCTATTTATTTATTTTTGCGATCACGCGGACATTCGCTGTTATCTTTAGTGAAACAAAAGTTCTAATGATTTATTTTTAATTATTCATTTTTAGGGTGGGTATTTAGAGTACTCGGGAAATAGTTTCTTCTATCTGTATCCATTCTGCCGAAATATCTGGTGGAGAGGGTATCAGGTACTTCTTTTAAGGAACGATTAAATTTACATGTTTTTATCCGTTCTTTTATTTATGGAATTGTTGTGAGGGTATCCATGTTACCCATGATGAAAATGATTAGTATAGCAGGTGTGTTCCAAACGGAACTGTATGTAAACCCAGGCAACGCTGGGTACTCATGCTAGTATATATATATATATATATATATATATATATATATATATATATATATATAAATTACAATTCCTCTACAACTACCGTTGTTGCATATTCATTTTTTGTGATGTTAAAAACTAGATGGCGTTATTAATATTATATAAAAAAAAAAAAAAAAGCTTTGTTACATAAAAAAAAAGTCGCCGTAGCCTTAAGTTTTATTGTTTTATTTTTTTAAGGTTAAAGATTATGTTTTTAAACCCTTATCATAAGATTTACTTTTTAATTAAAAAAGGCGATGCAAAGATAAGCGCGAGTCCAACGGGCGTGCCTCGCTCTGACATTCGGAAAATTTAGGTTAACAACCGGTGAAGCTTAGAATATTGGAATTATTACGGAGTCACTAGTGTGGTGCCCTGTGATTGGATGAAAAACAACCAATCACGGGCTGCCATTCTAGTTTCCTCCCCGACCCCTATTTGCGCGGCCCCTTCGAACTTTCGGCCTCTTTTGCGGTTGGGACCTGATTGCGAGTACATCCATTTCGCCAGCTCTCCGCCACCAGAAATACGGGACGCACATGGAGTCCAAGCCGTAATAGCAGCACAGACCAACAAGGCCGCACCTTTTCTCTTTCATACCAACTAAGGACACAGGAAAGATTTAATTGATAAACGGACACATCACATCTGTGAGATAAGTTTCCCGCAAACCCAATTGTTTGCAACACCTTTATTTTCCTTTTTGTAAATACAGTTTTTTTTATAACATTTAACTCTGTGTTTGTTTTTCCTTTCTTCTTGACGTCGTCACATTACTTTGTTACCTCAAACGTTTGGGAAATCCCAATAATTTGCAAACAATTGAAACTAGCCTTTTACGCTAGAGACTAAAAATAACACGTGGAATAATTTAACACGAAATAGATTTGTGTAAATTCAATTCAACCGTGACGTCGCTTGAGGAAGGGAATACAAGCCTATGCTATTTTGGTGTTACTACTGGATCTGTAGAGGTTAATTTCGTCCGTCCCCCCTTTTTTTCTTTCTTTCCTTCCGTTTCCTTCCTTTATTTTGCTTGTAGATATTTGCTCTCAGCAGTATGAATGATTTTAAACAGATAAAGGGCGTTAGAGCCTTGATTTTTAATAGAGATTCCTTTAAAAGGAAAATAACTTCGGCCGTTGATTTAATGTCAGCAGAAGTGTCGCTCAATAACATTTGTTTTAAAAGGCAAGAAATTCTTATTAACAAATGGTTGACGGAGGTCGACGTAATTAATAATAGAATAAGTGAAGCCTGTGAAAAGGCCGATATCAATTTAGAAGATAGCGGTATGTTGGAAGACGAAAAGTTACAGGCGGAGTTCGTTTACAACATATTCAAAAGGCTCACTGAACTGGAAGAGAATATTTCTCCTTCCAATAAAGAATCGGTCCTAGTACAAAATCCACAAATGCCACTCGCAGCCGCGTGCGTTTCAGCCCCACGGTTGCAGTGTGCTAAATTTAGTGGCATAAGAGCTGGTAAATTTGAATTTAAAAATTTCCTAGCTCAATTTGAGAATTGTGTGGACGCCGTACATTCAAAAAAAGCCAAACTATCACTTTTAAAAAGTTTTTTGACAGGTTACGCGTCTCAGTTAGTGTCTCACCTCTCGTTAGAAGATGAAAACTTTGAAGTGGCCATCAATTTATTGAGAAAGGAGTTTTTGGATATTCCTCTCATTATCGATGAAATTTTTAAACAACTGCTGGGTAATACTCCTAAATATGACCCAGAGTTTGCTAACATAAAAAGTTTTTTGTCAGAAATAAAGGCTGACCTAGCTGAACTAAAGACTTCGTATGGTCTGGATTTTTTTGAAGAAAACACTCCTGGCTACGAACTGATTAGCCATGTAATTTTTTCGAAATTACCCCCAACTCTTCAAAAAGAGATAATAAGAAAAGTTGATAGTAACTATCCAAAAATTAATCAGATCTTTGATAGTTATAATGAGGTCATAAAAACCTTGATAAAAACCAGTTTTAAAAAAACTCCAAATTCCCACCAAGACAATTTCAAATCTAGGGAAGGAAATTATAATAAAAATAATAATGTAAGGAAGGGTGTCCCAACGTTGGAAAACTTTGCTATAAAATCTAGCAAAGTTACTAAGCATTGCAGATTTTGCAGCATCAATGGACACACTATGAACCATTGTCCAAAATATTTCTCCCTTGAGTCGAGACGTTCTAGGTGTAGAGAAATGGGCTTATGCCTCCTTTGTACAAGTGCCAATCATAGAACAGAAGACTGCTATGGCAAAGGAAATAAATTACCTCGGAGATGTGCACATTGTAAATCCCGAGGCCACGTTACCCCACTTTGTAATGAAACAGATAAGGGTGGAAACAGTCCAACTGCTTCCACGCACGTATGTGCTAACACTAGCATGCAGGAACAACCCTACATTTTGCCGATAGTAGCAATTACTGTTTTTAAAGGAAAACAAAAATATAGATTTAACTGCCTCTTTGATACAGGCAGTCAAAGAACCTATTTCTCCAGGAATGTTATTGAAAGATTAGGGTGTTATAAATCTCTCCTCACTCCAGTTGAATACGAGGTAAAAACCTTTTTAGGGTCGCAAACAAAAAAATTGAACCAACTTGTAGTGGGGATAGAGGTAACTAAGGGTAGTTCCTTGTCTCTACCAGTTCTTATCGATGATGAATTCGATATGAACTTAAGATTTGATAATTTTAAGTCTGTAAAGAAAAATTTAATTAATTTAAATTATACCCTGGCCTTTTTGCACAAAAAAAATGACATTCGTGTACATGGCCTTTTAGGCATTGATGTGATTCAATTCATGAAGAACATCAAAATGATAGACTGCATGCAGGGCTCTGCATGGGAGTTTCCTGCAGGCATTTCCCCGTTTGGCAATTGCCAACATTTTTTGTATGATAAACAGTGTGATCCTAAGAAGATTAAGAATAAGGATCTCCACAATTATCATGCCATAGTCTCCAAATACTCTACGTGCTCAGACATTAGGGTAAATTTTGTAATGAACCCGATAAAGAGCTACCCTGATCCCCTTGCTGAAATATTTGATGAGAGTCAAGTAGAAAGAAATTTAGAGAAAATGTTTGATGTAGATTCTCTAGGTATATCATCGGAAGACGAGGCTACTTGTAATTATGACGAGAGTAAAATTATGGAATTTGAAAATTCCATTGAATTTAAAAATAATGCGTATCATGTGAAACTCCCCTGGCATGATGACAAAATCAAGTCTGTACCTTCCAATCACAGAATTGCACTTTCAGTGCTAAACAGAGTAGTAAACAAGCTCGAGCAACAAAAATTACTCGATGACTATGCTGAAATATTTCATCAACAGGAGCAGGAGGGTATCATCGAACGTTTTGAGGTAGCTCCTGAGAATTTTTCAAAATACATTTGGATACCACATAGGCCTGTTTTCAAGATGGATGAACAGTCTACTACTAAGATTAGACCTGTCTTTAACTGCTCTCTGAAGACTAATGGTAAATATTCTTTAAATGAAGCAGCTTATCCTGGCATAAATTTAATGGGAGATATGCTGGAATTACTATTATTATTTAGATCTAACAAATATGTGATGTTAGCAGACATTCGTAAGGCTTTCCTTATGATCAAACTCGGATCTCTCGAAGACCGTAACAGGTTTTGTTTTTTTATGAAGGAAGGCAATAGACTAATTTGTTTTAGATATACCACTATTATTTTTGGGTTTAACGCCAGTCCCTTCATTTTGAATTTCATAATAAAGCACCATGCCCGAATGTTCCCTGCTGATGACTGCTCTGACATGTTGAAGAAAAATTTCTATGTGGATAACCTGATTAAAACAAGTAACTCTGTTGAAATGTTATCAAACCTCTATACAACGGCCAATCATCGTATGGAAAGAGGTCATTTTAATCTTAGATCATGGAATACGAATTGTGAGGAACTTAAAACCTTAATGATAAAAGATCAGAAACTCGTAGAACATGGCTGTGAATTGGAGAAAGTTTTAGGCTACAGGTATTCCACATTAGAGGATACACTTCAAATTTCTAGGTCATCTATTGATCAGCAAGTTACCACTAAAAGAGGTATTTTAACTCAAACTGCAAGGGTTTTCGACCCACTATCTCTGTGTCTACCTGTTACTATCAGAGGCAAAATGCTCTTGAGAGATTTGTGGTCGCAGAAATTAGACTGGGATGATGTTGTGCCCGAGGAATACCAGGCTTTATGGTCTGCTTTATCACGGGACCTTTCCAAGCTGGATTCACTGCAGTTCCCTAGATTTGTAATCAGTGAAGCCAACCCAGCCGATTTTTTTATATTTTGTGATGCCTCTAAAGGGGCATATGGGTTTGCAGTTTATAGTGCACAAAATGGCAAGTCCCATTTGTTATTTTCCAAAGCTAAGGTGGCTCCTATGAAGCCCAAAAGTTTACCTACGCTGGAATTGTTGGCTGTGTTTTTGGCCATCAAGTGCTTATTACCTTTGTTGAAAGCCTACTCCCAAATTGAGATCAGAGATATCGTTATATCTGTTGATGCACAGGTTGTGCTGTCATGGCTTTTGTCTGACAACATCAAAACTAAAAACCTGTTTGTAAGAAACAGACTAAAAGACATCCAACAAATGACTGAGGAACTAAAAGAAAAAAGATCGTTAACTGTAAAATTCAGATACGTTCCTACAGATCAAAATCCTGCCGACTTGCTCACAAGAGGAGTAACCTTTGAAAAATTTCAGCAGAATTTAAGCCGCTGGACTTCGGGTCCTGAATGGCTTAGTAAAAGTCCCATAGAATGGCCATCAAGTGAACTTCAGTGCCTAAGCTTAAAGAATAAATCTATTATACAGCCTACGTCATTAAATTACACTGTAGTTAATGTTGAGCCTCAACCGGTGATACCCTTTGGTAGATACTCAGATCTCAATAGATTACTTAACGTTACTACCAACATATTTAAGGTTAGAAATAAAATCAAACATGTAGACCTAGATCCCAGCAACTGTGCTAAAATTTATTTACTTAAGGTAATGCAACAACAAAGCTTTCCTACAGAATTTGCTTACCTGCAATCGCCTCAAGGTAAAGAAGTACCTGAATCAGTAAAAAATTTAAATTTATTCTTAGATGAAAGTGGAATCATCAGAACTAAAGGTAGAATAGGTAAAGTCACTACTTATGATTATGAAGTTATCAATCCTGTCTTATTGGCTAAGGATCATGATTTAACTGAACTTATCATCGTAGAATACCACAAAAGATGTAAACATCTGGGAATTCAATCAACCCTAACTAAAATCCGCCTTTCAGGGTTTTGGATACCCAAGGCAAGACAAGCCGTCAAAAAAGTACTTTCAAAGTGCATCTTGTGCAAAAAATTTAATAGCCTTGCGTTTAAGTATCCTAAGGTTACAAATCTTCCCAAACATCGTGTGAATCTCATTAAACCATTTTTACACACTGGGATTGACTATACGGGACATGTTTGGGTGAAAGGTGATGAAGGTGTAAGTAAAATGTATATGCTTATATTTACTTGCCTAAACATTAGAGCAGTACACATAGAATTAGTTAAAGATATGAGCACTCACTCGTTCATCCTGGCTCTGATCAGATTTACAAATATGCATGGAATCCCATCTCATATTTACAGCGATAATGCCAGATCCTTTATAGCTGGTTGTAACCTTATAGAGGAAGTTTTTGCCTCCTCTGAATTTAATGAACACTTCCAAGTGTATAATATTAAGCATATCAGAATACCTTTATATGCTGCTTGGGTGGGGAGCACATGGGAACGTATGATCAGAACCATTAAATCTTGTTTGTATAAAACAATTGGGCGATCTCGAATTAAATATTTTGATCTCCTTACTATAATTTCGGATATTCAAAATGCCATAAATCAAAGACCTCTCACTTACAGGTGTTCTTCGGATTCAGACCTCGAAATAATAACCCCCAACTGTTTTCTTCGTCCTAATGCCAATTTAGGACTTGTACTAAAATTAGATGACCAGAATGTTTGGAAATCTGACCCTCCTTCAAGATTAAATGTAGTAAAATCCATTGAAGCACGGGATTCTATGCTAACTAGATTCCGTAAGCTTTGGTATCAAGACTATTTGTTGAGTTTGAGGGAGCAATGTAAAGATTTGCACGAGGTCAATTTTCACAATCGTATCAAGGTTGATGATGTGGTTCTTGTTAAAAATCCTGCCAAGGCTAGACCATTTTGGTTGCTGGGAAGAGTTTTGGAATTAATTGTTGGTGACGACAAAAAAATTCGTTCTGTAAAAGTTAAAAGAGGTGACGGGTCGGTTCAGGTCCATTCTATCAAGCTCCTGTATCCTCTGGAATTATCTTTAACTCACGCACACCATCCTGGAATTGTTCCAGACTCCAAGAGAGTAGTTGATGCTGCAAATTCAAAATCTCCTAATGATGTACCAAATACTAATAGCTCATCTGTTCCAATGAAACAACGTCCTAAAAGGACTAAAAATTTAAAAAGTAGTAAAAACTCTCTTAATAACCCCTATATATACTATTAAATTCAGTTTATCTAAAACAATCTTCACATACATTAGCTTATAGGTACTTATTGTAAAAAAGAAGAAAAAATAATAACTGTTAATGATATCCTACCTTATTATTGAACGGATGAAATCTCTATAGTCCTATTGGTGCACCAAAATGAGAATTCTTTACATACAAAATAAATCACTACACTCACTTCTTTCAAACCTTTAAGCTCTTTGTGAATACAATCTTCACCTCTTCTATATTCTAGTATGTTTGCCTTCAAAAAATCAATTTTCCTAAGAACTTTATTATTGGCTATGTTTGCCTTTAAAAAAAAAAAAAAAAATCAATTTTCCTGTGAACTTTATTATTGGCTATGTTTGCCTTTAAAAAACTCTATTTTTCCTGTGGACTTTATTATTGGCTATGTTTGCCTTTAAAAAAAAAAAAAAAAATCAATTTTCCTGTGAACTTTATTATTGGCTATGTTTGCCTTTAAAAAACTCTATTTTTCCTGTGGACTTTATTATTGGCTATGTTTGCCTTTAAAAAAAAAAAAAAAAAATCAATTTTCCTGTGAACTTTATTATTGGCTATGTTTGCCTTTAAAAAACTCTATTTTTCCTGTGGACTTTATTATTGGCTATGTTTGCCTTTAAAAAAAAAAAAAAAAAATCAATTTTCCTGTGAACTTTATTATTGGCTATGTTTGCCTTCAAAAAATCAATTTTCCTGAGAACCTTATTATTGGCTATGTTTGCCTTCAAAAAAAAAATCAATTTTCCTGTGAACTATGTTTGCCCTCAAAAAAAAAAAAAAAATCAATTTTCCTGTGAACTTTATTATTGGCTATGTTTGCCTTAAAAAAAATCTATTTTTCCTGTGGACCTTATTATTGGCTATGTTTGCCTTAAAAAAATCAATTTTCCTGTGAACTTTATTATTGGCTATGTTTGCCTTCCAAAAAAAAATCTATTTTTCCTGTGGACTTTATTATTGGCTATGTTTGACTTCAAAAGAAAAAAATCAATTTTCCTATGAACTTTTTTATTGGCTATGGTTGCCTTCAAGAAAAAAAAATCAATTTTTCTATGAACTTTATTATTGGCTATGTTTGCCTTAAAAAAAAAAAAAAATCAATTTTCCTATGAACTTTACTATGGGCCGTATTTGCCTTCAAAGGGAGGCAAATCCAAGTTTCTGCGACCTTTCATTATGGGATAGTTTGCCTTACAATAAGCCTGCTATGAACCTCCAGCTTAAAAGCATAAGGACCTGTAACTGCAGAGAATTATGTTGCAATGATTTCATATTGCAATTTTGTTTTGGGGGAGAATATTGGAATTATTACGGAGTCACTAGTGTGGTGCCCTGTGATTGGATGAAAAACAACCAATCACGGGCTGCCATTCTAGTTTCCTCCCCGACCCCTATTTGCGCGGCCCCTTCGAACTTTCGGCCTCTTTTGCGGTTGGGACCTGATTGCGAGTACATCCATTTCGCCAGCTCTCCGCCACCAGAAATACGGGACGCACATGGAGTCCAAGCCGTAATAGCAGCACAGACCAACAAGGCCGCACCTTTTCTCTTTCATACCAACTAAGGACACAGGAAAGATTTAATTGATAAATGGACACATCACATCTGTGAGATAAGTTTCCCGCAAACCCAATTGTTTGCAACACTTTTATTTTCCTTTTTGTAAATACAGTTTTTTTTATAACATTTAACTCTGTGTTTGTTTTTCCTTTCTTCTTGACGTCGTCACATTACTTTGTTACCTCGAACGTTTGGGAAATCCCAATACCAAAAAGTAACTCTTTTGAGTGAAGATGGATATAAACAAATTTTTTTAAATTAATTTATTAATTTTACTTTAAAACAAAATGTAAACATATATAAACAAAATATGTTAGAAAATAAGTTCTTAATTTTAAATAAAAATTGATTGTAAAGAATATTTTAAAAATAATTATTGAAAAATATTGCAAAGTGTTTACAAAGCTGGTTCTTTGGGATAATAGGGGCACCTGAAAGCGCTTTTTTTTCTTTAAGTTTGAAACACAAGTAGTGGCTAGTTAACTTAAAACAAGGGCGCATGGCGGAAATTCTTCAGGATTTAAATGTATTGTTATGCTTTTATGGTGGTCGAAAAACGTTTTTCAGTCGCCGTATTACTTCCTATTTACTTGCCTCCCCACGAGGACAGAGTTAGACACACAAAAAAAAAAAAAAAAAAAATGGTGAAATATAAAGTTAAGCTAAAAGTAATTTTTTTTTTTAATCCAAAGACTTAAAGAAAAAAATTCAAAGAAATTTCGAACATTTATTACTATAAACATAATGAACAAGTGCAAATAAAAAATAATTGTAACCAAAAGCAAGATAAGTCAACGTAAAAAAGAAAACAGATTTTTTTAAACAGCAAAGTTTAAATGTTTGTTTGCATAAAGCAGGTCAACGAATTCAAATCGTAGAAGCACCGGTGTCACATGCCATGTGACCTAATTGTTCAGATTTTTTTAGAACGAGGCTCGTCTGCTGGACCACGGCCACCGAGAGTAAGAAGAAGGCCTGTTAACTGAAAAATGTCTGCAGGCAATGTAGGTAAGATTTGTCAGACTATCAATACTATATGAGGGCCATTTGAAAAAGAGTAATAAAACATTTTTAAAAAGAAAAAGGAACACAGTTCGATTACTACTTAAACACTGAACTTTATTCAATATAAAATATAAACATTATCTATGTAAAATTAAGTAATTTTAAAGCAATATACAATTTAATACTGGTAAAACTGAATTATGAATTTAGGGAACAAACAATTAAAGAAACATTAAACAAATATTTTTTGGCCTTCGGAACAAGATCAGTGTAGTATCTGTTTTGATGCTACACTTTACCTTTTCTGTCTTTGATCGGTGGATGGAGGAGAAATCTTTCATGATCGAGATTATTTTTGTTCCTATTCAGAGTGCCCCTTATTGGAAAGCTGGATTTTCTCCACAAGATTATATGTTGAAATATTTAAATAACTATTACTTTAAATACAGAAATTATATTTAAAGTTTTGGTTTTCTGTTCTTCTATGTCCATCTTTTTCCCATGTTTTTCATCAAAATGTGTAGCGTATTAGTCGTCTCACAAGCCATCATCAGTGATTGCTCACTGGCAGTAACCTGTGGTGTTCCCTGGAGACCAAATGACAAGTCTCCCCAGATTTCCAGTGTTCTCCACCTTTTGACCACTTGTGCAGATGATTGCATGTTATCGCAACAGCCGTTGTCACTGATTTCTCGTTGGCATCGGCCATTGGTGTTTCCTGGGGTTTGGGTGACAAAATGCCTTCCCAAGGTACCAGATTTGAACTGCACACTTCCAGTGGAAATTTGGTCAGTACTCTCTCACTTCGGTCTTTCCATCCTCCCTGACCCTTCACAACTAGTTGTCATCTACACCAGTTCTTTTATTATTATTACTATTATTATTATTATGATAATAATAAGGGTGCTTGTGCAGTGTACGCACGTGTATTTTAAATATTATTTTCAAGTTAAATTAAATTTTAAGCTTGTATTACTGTATTATTTGATAACATTTATTTGTGATATATTTGTTTTTTGACAACTTTTTGGAATCTATGTGTACAGTAAAACAAACTCGTTATGTAAATTATTTACAGTTATGGTTTTGTTTTGGTTTGGTTTTGTTTTGGCTTAACGGCATATCAACCCTTTTCAGGTTATTCAATGCCAAACTCAGGATTAAAAAAAAAAAAAAAATTATGTATTCAAAGAACTTTATGATGTCGAGTATCGATCAATTCTGTATAGTTCAATAGTTTTATTTGTTTTAATATCTAGCGATCTTTTTTTTTTTTTTTAAGTTTTATATATCCTCATATATTCATTCATAAGGTTTAGTTGGGTTGATTCAGAGAATGATTTATATTTTTGTAAAGATCCTTGTTACTCTTAAAAAGGATAATATTTCCTCTAGACAGTTGTTTTCGAAAAGTTTCTTCATGCTGTTGTGTTTGAGGTATTGTTTTCTATCTTTATCTAGAGCTCTACATTCCACAAAAAGATGTTTAATGGTGCAAGTTTTCTGGCAGAATGGGCATTGTGGTTGTTGTTCTTGTTTTAGAATGAAGGAGTGTGTGAGTTTTGTATGGCCAATATGTATTCTAGTTATAACGACTTGTTCTTTTCTGGATTTGGGGGGAGTTTGTCTCCATTTTTCCAGTATGGGTTTGATTTGGTATAATTTGTTATTTGTGTTGTTATTCCATTGTCGTTGCCATTTTGCATGAATTAATTGATTAATTTTGGGTTTGAAGTCAGTATATGGTATGTTTATTGTATCTGGTTTTAAGTTTAGAGCTGATTTGGCCGCTAAGTCGGCTCTTTCATTTCCTCTTATCCCAATGTGACTTGGGATCCAACATATAAATATTTCTTTGTGTTCGGATAGTGAATCAATTCTATTTGTTAGTTTGATGATTAGTGGGTTTTCAAGTTTTTTGTTATTCAGAGATGTCAAAACGGAAAGTGAATCTGAAAAAATTAGGAATTTCCTATGTTCATCTTTTTCTATAATGCTGAGTGTGAGGTCGATGGCACATATTTCGGCAGTAAAAATAGAGCTTTCTGTTGGAAGAGCTTTTTTAAGAGTTTTTTCATTCGACACTGCAGCACATGCCACTCTATTATGGTCTTTAGAGCCATCGGTGAAAATAGGTAGATGGTCTGGATATTTTAGGAGAATATCATAGGCTTTTTCGTGGTAGATATTAGAGTGGGATTTCGCTTTTGGGAGTTCATTCAAGTTTAAGATTACTTTTGGTTTTTTAAGTATCCAAGGTTGGGTTTTAGGTAGTATATGTTCTTGGATATTTTCTACAGTCATTTCTGATTCCTGCAGTATTGCTTTCATTCTAAGACTAAAGGGCTTTATGGCCTTTCTTTTTACTTCAAATGCCTCTTTATATCTCGGATTGAATGTAGCTTCATATGCTGGATTATTTCGTTGTGCTTTTAATTTAGTGTAATATTGTGCACCCAGTTTTTGACTTCTTATATTTATAGGGATTTCGTTGGCCTCTGCATGGAGGCTTTCTACTGGGGATGTTCTAAAAGCACCGAGAGCTAACCTCAGTCCTCCATGGCAGATTGGATCTAAAATCTTTAGGTAGGACTTTCTGGCTGATTGGTATATAAAACTACCATAGTCGAGTTTTGATCTTATCAAAGTCCTATATAATTTCATTAGTGTTTCTTGATCGGCTCCCCATTCTGTATGAGCTATTACCCGTAGTAGTTGCAGTCTTTTGTTGCAACTATTTCTTAGATTCTTCAGGTGGGGGATGAATGACAGTTTTTTGTCAAATATAAGGCCCAGGAATTTGTGTTCTTCTACGGTGGGGATTATTGTTCTTCCAAGCTTCAATGTAGGATCATTATGAAGTTTTCTCATGTGGAAGAAATGAACGCATTTGGTTTTTGATTGGGAAAATTTATATCCATTTTCCATTGCCCATTTGTCTAATTTATTTAAGCAGTGTTGGAGTTTGCGTTCGATGGTGCATATATACTTTGATCTGCAGAACACCAGTAGGTCATCTACATATAAAGATCCCTCAACACCAGGGTCCAAACATTTCACTATGCTGTTCATTTTAATATTGAACAGTGTCACAGATAAAATGCTACCTTGAGGTACTCCTTCCTCTTGATTTGTGGTGTCTGAGTAAGTAGTTCCAATGCGGACTCTAAACTTTCGGTCAGATAAAAATCCTTTTATAAATTGTGGGAGTCTGCCTTTTAGTTCAAATTCGTGCAAGTCTCTCATAATTCCATATTTCCACGTAGTGTCGTAGGCCTTCTCCAGATCAAAAAATACTGCTGATAGGTGCTCATTTCTAATAAAGGCTTCCCTTATGGCTGTTTCCAATCTAACCAAGTGATCTGTTGTGCTTCTCTTATTACGGAATCCACATTGTAGGTTGGAGATAAGGTTGTTGGTTTCTAGGTACCAAACCAATCTATCATTTATCATTCTCTCCATTATTTTGCACAAGCAGCTAGTCAGTGAGATTGGTCTGTAGTTTTGTGGATTCGAATGGTCTTTTCCTGGTTTTGGTATTGCTATTATTGTGGTTTGCCTCCACGAGTCAGGAAATTCACCTTCTGTCTATAATTTGTTGTAAATTTTTAGTAGCAACTTCAATGATTCCAAAGGGAGTTGTCGCAGGAATTCGTAATGGATTTCATCAGGTCCTACGGCTGTGTTGTGGGATCTTTTAATAGAATCTTCTAATTCAGTTAATGTAAGTAGTTTATTATAATCTTCTAGGTTTTTTGATTTAAAGTTTAGTTTGTATTGTTCGATATTTTGTTTAATTGTTATAAATTTAAAGTTATGGTTTTGGTTAGATGAGTTTTGAGAAAAAGTTTCGGCTAGTAGGTCTGCTATATTCTTTTTATCAGTTACTCTGTTGTTGTTTTTAAGCAGGTGTTTAATTGGTGTTGATTGATGTTTACCTGAAATTTTTCTAATCATCTCCCATACTACTCTCGGTTCTGTAGAGGAATTTAGTTTATTGACATACTTTTCCCAACTCTCTTTTTTAGCTGCTTTTATTACCCTACGAGCTTTAGCTCTATTTAATTTGTATTCTATCAAATTTGAAGTTGTGGGTTGTTTCTGAAATTTCTTCAGTGCAATTTTTTGCAATTTGATGGATTCCCGACATTTATTGTCAAACCAGGGTCTGTTGTACCGATTAGATGCTGAAGTTTTAGGGATGCATTCATTTGCAATTTCCACTAGTGTTTCTGTAAAAAATTCTACAGTGTTGTTTGTCTCTGAATCATTCAACTTATGTCGACATTTTTCTTTGTATAATTGCCAGTTGGCCTTATTTAACTTCCATCTGGGAAGTTTTTCGCTGTTGAATTCTGGAATTTCTATCACTAATGGAAAATGGTCACTGCAGCAAGTGTCATCATATACTTTCCATATATAGTGATGGATCACACAAGCTGAATGGTTTCCACCAGTTGGGTTGATGTGTGTAGGTGTTCCATCGTTGAGGAAGCATATATCGTTTTCATTGATAAATTCTTCCAACATTTTGCCCTTTTTATTGGTGTCTTTACATCCCCATAGTATGTTATGACTATTGAAATCTCCTAATAGGGCGAAAGGTTTGGGTAATTGATCAATCAATTTTTTAATCTCGTTTTTATCTATGTCATCGTTTGGAGGTATATATAGTGAACATACTGTCATTGGTTTATGTAGTGTGGCATTAATAGCAATTGCTTGGATATTGGTTGTTATGTTTATTTTGCTATGGGGTATATCGTTTCTGATTAGAATTGTTACTCCCCCGGAGGCCCTGCCCCCAAAGTTATGAGTGAAATTAAAAATTTCATATTGCTTTATATTAATTTTGTCTCCTGGTTTCAGAAAAGTTTCTTGAAGACACACCACTGCAGGGCGCTCCTGCGCTAGTAGCAGAAGCAGTTCATTCATGTTTGTTTTTAAACTGCGACAGTTCCACTGGATTATTTTTTGTTTTTTGTTAGTCATTGGTATCAGATCTTCGGTCTTCTATGTTCATTTCTTCAAATCTGTTTTGTGTAGGGATTCTTGGTCTGGAACTTGAGCGTGATCTGTCTAGTTTTGTTTTAGTTTCTTTTTTGAGTGGAGGTTTATTTCTTTTCTCTTCATGGGCATATTTTGGTGTCTGTTTTTTCCCCTCTGTAAGTGGAGATGTTTCTATGGGTGTTGTATTTTGGGGTTTTATGGGTTTATTTGATTTAGTTTTAGCTTGAGAGGTTTGTTCAGTTATAGGAACTTTTTTTTCATTGTTGAATTGTTTTATAATTTTTTTAAATTCTTCCATAAGTTCCTTCATTTCATTAAGTAGTTTAATAATGTCCTCGGATTTGATGTTGAGTGAATTTATTTTTGTTTGTTTATTTGGTTTGGTAGTTTGCTGTATGTTTTTTTTTTGTTATTTCAGAATATTTTGCATTTTCTGATAGTTTGCGAGCTTCTTGGAAGGTAATATATTTTGTATATTTTATTTTGTTGATTTCTTTTTCACTCTTCCATTTGTCGCATTCTTTTGAATTGGCGCTATGGCCTTTTTGACAATTGATGCATTTTGGCTCTTTTTTACAATCTGTATGAGGTTCATTATCTCCGCCCCTTACACATATTGGAGGGCGGGTACACCGGTCTCGATGGTGTCCGTATCTCTGGCAATTGTAACACCTGAGTGGGTTTGGTATGTAGTGTTCAACGTTTACCATTTCATACCCTATTTTAATTTTGTTTGGAATTTGGTGAGTATTGAATGTTAAAATGTAAGTATTTGTTTTTATTATTTCGCCAAGTTTATTAATTTGGACTCTTTTAACGTCAGTGACGTTTTATTTTTGTAGGTTAGTCTGAATTTCTTCCAAGGGGCACAGTGATAATTCAGTACTCCTGATTACGCCTTTGCTAATGTTCAGAGATTTGTGAGGGTAAATTTTAACATTTTGATTGTTAAAACGTTTCCATTTGGAAATTTCAATAGCATATTTTTGGTTTTCTACTTCAAGAAGTAATGTACCATTATTTTGTTTTTTAACCATTTTAGGTTTGATGCTAGATAGAATCTTTTCAATTTTGAATGGGGATATTTTGGTTATTGGTTCCCCTTCAGTTGCTTCTATAACTATGAAGCGGGGAACATTCTGGTTTTTTTGATGAAGCTCTGTTTCAGTGTCAGAACTACTGGCATCAGATACTTCGGTGTGGTTTCTTTTTTGAGGCTTTCTGGATTCCATTTATATGTTTGGTTTGTTTCATTTTTCATGCTCCCCACCCACCTCGGAGTCCTATATGGGAAGTGTTGGGGGGGATACCCATTCGCCCCAACCCAACAGGGATACAGGAAAAGTATACTCTTCTTGCTGGTGGATTCAAGCACCTGTGGTTCTTCAATTTCTTTCTGAAGGCCTCGTTTTCAGTAAGAATTTCAGTTTTTCAGTCGTGTTTAGTCCATTATTCAGCAAGTTGATTGGCCCTCCAGCCACCGCTTACTAAATCAGTTTATTGTATAGTGTGAGAAGTGCAAGCATATTTTCTTGTTATGTCTGTCTGATTTAAAGCTAGGCGTGACCAACCGATTGATTGGATCGGGCCTATCCAACCGCCCGTCTTAGCTTAAGTAAGGGTCAAAGAGGTGTGTTGCATCTCATGTCCTTAAAATATCCTGGACATGATCTACTCAACCACCAGGATTCCGTTCGTAAGCCTTACGGGATGCCACCGTCAACAGGTGGCCCCATTGAGGGACTTATACCCTCTGCAGGGGGGCAGTCGGCATATTCTAATGCCCCACCGACAGAGTCAACCGGGAAGTAGGGAAGGAAAAAGAAAGGCGGGGAGGAGGGAAGGATGGTTGTTGTTTTTGTTTTTCGTAGAACATAATTAGGTTTTACAAAAGAGAATAGAAAACAAAAACAAATCAATGTAGGTGCATTTCGTCTCAGGAAGTCATTAGACAGCCTGATCTGGTAGCACCAGTTATTTACAGTTAAAATGTTATAAAAAACAAAAAAAATTAAAGTTTTAAATATATTTCAAAGAAATGAATTACGCCCCGTGCTAAAATATTGATAATTCACCAATCGTAAAAAAAAACAAAAAACAAAAAAAAAAAACACTGCCGTGAAAAATGCTTACTTTAAAATATTTGAAAATACTCAGTGAAAAGTTTTATTTATTATTAAAAGAATGGACTGAAAAATATATAAAAATTGGGGTTTGTATTACTGTACACAGATTCGAAAAATTTGTCAAAAAAACACATATATAACAAATAAATGTTATCAAAGGCAAGATAAGTTACTTTTCTATCTAACTGGATATGTTTTCATTGTTTTTATTTAATGTAACATGTTTATTCAGCTCGAAAAACATACTGTGTTTAGCGATGTATTGGAAAATTCAAAATGGCGCCCGATTCTCTCTTTAACACGGTAAGTTTGGGAAAAGGTACTATAAATATAAAACTAGACAAAATACTGTTAGAAACTCGCTCAATATATATTACCGTGACATAGGTTGACATATATTCGGTGGCTTTTTAATAGTATTTTGTCTAGTTTATTATTTATAACACCTTTTCCCGAACTTACCGTGTTAAAGAGAGAGTCGGGCGCCATTTTGAATTTTCCAATACATCGGTAA
This sequence comes from Euprymna scolopes, assembly GCF_053919585.1. Lineage (NCBI taxonomy): Eukaryota > Metazoa > Mollusca > Cephalopoda > Sepiida > Sepiolidae > Euprymna > Euprymna scolopes. The sequence goes on along the minus strand of NC_136487.1, from coordinate 151,350 downwards.
ACAATGTATGTTTTTGGAGATGAATAAACATGTTATATTGAATAAAAACACGAAAAATATATCCAGTTTGGTAGAAAAGTAACTTATCTTGCTTTTGATAACATTTATTTGTTATATATTTGTTTTTTGACAACTTTTTCGAATCTATGTGTACAGTAATACAAACCTAAAAATTGTTTGTTTTGCAGTAAAAAAAGAAATAAAATAAAATTAAATATTCGACTTTCTCCAATAAAAAAAGTTCAAACACAAATTCACTTACGATATTTTGATTAAAATTATCCCCAAATGGGCAATTATAATAATTATTTTCCGAATGGAGAATCGTTCTTTTTCTTTAGAACATACATGGACAATCGGTAACATATATTGGTAGCCATATTTTTTTATGCCTGTTAGCATGACCACGTGGTTGAATACCGGAAGCTTTCTTTACCTACAACTTAATTAGGAAGTGACGTTACGCTGTCATATGCATCGGCCTTCTTTCTCGGTAGCCACGGCGGGACCCCCTTATCTTTGCATCACCTAAAAAAGTAGTAAAAAATGTTACCTCAGCTTCTTTTCTTAAAATGTTTTCATCTAATGAAAACAGAAACAATTCTCTTAATAGTCACGTAAAGATTACGGTTTGTATTATTAATGTTATCAACTGGGTTTGTATTACTGTACACATAGATTCGAAAAAGTTGTCAAAAAACAAATATATAACAAATAAATGTTATCAAAGGCAAAATAAGTTACTTTTCTACCAAACTGGATATAATTTTCGTGTTTTTATTCAATTTAACATGTTTATTCAGCTCGAAAACCATACAGTGTTTACCGATGTATTGGAAAATTCAAGATGGCGGCCGATTCTCTCGTTAACACGGTAAGTTCAGGAAAAGGTGTTATAAATAATAAACTAGACAAAATACTATTAAAAACCACTGAATATATGTCAAGTTATGTCACGGTAACATATATTGAGCGAATTTCTAACAGTATTTTGTCTAGTTTATTATTTATTACACCTTTTCCCGAATTTACCGTGTTAAAGAGAGAATCGGCCGCCATCTTGAATTTTCCAATACATCGGTAAACACTGTATGGTTTTCGAGCTGAATAAACATGTTAAATTGAATAAAAACACGAAAAATTATATCCAGTTTGGTAGAAAAGTAACTTATCTTGCCTTTGATAACATTTATTTGTTATATATTTGTTTTTTGACAACTTTTTCGAATCTATGTGTACAGTAATACAAACCCAAAATATCGTCAAATCGAACGTCCTAAATTATGAAATGAAAAAATAAATGAATCTCTTAATAAACGAGAGTTGTCTACCTCTGCACAACGACAAATTGTAAAACAGCGCCCACCCCATCGTCTTATTTAGACTGGATTTTTAAAGATTAACTTTATTATTTAGAAACTCATTCTAAACATGTAGAGGGAAGGCTTTGTAAAAAAATATTTCTTTGAGGATTTGTAAAAAAGTAAATATTTCATTTATAATGAGTATATTTGTAATGAAAATAAAATTCAAATTTCCAGTGAAAGAAATCACATTCAACAAAAAATGTGAGTAACTAGATTTTCCTATGTTTTGATTTTCACAATTCACTGTTGAGCACATTCTTAGCTAGAAGTTGCAATTCTCGGTCGTTATGCAAGTATACCAAAATTAATTATACGTGTGCTGTTCCCCCAGTAGTTTAGAACTTTAAAAATTGAAAAAGATGCTCAGTATAAAAATAGTTAAAATAAAAATTGTTCACTAAAAATACATAATCTCCCAATATAGGATGAATTCATGGCAGAGTCACCAATCTATAGGATACTTTTTCGGGACCTTAAATATAAATTAAATGGGGTCGTCATTTTATAGGAAGAGTTACGAATTTACATCCTTAAATAAAGAAATAAAAATAAATTCAGGAAAAAACGACACTCGATAAGAACACGGAATCGCTGAGTTTATATAAAATAAATAACATTTATGTATGTGTTAGAAGTATTAAAATAAAGTGTTCAACATAAGTGCTTTCTTGTATTTGAACGTTTTAAATGAATAATTATTCGTGTGAGGATTTTATGAGTATGGCACAAGGCTTGAAAGTACTGATTTTTATGATGGTTGTGCTGCAGGAGGGCCTCAGTTATGGCTATTTTCTGGTGGAAACAGTCTGTAATCCATAGGAGCGTGCGCATGTGTGTGTGTGTGTGTGTGTGTGTGTGTGTTCGTATTGTAAGAACAGTGGTTTGGCATACAAATGTTTAAAAGGAGGTTTGAGCTCACGCTGGATGCGGTGAATTTCAACGATGGGTATTGTAGTTCACCTGTGACCCATGCAAAAACCATGACGAGTGTTTTATTAATAACATCTTATGAAGACGTAACGTGAAAAAAATCGTTTACATTTTATAAGTTTTTGTAAGTGGGTTAGGCGTTGTGTAGGTAGAGGAAGTACAGACAATCGGTAAAGGATGAGCAGGAAGACGTAGCACACATAATAGTTTATTTTTAATCTTTAACTACAGGGGAGGGGGTCTTGCTCGGGCGTAGCATATGCTTAAATGTAATCTTTTAATTTATCCAAATTTCGTATATGTTATTAAAGAGTCGTGATTTTTCAAAAGTAAAAAAAAAAAAAATAGCATTTGGGTGCCATCAGAATCAAAGCTGAAAGCAAAATTGTAGCATTCAAAGCTAGTAACGTTTCCACTGTACCAACGTGATAACCATATATCGAAAAAACGATGATGATAATAAATAAAAAAATTAGCAAACGCAAGATTTTGGGAGCAAATTCTTTGAACTGTTTATTTTATAGGAAAATTATTACTTAAATAAACACAAGGCCAAACAACATTTCTTTTAACAAAACAACAACAAAGGGTTTATTTAGAAAAGGCGAGATTGTATCTCAGACTGGAGAGAAAGAAAGTATAAATGTCTGTTTTAAAGTGTCGTCTGCCATCAGACTGCAGTCCTCAACAAGTAGCAGTGGGAGGAGTGAGGTTGAGAGGTCTGTATGGCGTCCCTCTGGTGATAGCAGCTGAGATTCCAAAGGGCTAAAAATAGTTCTTAAGGAGGCAGCTCAAATCAATGCGCCCTGCCAACCGATTGGTCAGTGCGTCCAAATCACTTTGGCACCGGGCATTGATCCGCTTACAGTAAATAGTTTGTTAACTGCTACATCACCCCCTGCTTAGGAGAAAAGCCGATGAAGAAAAATAAAAAGGTAGCAGTCTTTAGAAAAATACAGAACACAAGCCAATGTAATGTCTGGAAGTGTATGCTGCCGAAGAAAGAATATATCAAGGGGTAATGAGAATAGAAAGTTCCAGCTAAAATTTATTTTATTTTTTTTAAATAAATCGAATTTACAGGGGCTTAAATAAACAAAGTTTTGCATAATTTTTTGGGCCAATGTACACGGCGGCCACTATGTGTAGTAGTGACATAGTTTTCATTTTCAGTATTCACTTCAGGTGTATGCTGTGTGAATGTAGGTGGGATATGTGTGTCTTGTGTTTCTGAGTCAAGAAAAGCTCTTTTCACTCTGTCAATAGATATTGTTTCTTTTTTGCCCCTAATATCAAGGGTGGAAAGTTTAGAAGTGCGTGATAACACGCGATAAGGACCAGTATAAGGCGGTGTTAAAGGGGCTTCCACACAGTCTTTTCTAAAACACATGTGTGTCCATGAAGAAATGTCTTTGGGGACCGAAGATTTTATGGTTTGTTCCCTAGGTTTCATAGGTGGGAGCTTACTAAAGTAAGCTTGCAGTCTGTTTATAAACAGAGCTGGATCTGACAATCCTATTTCTATCGGGATCAGCATCTAACCTGGCAGTGATAGAGGTACTTCATAGATCAGTTCGACTGGAGAGTATCCCAGGTCCTCTTTGATAGCTGCACAACAGCCAAGAAGGACAACAGGTATGTATTCACTCCATCGTTGTTGGTCAGGGTAAGTGCGTAAGACAGCTTTCAATTGTTGATGGAAGCGTTCTATCATCCCATTCGAAGCTGGGTGATAGCTTGTAGTTTGAATATGTTTGATCCCTAAAATCCTGGAAAGTTCCTGGAATAGGTGGGATTCAAACTGTGCTTCACGATCTGTGGTAATTGTTGTGGGGACTCCATAGCGCGATCTCCAGTCCGATATAAGGGCTCGCGCTACAGATTCAGCCGAAATGTCCTTTAGGGAAATAGCTTCAGGCCACCATGTGAAACAGTCTATACAGATCAGGAGATAAGTAAATCCCTGACTGACCGGCCAAGGTCCAACCAGGTCAATGTGCACATGGCTAAACCGAGCATCTGGGATGGTGAATGTTCCAAGGGGTGTGCAGATATGCTTGTGCACCTTTGACTTTTGGCAAGATACACAGGAACGTGTCCAGGCAGTGATATCACGCCTCATATTTGGCCAGAAAAATCTAGCTGTAATCAGCTTCACTGTGGCTCTGCATCCGGGATGTGCCAGGTTGTGTAGAGTGTCAAAAACAAATCTACGATGAGTCAATAGAACAAATGGTTGAGGTGAATCTGTTGAAGTGTCACAAATGATTTGCATGTCCGAGGTAGGCACGGGCAGGTATGCGAATTTGAAAGTTGCAAATTCATGTGACGACGGATCCAATGTGTCCAAACTTGGCTGGTCTAAGGCCATCTGCTGTAAGTCAATATCCGATGGTGAGGACAGAGAATTAATGGGAACGCGGGACAAAGCATCTGCCACAGCATTCTGCTCACCTGAGATATGTCGGATATCGCTGGGAAATTGCTAAACAAAATCCAAGTGACGAATTTTGCGAGGTGAATATTTGTCTGGCTTAGCACGCAGTGCGAATGTAAGCAGACGGTGATCAGTGTAGATCACAAATTGTCGGCCCTCGAGTGAATGCTGAAAGTGTTTCATTGCAAGGTACATAGTCAGGAGTTTGCGGCCAAACGTGCTGTAACGTTGTTCTGGGCATAAGGCACAGGATGTGCAAGTAATGTGTGTGTTGCTAGTCTCTCCTTCACTTCTTTAAAGACTTTCAGCTGAATATCATTCAGTGAAATCTGCTCATTTTTCTTCTTCCTGTTACATAACAAGTCAGAAAGAGGAGACAAGAGATCCGCAGTGTGGGATGAAGCGCCTGTAGTAATTTAGCAGACCGAGGAAGTGCCTTAGTTGGTGAAGTGAAGTGGGTGGTTTAAGGTCTTGTAGAGCCCTCACCTTTTCAGGTAAGGGAGATATACTCTCTGGGCTGATGATGTGGCCCAGGAAAACTACCTCTGAAGCACCAAAAACACATTTACCAGGGTTAATTCTAACCTGGTACTGTTGAAACCGTTCGAACAGTAGGCGGAGGTGAGTGACATGTTCCTCAGGTGAGGCACTTGCCACTAAAATGTCGTTTATGTAGTTATAGACAAAGTCTAAATCACGCACTACCTCATCCATGAAGCTGTGGCAAAAGCTGTGAAAATGAGGGCTTACTGTTCAAACGACCTAGGTGTGCGTGTGTGCTTTGTCACTGCTGCGAAGCTAGGATAAGAAAAGAATTCCAAGATGGCGCTGACAGCGTTTTGTAATGGTATGATCTCGGAAACTCTCACAAAATCTCGTGCATATATGCAAATCAGTTGGTCTTCGACAACTATAAATTCAGGTCGTTTTGGAAGGCAAGGGTGAGGAAAGAACGGCTGGTTGGTAATTGTGTACGCTGGATCGTGTTGGTGGCATGTCACCGTGTCTGTGTGTGTACTGATTGAACTGCTTTCCTGTCCCTTGCACATTGGACTTTAAATTGGTTTACATTGGACTTGCACAGTGAACTTTGAATTTGTTTAGATTGAACTTCAACTTGAAAGGTACTAGCCACGTTTCGCAAACCAAAAGGCATACTTAAAAATTCAAACGCTCCAAACGGAGTTGTTACAGCAGTTTTCAGGATGTTGGCTGGATTCACTGGAATCTGATGGTATGCCTTAACCAAATCTAGTTTGGAGAAGGTCTTACAACCGTGCAGTGAAGAAGCAAAGTCCTGTATGTGTGGGATTGGGTAACGATCAGGTACCGTAGTGGCATTCAATCATCGGTAATCCCCAGTCGGACGCCAATCTCTGGAACGTTTTGGGACCATATGCAAAGGGGAAGCCCATGGACTGGACGAGGGGCATATGATTCCCAGTTGCAGCATATGGTTGAACTCTGCCTTAGCTGCTTTAAGTTTGTCAGCAGAGAGGTGTCGAGGTCGTGAGAACACAGGAGCACCTGTCGTCTCAATATGGTGAGCTGTTGAGTGAGGTGGTTCACTCACAACAAAATTCAAGTTAGTTAACTCCGGGTAGGAGTTTAATAATATTTGATATGGATCATCGGCAGAAGTGATGAAAAATACAGGGCTGATAGATGTGAAGTTCGATTTTGAACCTGTGATGGAAAGTTCTGTATTAGCATCTATCAGCTGTTGTCTGCGTATGTCAACTAATAGGTTGAAGTGATGCAGAAAGTCCATGCCTATTATAGGATAGGGCAAGCAGCTATTGTAAAAACCCATGTAAAGTCTCTACGTAATTCCAAGTCAAGGGAACAAGAAATTTGACCATACGTGGGAATAGATGAGTGATTTACTGCTTGCAGTGTGATGGGTGAAGCTGGCGGCTTCTCTGTGAGGAGTTTCAGAGGCCAAATGCTGCAAGCTGCTCCTGTATCAACCAAGCAACGCGCTTGGTATAAGGAGTCAGTGATAAAATAGGCACGGTTTTGTGTGGTCTGTGGAGAATGTGCCATGCTCAGTTCTCCAGACAATCGTTTCCCTGGTTCAAATACGAACAGGGCATTGTACAGCGCCGTGCATCCTTGCCAAAACGACTATGATAAAAGCATAGTCCAGGCTTGCTACAGTGACGACGGTGATGTGGGGATGGCGAACGGCTCTTGTAGTGGCATCTGAGTGATTGTGATCAGGCCACACTCAGCTTCCTCACCTCTCTGGTAAGCCGCTCGAGAGCATCAAGTATAGTCAAGGAAGTGGCTTCTTGACTTGTGTCCCTAACTTTGGCTGAGAGCATAGAGACTTGTATTGGGAAAGGAAAGATTTAAGAATTGTGTGTGTGTGTGTGTGAAATATGAAGTGAATACTGTACTTACAGTGTAGTTGGCCGTTAAAAAATAATTAAATAAATATTTTTGGAACAAAGTTCTTATGTTTTTTTAATTTATATATATATATATATATATATATATATATATATATATATATATATATAAATGTATATATTTATATATATAGTTTGAGTTTGTTGCGTTGAAGGATGTAGTTTCTTCAGTTAAGAAAATGGAAGGTGAAATGTCGTCTGCTTTTGATTGATTAGTGTGTAAAGAAAAACAAACTATTCGTAAACAAAATGCTTTTCGCTTTGTTTTTTTTTTTTGGTTTGATTTTTTTTTGTTTGTTTGTTTTCCAGGTTTTTTGTTTTTTTTAAACAAAATCCTTTAGTAGTTTTATTTTATTTTTTTTTTTTAGTTTGTTTTGTTTTGTTTTTTTTAGAAGAGAGGCAGGGAAACCTGGTTCGAAGTTTTTTGTTATTGTTTTCTTCGATTTTTTACGCGCTGTAGCTGTTTGTATCGGCAATAGCGATAAAGGGAAAAATTAATAACTTTCTTCTTGCTTTCATTGAAGTTCTGTTCATGAAAAAAATATTTCTTCCAGTCATTCTGCCTTTGATTTGGTCCCTTGTCGTTTTTTTTATATATATTGCTCAAAAAAAGAAATGCTGCTTTGTAATCAAAAGGTCTGTGTTCGTTTCGGGTCAGCATTTTATAGGAAAATTATAGCTTAAATAAACACAAGGCCAAACGACATTTCTTTTAACAAAACAACATCAAAGAGTCTATTTAGAAATGGTGAGATTGTATCTCAGACTGGAGAGAAAGAAAGAAAGTATAAATGTCTGTTTTAAAGTGTCGTCTGCCATCAGACTGCAGTCCTCAACAAGTAGCAGTGGGAGGAGTGAGTGAGAGAGGTTTGTATAGGTGGCTTGCTGGCATCCCTCTGGCGATAGCAGCTGAGATCCCAAAGGGCTAAAAATAATTAAGGGGACAGCTCAAATCAATGTGCCCTGCCAACCGATTGGCCAGTGTGCCCAAATCACTTTGGCACCGGCATGGATCCACTTACAGTAAATAGTTTGTTAACTGCTACAATTTATATATATATGGTGATAATGCAGAGAGTGATTCCGCTATTTTTAAAATCGTATTTCCACGTTTAATTAAAGTTTTATGATATGTTTTTTTATTCAATTATAAGGTTAAAGTACAGAATAGGTACAAAACACCTTCCCTATATTAAGAATGGCTTTTTAAATAATAACGTTATTATTTCAGCACGGATTACTCTCTGCATGAGTACCATATATATAAGATTATCTGAGAATAATAGAAAAAGAAAACGAAATTTTTCGTTTTGTTTCATATGTTCATTTTGGTTGGATGTTTTGCTGTCTTAATTCAAATTATAACGAACTATTAGGTCGAATAACACCCATGGTAACATTTTGGTCAACATTGCCCATGGCGGAATCAATATATTTTTTTTTATATTGGATTGCAATCAGCAATCAAAATAAACTTATTTGGTACTTGTACAGTTTAATCAAGACATTAAAAAATGAAAATATCGAAAAAAAAAAAAAAAAAAAAGGTTACAATGTACGTATCCGTTTGGAACTGAAGATCTCCGAAAAAAAAAAATTTCACTAAATTTGATCGAGTAGTATTTTTTTTTTTTACAGCGGAAAAACACGTTTTTATGAGAGCGCGTTGAAGGCAGTCATCTTGGAATTTTTAAAGTTTTGTTTGGAGTTTAGAACACGCCACGGGGAGATAACTCCAGTTAAAGCGCCGACACTCCCTCCCCATTTTTAATATTAGCTTTTCTTCCTAAAAATCGACCCTTTTGCTCGGTATCATAACAAATTGTTTTTTTACTGTAAAACAAAAACTACTGGATGAAATTACGTGAAATTTTCTTTCGGAGAACTTCATTCCATAATGGATACATTTAATTTAAACTTTTTTCCATATTTTCATTTTTTAATGTCTTGATTAAACTTGTGCAAGTGCCGAAAATTTATTAAAATTGATTAATTTCCTGATTTTTGGTGAACTTTTAAGTAAAGGGAGAGGTCAACAAATGTTTATACATTTTCAGCGTCAGCATTCATTTTGCCCGTACCTGGTTGTACAAATATCCTCGAGCTAGGTAATCACTAAAAGGTTAATTTAAATTAAATTTTAATAACATGATCACATTTTCAATAATGTGATTATATTTTACACATTAAAAGTTTGTGGACCATGTAAAACAAGCCCTGTTCAATACCGGTGTCGGCCTTTAAGAGTCTCTTTTAGTGATTACGTTGTTCGAGGATATTTGTACAACTGAACGGCAAATATCTGCCAAAACATATAACAAAATAATTCGAAAAGTGCAAAGTTCAAGCAAAAAAATAAATAAATACAAGGCCACACACGCTAAAATTTATTCCTTTTCAGAATAATGAATGCGCCCTCAAACGCGCTGTGTACAACATCGGAGCCGATGCGTATTTATGGGCCTCACTCTTGTACGTCCGCCTATCTTTAAGATAATGTTAAAGATTATTGAATGGGATTTTTTTTAAGCGCAAAAAAAAAAAAAAAAAAAAAAAAAGGAAGAAGAACATAAACTTACCTTTCATTCCAGGAATTCAATCCGAAAAAAAACAAAGCGAGATGAATGGTTTTCTTTTTTTTTTCTTTTGTTTTCAAAACAGAAAGTTTGTTTTGTTTCTTTAGCAAATTGATAGAACTTTTCTTTTTTGTTGGACATAATAAAAAATCTATGAAAATATAAAAAATGTCAATATTAAAAGATGAAAATACTATTTAGACGTGAAATTATTTTAAAAAGAAAATCAACTGCTTAAAGAACAATGAATTTGGTTCATCGTAACACGGTGTTATCATTATTTCGTTCCTTGTGTCAAAATGTCCGCTCATTATTAAAGTGTGTTGAATTATCAAGTTTAGATCATATTTGTCTGTAGCTTGGGTAAAATTTTACTTCAAGACCTGTCTCATGTTCGTATAGAAAAATGTTTTTGTAGACTTCGGTCGGTGGGCATTAGAAGAATATGATGATTGTTTCCATCGCAAATTTACTTTGCATAGTACCCCCACCCCAAACTATTTTCCGCAATTTAACAGCCTTCGTGTAGGCTACGCGCTTAGTGGTAGGATAAACGAAGGCTGTTAAATCGAGGCTACCGAGAGAGAAGGTTGATGAACATGACAGCGTGACATCATTACCAGATCAAAATGTGTGACCACGCTAATAGCCATAAAAATATTTTTCGTTGCCCCTTACATAATGGATGTGGTAATTTTATGAAGGTAGTTCAAATGTGCATGTATTTTTTTTTTTCTTTCTAAAGAGAAAGAAAAATCTCCATAATTGCACATTGGGATAATTTTAATCTAATTATGTAAGTGAAATTGTTTTTGAAATTTTCTTATGGCTATCAAAGAAAATCGAATATTTCATTTTATTTATTTTTTTAAACTGCAAAACAAACAATTTTTATATGAGAATATTTTTCAGTCCGTTCTTTTAATAATAAATTAAAACTTTTCATTGAGCATTTTCAAATATTTTAAAGTTAGAAGAATTTTTCACGACAGTTTTTTTGTTTTTAATTTTTTTATTTAACTAAAACGATCGATGAATTTAATATTTTAGCACTAGGTGTAATTTATTTCTTTGAAACAAAAATGTAGTAGGCAAAAAAAAAAAAATGTTCTGTCAGCAACAGTACAACTTCAAAATAGTCAATATCGCCCACCTCCAGAAGAGAGGGAGGGAATTCCTGTCCGTGATAACCGTGGTAAAAGAAGACACACTCCAATCGCCAGAAACACCCACACACACAATTTGCAGGACACTCCGACTTGTCTCTAGCCTCCTGCTTTTATAGTGGCCGGGAATTATCCATTTGCATAATCACATGAGAAAGAAACGTGATTTTCCGAGAGTTGCATGGAGTAAATGCTAATAAAACCCCCCGGACGCCATCTTGGAATTCTCTTTTTCCCCCCAACCGGTGACACAACAGACGTACCCGAGGTAAGCTCTTTTTCCCCTCATTTTAGTTATTGCTACTTCTGCTACACTCCCCCCTGATCTCATGATCACAAATGGGGGCAGGGGGGCAGTCGTCTCTGTCTGGTACTTCTCCGAAGAACCGGAGGCAGCACTTCCTCCCTGCCATCCTCCTCATCGCCATTATTGCCACCAGTCTGCTCCATAGGCGGTGTTTCACAATCAGGGCAGGGGGGCAGTATTCGTCTCTGTCGAGTATTCCTTCGTAAAGGCAAGACGGGTGGTCCTTCCTCCGCTTTTTCAGTATGTACATTATATGGCTCAAAATCCTCTCCGTCGTCCTGCATCATACTCTCTGTCTTTTCAGAAGACATCATACTGTCTCAGTCTCCCTCTTCCTCCGATGTAACAACATAATGGCGAGGGCGCAAATCCTTCACGTGACGAGGCACACCGTCCACCAAAATCGACTGAGGGCTGATCACCTTGGTCACCTCACCCTTGCCAAACCTCGTGGTACATCGATTTTGCGGTCTTTTGACCCATATGCGATCTCCAACCTGGTAAAAGCTGTTCTTGGGACCTGGGGACGCAGTTGCGAGATTGGTCTCCTTTACTCGAACTTCGTATTGATAAATCCTGTTGGCAGGCGCAGTGGAGGGAGATGTGTCGTCTCTTGGTGTGATGTTATACCAGTAGACAGCCTCCTGTATGGGACAACACATTCTAGCCGCTATTCGTTTCACTGTACGGTGACATCGCTCCGCTATGCCATTCCCGGCTGGAGCGTATGCACAACGGAATCGCAAGTGAACTCCCCATTTACATGCAAATGCTTGGAACATATTGCTGCAGAAAGCTGTGTCATTGTCTAAAAGGAGTTCATGCAGCGCGCCACGCTCGAGGAACACTGCCTCCAACTGATGAATCACGCTTGCCGAGTCCTGCCTTGCCAATTTCCTCCAAATGGAGAAACGCGATGGACCACAGTCTGTTAGTTAAAAAATGGAAGGTGCCATAATGCGTGATATCCATTCCAATTCTCTGCCAATTCTCGTTAACTTCCAGCTTTCCCTTTTCCCACCTGACTGGCGCTGGGTCAATGGACTGACATTCCTCGCATTTCTGTATGACCGTTCTGACAGTTGCTTTTGTCGTGGTTGGACATCTTCTCCTGACAAAGTAGGTAGTGCGTCGCACCCCCGGATGTCCACTATCTTTGTGAATAGCCATGATTTGACTCTCATCCAGCTCGTCTGTGTGGACCGCGCCTATCACTGGGTCAAGACCGTTTTTCTTTTTCATTGCCTCAAACCACCGCTGTGGCACTCGTGTCAGTCGGTCAGCAATGTTTCGTGCTGATGGAACCAGCGTCACATCCACTGTCAGCCCGTACTCTTTCATGAGCTCCTTAAGAGTGCTTAATCGCCTCCTAATAAGCATCTCGCTTGCTGCTTTGGTGCGTACTCGCGCCTTTCCAGTTAGCGTGTCCGAGACCCAATGGTATACGCAAACAGAATCTGTCTTTATGTGTAGCACCTTGCTCTGCCACTGGAGAGCCAAATTGATGCCTTTCAATACGGCATCCAGTTCAGCCAAGTTGATATGTTGAGAGTCATCTTCAGGTCGCAGCCAACATGCATCTTCCAACACAGTTTCACACATCTCCAAGGCTGCCCCAATTGCTAGGGAGCTAGCATCGACCCATACATTCAGCTCTTTGCCGTCCACACACCAATTTCCCTGTGCCGGATCGTTCTGCTGCGCAGATTTTAAGGTTTCGAACATCATACGATGTAGTACGGCGTCCCTTGCTTCATCATCCCAGCCCTTCGTTACCGAATTTACTCTCCTTCTGAGTATTCCGCAAGCCACACGAAGCCAACCGCACACCAGAAAGTGCCTGACAAGTCGACCACACAGGGAAAAGATTGTTCGTCGCGTAACAATACTGGGAGCCTCCGGAATTGCATTTCCTCGCTTCCACCGCAGTTCATTGCGTTCAATCTTGACTGCCAATCCCAGCACCCGTGCACCGTCCTTCAACTGCTCCGGGTTCTTGCACTCCAACCCGAACTGCGCGAGGTGTTCTCTCACACGGGTCGCGGGCACCACGTCTTCATTGACAAAAATGTCATCAATGTAAGCAGATGCTGCGCGACTTATAACTTCTTCCTGAGATAGTACTTTGCTGACAATTGCTCTCATTATCAAGGGAGCCACATTCAAACCAAACCCCAGACGGGTCAGACAGTATTTTTTCCCATGGATTTCCACAGTCTGGTATGGCCACAGTGTCTCATGGACCCGAACTTGTAGGTATGCTCTTCTGAGGTCCAGTAGAGACACGTTAGCACCTTTTTGTCTCCACTCACGCAGCTTAGCCGCACAAACATCTGCGTTGGCCGTAAATGCGTCTACGTAATGATTTAGCTCCCGGTAGTCCATCACCGGGCGCACTTTGGCTTTGTTCTGCTGTATCACAGCCATCAGGGGAATTAGACCTTTGGGGGGTCCCAATTTATCCTCTGGGTATGGCACGAGCCAACCATTATCTATCCAGGTGTGGAACTCCTGCGTGTATTCTTCACGAATTTCTGTGGCACTGGGTACTCTGACACTCGATTATGCAGCCTTTCAGGGGGGTGGTCCACAGACCATTTCCACGATGCGGTCCACGTTCGGTTTTGATGGTCAAAGGTAGCAGTGAAATCTGGTTCATCGATAGAAATGGCTGCGCATTTAATACTTTTCCTGGTGCCCAGCCCCACTGATCCTGTAGGCTTGACAACGACACCTCCTAGAGCTTTTATGGCGTCGATCCCTAGAAGCAAGTCAAATCCCAGTGGCTTGCCATGCACCACCAACACATCGACTCTGGCAGACACACCTTCATCAGTGGATACAGAGACCGTTCCAACACCGCAGCACGCATGGGACATTCCACCAATTGTGTTGACATTTACGTTTGTTTTTCTCCAAGACCGGCACCGGTCTGCATGTAAAATTGTCCTGGAGCATCCTGTATCAATAAGCGCCAAACATCGCGTCCCGTCAACATGGATGCTTATCACCGGGAGCGTCGTGTTCACATCTTGGTTGGGAAGGAGACTGGCACTTATGCGTCCTCCCCTTGCTCGTTTCCCGAGCAGTTCCGAGCCCAGTGTCCACTCTCACCGCAACGGTAACACCGTGTTCCACGTTTTCGACAGTCCCTTGCAAGGTGGCCTTTAACATTGCATTTGAAACAGGTCACGTTAACAGGATTGTTCTGGGTCCTGTTGTTGGGTGAGCGTGTGGCCGCAACCACATCCTGATTTTGTTCGCCAGTCATCGTCAAAATTCTCGCTCTCGACATTAGCTCCCCCATGGTTAGGACTTTGATGTTCGGCACCTGTTGAAGAGCCATTGAGATGGTGTCAGGGAATCTAGTGACAAAAATTAATTTTGTGAGTCTCTCTAAGCTTTCTCCTGTGAATCCGGCCAATCCAACCAACTTCCTGATTTTGTTGGCGTACACATCCACACGTTCACCAGCCCATCTAACTATAGTTATTTTTCTATATGCTGCAAACGCGTCAATAGTAAATGCCTCCTTTAATCGAGCCTCAATCTGGTCTATTTTCTTTTGATCGTCCTCCTCCATTTTCATGTAGAGGGCCAGCGCATCGCCTTCCAGGTATAAAGGTAGCAGACTCGCTACGTCATCCACCTGCTGATGTTGTGCGACAAGCCTCACTTTTTTCAGCCATGCTACAACGTCTCCCTCGCCAGAGAACGGCTTGATAATATCACTGCTTATCCGCACCTTCGCCATATTCGGGCAGAAATGGCTTGAAACAAAAATGTAGTAGGCAAAAAAAAATAAATGTTCTGTCAGCAACAGTACAACTTCAAAATAGTCAATATCGCCCACCTCCAGAAGAGAGGGAGGGTATTCCTGTCCGTGATAACCGTGGTAAAAGAAGACACACTCCAATCGCCAGAAACACCCACACACACAATTTGCAGGACACTCCGACTTGTCTCTAGCCTCCTGCTTTTATAGTGGCCGGGAATTATCCATTTGCATAATCACATGAGAAAGAAACGTGATTTTCCAAGAGTTGCATGGGGTAAATGCTAATAAAAAACCCCGGACGCCATCTTGGAATTCTCTTTTTCCCCCCAACCGGTGACACAACAGACGTACCCGAGGTAAGCTCTTTTTCCCCTCATTTTAGTTATTGCTACTTCTGCTACAATGTAGTTAAATACAATGACCCCACAACTCAATCTTCACTCTTCAATCCTGCAGTCCAATGCACTTCTGACAGCAATTCTTTCTGCCAAACAAAAAAGACACCCTCTCTCCCAAATACAGGCTTTTTATAGGACAAAACCGTCCAAAGTTATTTGCATACTCTTCCCATGATCTCTAGTCTAAATAGACGCAGTGGCCATTCTCTTCTTTCTTCTTTCACTCTCTGAAGCGGGCGTTTGCCAGTGGTAAAAGGTTTGCACGATTTTTTTTTTTTTTTTTTTTTTTTACTACATGCCCCCATGATCATTAAAGATCATTCACATCTCATAATCCCGTGTCCAGATCGGCGCATTGCGTTCTCTTTGCGGTCTCTGCATCGGCACCGGTTCATCTTCATCACTCCTGGCTCAGTACCACCATCCTCATCACCTAAATGGACCACACGCCTTAAATCTAAAACATGTCGTGGCATTCCATTGACACTTAAGTTGTTTGGGGATTGCACTCCTGTTATCACTCGTCTTCCCCACTGCGTTGTGTATCGAGCATTAGGCGGTTTCACCCAAACTTCTTCTCCTATTTGGATTCTGGCTGGTCCTTGATCATTAATTTCCGGTGACATGTCTCTAGGATGCCTCCATTCGTAATTAAAGATTGCTCTATGTGGTACTGTGTCATCTCTTTGCCCGACCTTAGGAGACATGTTGTACCAAAATGTGGCCTCTTCAGGCGATATTCTTCCTCTCTCAGCTATTGCTTTCACGGTCCGATGATGTCGCTCCACAATGCCATTTCCTCCAGGTCTGTAGGCTGCCCTGTAATAACTTTTAATCTTCCATTTTTTAGCATCGTCTGAAAGATTTCTGAGCGAAAAACAGTGCCATTGTCCATTATCACCTCCCTTACTAGACCTCGTTCAAGCATCACCTTTTCTAATTCAGTTGCAACTGCAGATGCGGCTTCCACTCGCAGTTCCTTCCATATCGCCAGTCTACTTGGCCCACAATCAATTATTGATAAGTACGCTCCCCCTCGGTAGTGTGCTATGTCAATAGCTAGTCTCGTCCAGTTCGTTAAAACTCCAATTTCCCCAGGATTATGTATATTTGGGGCAGGATCGATCGATTGACACCGAACACAGTTCTTTACTATCATCTGAATTTCTTCCCGTTTTACATTCGGATCCACTTGCCTCACCAAATATAATGTCCTCTCCACTCCCATGTGATGCATGTCATGCAACTCTTTAATTTCTCCAATTCCAAGACAGCATATCGGCGCCTCCTCTTTCTCAATTAACCACTGTTTTTTTATCCGTGTTAGCGCATCTGCCTTGTTTCTTTCAGAAGGCACAAACACTGCTTTTATTTGCAGTTTCAATTCAGACATCAACTCTCTAAGCATCCCTAATCTCCACTTTATTATCACTTCTTCGGCACCCTTTGTTCGTATTCTGTCACTCTCCTCCACAGTAGAGTTCACCCAACTGAGTACAGTGGCTGAATCAGTTCTTATTTCAATATTTGTCAGTCTCTATTTGATAGCTAAATTGACACCCTTTAGAACAGCATCTAATTCAGCTATGTTAATGTGATTAAAGTCATCACTTTTCCTCAGCCAAGTTGCATCTTCCGCCACTACACCGCCAATCTTGACAACCACGCCAGTTGCAACATTGCTTGCATCACACCACACGACTCCTGTGCTCACTTCAGGTATGTGCCAAGCGCCATTAACAGGGTCTTCTTTTTTCACCTCAGCTAGAACCTCCTGCATCACTTTCATGGTTTTGCAATCAACTTTTTCTTCCCAATCCATTCCATTTGCTCTTCTTTTCACATAACTGCATGCTAATCGCAGCCATCCAGCAATTGGATAGTGCCCCAATAATTTACCACAGATCGAAAATAGCTCCCGCCTACTAATTTCTCCTCCCATCTCTGGGATCTCGTTGCCTCTCCTGAACATTAGTGCACCCATCTTATTTTTCATAAGCTTAAGGCCCAGTGCCGCTCCTCCGTCCAGGGATTCCGGAGATTTTGCTGCTAACCCAAACCCCTTCAAATGTTCCACAACTTCCTGTGTCGATATTTTCGTTACGTCTACCATTATATCATCAATGTATGAATCAGTGGCCTCTTTCGTCCTACTTCCTTTCTTTAATACTGTTTTAAAATGGCTGCCATAATCTTTGGTGCGACATTAAGTCTGAATCCTAATCGTGTTAGGCAATAGGTTTTTCCTTTATAACAGATCAGCTGGTACTGCCATAGTTCCTTTGCCACATGTAGTTGCAGGTAGGCAGACTTAAGGTCCACTATTGCGGTCCCTCCTACCAACTGTCTCCACTTTCTTATCTTTTCATCACACACATCTATTATGTCGCTCCCTGTATGACACGCCACAAAACGGTTCAACTCACAAAAGTCGAACACTGGCCTAACTTTCCCTTTTGTGGCCTGAAATACTGCCATCAATGGCAACACGCCTTTTCTTTCTCCTTTCCATGGTAACAGAATACCATCCGATATCCATCTTTCCACCTCTTTCTCGAATTCTAATTTCTTATCGCCTTCCAGAGAGTTTTTATAATATTGGACTTTGTTCTGCAATACTGGAGGCTCTCCCTTCCATGTCCATCTTACTGTCCATTTATCTCCATCGAAGTTTGCTTCAAAGTCTTTATCCTCGATTTTGAAAACATTCAGCTGATGGGCAGCCACGGCACATTGTATATCTCCAAACTTCACTTTGGCTTTCTTTATAGTTACACCTCCCAGCTCATTAATCACGTCCATTCCAATTATGACGTCGATCCCATCAACGATGTGATTCATCAAGATTGCCCTCACCTTTACGTGCATTCCACAGACTTTTATCTCCACTTGTCTGGCTCCTTTACATTCTATATTCCTCCCATCAACTGCTTTCACTGTACCGCTCCTTCCATATCCCTTCAAAAGTTTGGAATTGATTAAAGTAGTGGTGCACCCAGTATCGACAAGTGCAGTCATTACAGAATCATTCACCTCTACTTCTATTATAGGAAGAGGCCAGTATCGCGCCTTCATTTCATTGCTAGGGTAGCTTGTGGCGCAGAAGCTCCCCCTTGCCCGTTTCCCTGAATCTGAGGACAATATCTCGCAATGTGGCCAAATTTTCCACAATTGTAGCATGTTGCCCTGGCCCTAGGGATCTCTGTGCAATCTCTTTTAGGTGCGGTCCTTGACATCTAAAGCACTGAAGGCTTGCTTCTTTCTTTCCCTTATTAGTCTCATTAGTTTGCGCACTTGCGGCCAACGTCCAAGTTTCTACGACCCTTTTGCTGACTAAAAGCCGTGCAGTCGGTATCAGTTTGCTGACATCCATTCTCTCTATGTTCGGTAGCTGCTGTAATGCCACAGATACATCGTCTGGGAATCCAGTTATGAATGCCAGTTTGGCTGTATGTTCCAGCCCTCTTCCCAGATATCCCGCCAGTCCAGCCAATCTTTTGATTTTATTAGCATAAACATCCACCGATTCTCCTGTCCACTTGAATCGTTGCAGTTTTTCGTATGCCTCAAAAGGCGGTCACGAGTCTCATCTCTATCAGTTCTGCATCTTCTTGTTCTGCATTATTCATCTCAAGATAGAGAGCGAGTGCATCTCCCTGCAAAAAAAGTGGAATAAAACTGGCAAGGTCTGGCACATGTTGAAGCTTAGCCACCAGTTTTACTTTCTTTATCCATCCGACTACATCACCTTCTCCACTAAAAGGTGGTATCACATCTTTTCCCAATCTCAACATCCCAGATTCCATGATCTGTTCTTAGCCGAAATAGCTTGTAGTTAAATACAATGACCCCACAACTCAATCTTCACTCTTCAATCCTGCAGTCCAATGCACTTCTGACAGCAATTGTTTCTGCCAAACAAAAAAGACGCCCTCTCTCCCAAATACAGGCTTTTTATAGCACAAAACCGTCCAAAGTTATTTGCATACTCTTCTCATGATCTCTAGTCTATAAATAGACGCAGTGGCCATTCTCTTCTTCTTTCTTCTTTCACTCTCTGAAGCGGGCGTTTGCCAGTGGTAAAAGGTTTGCACGATTTTTTTTTTTTTTTTTTTTTTTTTTACTACATATACATATTTAAAATTTAAAGTTTTTGTTTGTTTTATAACACTTTAACTGTAAATAATTTACATGACTGAAATGGAAAATGAAATAGGAAATTCTGTTCTCTCCTGCAACATACGAACACAGATTTATCTTAAAAATTCATTAACTAATCAGTTTTAATTAAAGTTTTGATATGAACTAACTAATAATAAAGAGTACATTAAATTTTAGTTAACATATTTTCTTGTGTTTTATCTTATAAATAAATGGGTACTTCACGGGGAACATGGACCCTACATAAACAATGATTTTATTTAATGATTGCTCCCTGAAAGCGTTTTCTTTCACTTTCTTCGTATTTATTTATTTATATATATATTTTTAATTGTGCGTGTATTTATTTATATATATATATATATATTTAATTTTGCGTGTATTTTTTTATTTATATATATATTTTTAATTGTGCGTGTATTTTCAATTTTGGGGGGTAAATTTGATTCATACTTTTATTTTGTGCTTGTTTTTTTTATTTTATTTTATTTTTTTTTTTAAATTATTTTCTCCACTAAAGATTTTTTATTTTTTTTGTTAAATTATTTTTTCATACATATTTAAATAATGTCCCCCCCCCTTTTTTGGGCCTCAAATAGTACCTGCAAAAAAGTTTTCCTGATTAAATTAACCA
This sequence comes from Euprymna scolopes, assembly GCF_053919585.1. Taxonomy (NCBI): domain Eukaryota; kingdom Metazoa; phylum Mollusca; class Cephalopoda; order Sepiida; family Sepiolidae; genus Euprymna; species Euprymna scolopes. The sequence goes on along the minus strand of NC_136487.1, from coordinate 131,182 downwards.
AAGGAAACCTTTTGCGCATGCGCTTTCAGAGAGCAATCATTAAATAAAAATCGAGGCCGCCGAGCTCGGTGGCCTCGATAAAAACACTGTTTACGCAGGATCCATGTTCCCTGTGAAGTATGAGTAAATGTTGTGCGCGCCCTGCTGAAATAATAACGTTCTTATTTAGAAAGCTATTCTGAACAGGGGGGAGGGGCTTTCTATCTATTCCACACTTTCACCTAGCAATTTAATGAAAAAAAAAAAAAAAAAAGATACCATAAAAATTTACTTCAACTAGGAAATACTATCTAAAATATAGCACCGTGCATACACTGCACAAGCATCATCATTATTATTATTATTATTATTATTATTATTATTATTATTATAACAATGATAATAAAAAAAGCTGGTGTAGATCTCTTGCTTTTTGGGTTAATTAAGCTATTTTTTTGTACATTGTAAGAATCCTTTGGAAGATAAATATTAGTTTTCTGGGCCTATTTCAATGATAATTAGTACAGTGAAGTCCTAAGATATTGAATTAAATTAAAAAAATACACCTTGTTTTTTTTTTTTGTTTTTTTTTTTTACACCGTGATCACCACTTATCAAGGCCCGGAAGCCACTCAGGGATAAGGGTTATTGCAAGTACATTACGTTAGTGTGGAGATTTGATGAAGTGTTTACTTAAGGGGGCGGTTCATTAGGAATTTGTTAACATTGGACTTGAAGACATCCAAGTTGTAGTCCGGTGGGAAGCAGGCAGACGGAACAGAGTTCCACAGGCGTGCAGTTCTGAGAAAGAAGCCTTGTTCATGGAATCCGCGTTTTGATTTAGGCACAGATAAAGAGTGGGGGAAATTTTTCACAGTGGATTCGGCTAGACGGGTGTTTTTCGTGAAAGATTGGTGAGGGGGAACCAGAGATTGGAGTTCAGATGGGCACCTGCCATGGAAATAACGATAAAACAAGGATAGCCTCGCAACGTCTCTTCTGTGGGAGAGAGGTTGCAGGGTAGAGAAAAGGGGCATCCCCCACTAAGCCATGAAGTCTATTTTGTACTCTGTCAAGGCAGGATAGGCTGTTTTTAGCAGCTCCTGCCCAGATATGGCAACAGTATTCCATCCTTGGACGTACTTGGCTTTTATATAGATAGAGAATTGCATCAGTAGTGAGATATCTTTTGGAGCGGTAGAAGGATCCCACCATCTTTCCAGTGACCATGGCAACAGACTTGATGTACATGTTCCATTTAAGATCAGGAGTAAAGGTCAAACCCAGAAGCTTGTCAAAACACGGGGCCTCACCCAGACGAGAGCCATCCATCATAATTGATGCCAGATGGGGATCAGAGCGTTGATGATGTAAGGATAGGAGTTTGGTTTTGGATACATTAAAGGTAACCAGCCACATCTTCCCCCATTGAACCACGCGCTCGAGATCAAAGGAGAGAGAATCAGAGAGAACTTTGTCATTTACAGTTTTTTATGTGTTACCATAGATGGTCGTGTCATCAGCATAGATGTCAACGAATGATTTAAGTATGTGTTTAAGGAGGTCATTGATGTAGATCAGGAAGAGAGTTGGGCCCAGGATTGACCCTTGAGGGACTCCAGCATTTATATTGCAGGCCTCCGATTTTTGTCCATCTACCACTACTCTTATAAGCCTATCGGAGAGAAATGATTTAATGATTGAGAAGACATTTCCAGTTATACTGTAGCTGGAAATCTTGTGAAGTAGACCCTTATGCCATACCTTGTCGAAGGCCTTTGATATGTTAAGAGCAATTGACCTAGAAAGGAAGCCTTTGTCAAGAGATTCACTAATCCTGTGGGATATAACCGTCAGCACATCTGCGGTAGATCTTGCAGAGCGGAAACCATATTGTGTGTCACTAAGAAGGTTTTTCCTGCTGAAGTGGTTGACTATTTCTCTATTTAATATGGATTCCAGCAACTTACTTATAACACACAGGAGACTTATTGGTCTGTACTGAGAGGGAGATGACTTATCACCTGAATTCTTAAATACAGGGCAAACTGATGAGGTCTTCCAGGGAGTCGGAAAGCACTTCTCCTTAAGGCAGCGCTTAAATAGTTTTGTAAGTATGGGAGCAAGTTCTGGTTGTGTTGGATTGTGTGGTGGACTTTCGGTCAGCGTTCAAGTTGTGGATAACTTGACAAAGACTAAAGTTACTTCTCATGAAAGAGGAGAACTATTTATGGCACAATGGGAGATTGCATTGTGCACACATGGGCCAGTCTATTCCTTGGATTGTGATTGGCTGAATCACCTGATTGGATATGCTTGTACATAAATACAAGCCCTCAGTCCAGCTCAATCTAGTGTCTGTCTTATACATAAGCTGGACCCTTGGTAAGTGTTGCTGCTATTATTATTATTGTTGTTGTTGTTGTGTGTTATTGACTAACACAGTTCTTTTGATTATCTCCCCCTATTTCCCCCCCCCACGAGTAGGCTGGGTTGTGTGAGAGGTGTATCTCTCTTTTAGGCCTAGTTTGTTGAGTGGTAGTAACCTAGAAAGAGCTCGGGGAATCCTTGATCGAAAGCGTGGGGATATATGTGTGGTTTGTTGTTGGGGTTTGGTTGCTGTGTATGTGCTATTACAGGGAGATAGTGGGAGATGCAAGAATGTAGTATCGCTTGAGGGAATTGTTGGTCCTAGTGCTGCACTTGGTATTAGGGTTGGTGCAGGCTTAAGTTCGCATTTTCTGAGGAAACGGCGGTTCCTAAGTGTGATCCTTCCGGATCCATTAACCCTGATTCGGTATTGTCGATCTGGTAAGGAACTGATGATTTTGCCCGTTGTGTTCCATCTGCAATTGACTGGATTTTGGATGGCTTGTAACGGTGGAAGGTTGTGGGTATATTTATTGTATCTTTCTACTATTTTTGCATTGCGGTGGTGGAGCATTTCATCGCGATGTTGTGCCGCTGACACCCATTCAGGATGAGACTTGTAGAGGATTGGCTGTGATGGGATGGAGTCACGTAGTCGACGGTAAAGTAATAATTGGGCCGGTGATAGGCCAATGCTTTGGATTGGGGTATTCCGATACTGCAAGATAGCCCGGGCAACACTGTCATTGTCCAAGGAACCGTGGGGGCCTGTGTTTCCTTTCACAATCCTCTTTGCAGTTTTTACTGCGAGCTCTGCCCTGCCATTGGATTGGGGATACGCAACAGAAGATAATCTGTGCCTAACACACCATGTTTTCAGAAATTCTTGGAACATGCTGGAAGTGAAAGGTGGGCCGCCATCGGTGCTGAGTTCTTCTGGGGCACCATATGTTTGGAACAGTTGTCGGCATATGGACATCAATTTGGTTGTAGTAGTGTGACCTGATTCTAGGCGGTATAAAATTAGCCAACCAGTTAGCCTATCTGCGCAGGCAAGGTATGTGTGATCTCCAATATAAAAAATATCCATGACGATTTGTTGGAATGGCCACTTTGGGGATCCTGTTAGAATGATAGGCTCCCTCTATTGGTGCGTATCTGCGCTCAGTATCCGTGCAAAATCTGCTGCCGGCATATATCAGATGCCAACCTTCAGAACAGCAGATTGGGGCTTTTTCCATGGTACATTGGTAATGTTTTTGTAGGAGTAGGAAGCCCATTCCTTCTTTGCTCCAATCTGGAGCAAGGCAAGTTGCTCTGTCTTTGTCAAATGTTGCTACCCCCTTCTGGACTTGGTGAATTATAACTCGCTTGGAATGCGTCTTCAAGGTTTTGATTCCAAGCAAATTTGGAGTTTTGTTTGACGAGGTCCCGAAAAGGCACCATAACTGGACCCAGTGAATATGCCCAGGCTACTTGGTTGATAAGCCCAAACCATGATCTGGCATCAGTAATTGTCCTTGGGACTGGAAAATCCGTTATCGCTTGTATCATGGACTCAGAAGGGGTCACTCCTGAAGAAGTTATCTGGAGGCCTCCAAATTGTACGACATCCTGACAGAATTGGAATTTGTCGGTGTTGAGCACAATTCCATTCTTAGCACATTGGAGCAGAAAATCGAAGGTATGATAAAAGGCTCCCTCAATGCTAGAGTCATATAGCAGGGTATCGTCTACTATCTTCACCTTGCGTGGGATATCTTTTATTATCTCATCGTATCTGCGAGTGTAAGCATCCCCAGATGCGACATATCTTTGAGGCATCCTAAGATACATGTATCTTCCCCACTCAGTTATGAAGGTGGTTAATGGTTGAGATTCTTTGTCTAAGAGAATCGAGTGGTATCCATCAACAGCGTCTAGGACTGTTTTCTTTGTTCTAGGTGGCACTTGCAGTGCCAACTGGAATGGCGACCCAGTATGGTGGGTTTCTCGCTTGCATTGAGAGTTAAGGTGTTGGTAATCTATTGTTCTCTGTGGATTACCATTCTTTTTGGCAGTTATTACCATAGTACTGCACCAATCAGTAGGCATACCCACGGGTACTGGAGCTATGATACCTTTTTCTACATCCTTCCAAAGGGCTTGTCTTACTGGTTCCTTGAAGTGGAAGGGTACAGGAATTGGGTTATGCCTAGCTTTAGGGATTGCTCCCTCTTTGATGTGAATGTGGGCAGCTGGGCCGGACATGGCTGGAAATATCCCATCTTTGTTGAATGTCGTTTTGGCAAACTTTTCTAGGAGCCAGCTCTTAAGTTTGCCTATGTTATCTTCTGTTGCGGGAAAAGGGAGGTTTTTGGGTCGATTTGGCAATTGATCTACACACTTTTTAGGCTCGGTGTCTACCTCTTCATGTACGTCTGCTAAAGGGTTTGGAAAATGTTTGTGCAATATTCCCACATCGATGCAGGCTGCTCTGCTGAGATAAAGCCGTTGTATGCCCTTGCATATGTAGAGGGCTTGTTTAGTTGTTTTCCCTCTGACCACAAACTCAACTGGTAGCCAACCCTGACACATGAGTGTGAAACCTCCTACTGTTCGTATGATCTTTCTTGATTGGATAAGACTAATCTCTGTGAGGCCCATTTTGATTAAATGCTTTGGTCCCCCAAGACAAATGGCGGCACCACTGTCGGGAAAAACCTTTAGCGTTGTACTACAACTCCTAGGGATATTGACAGCTCGTCTGGGATCTGGTTTTGGTGAGAATGGGATTACTGATGCATTTATTTCAGTTAACAGATCACCTTCTGTAGTCATAATGGTGCCCCTCATTTGATCGAATGTGATATGGGCCATGAGTGTATTCATGGGAGCTTCTTGGTCTTCAAAACTTTTTATCACTGCCGGGCGATATTTCTTTGTCCGGCACACTGCTGAAAAATGGTTAAGTTTCCCACAACTGTTGCACATTTGATTCCATGCCGGACATGTTAAATGGCGGGCACTTGTCCTTGGAGTACCGTGTTGGTGACTACTGCAACCTATGCAGGTTTGACGGGGTTCAGCAATATTATCATTGTGAGTAGCAGTAGAGCTAGTGCGAATATTGCCTCTGCTAGTCCGTACAGCACTGTGTTTTTTTTTTTTTGCGATACATTGACATCCGGACTGTAGCTATGTCTGAGGTATCAGTCATTGCGGTTTGGTCCCGTAGTGCAGACTCAAATGCCTCAGCATGACAAATATTTTGGTTGAGAGTTTTTAGCAACCCGGCCTTTGCCAGTAGATCGGTCTGAAGCGTATCATTCGATATCCCTTTGATAAATTGGTCCTTGATGTAAATGTCGGACAGGTCATGATCGCAGTTAGGGCATGAGAAATTACAGTCTATGGCCGTGGACCTAAGACGAACAAGGTATTGTTGGATGGGTTCATCTTCATGCTGTGATATAGCTGCAAATGTCATCCGATGGACCATGGGATTTGATTTTTGAGTTACCAATGCTTCTGTCATCTCTAGCAGCTTGTCTGGGTTGGTGGTGAAGAACTTGGGGTATGTATTTATGATTGCGTTTTGAACGGATTCATCAGCGCAACTGTATAACTGGGTATTGGCCTGAGAAGTTGGCATGTCCGTTATTCTGGTGAATACTTCCCAGTCAATCCAAAATTTTCTGAATTGTTGAGGGGTCATTTCGAGATGAAGTTGGGGAGGCCTGGCAGCTGGTGCCTTAGCATAGGTGGTCTGGGTAGCGGGCTCCTTGGCTTGTCGAAGGATAGACAGAGCTTCTCCCATTGTTGTGATTCCCAATTCTCTTAGTATGGCTCGATCCATTACTTGAAGGTTTTCTTTCCTCAGTTTTTCCTTCACAAAAGTTGCAGCGTAGCTCTTGGCGGAATCGGCAGCAATGCCTGCTTTGAGGAAATAGTCTTCCCAATCTTCTGTCTCGAATCCTGTTCGTAGCGCCATGTTGGATTGTGTGGTGGACTTTCGGTCAGCGTTCAAGTTGTGGATAACTTGACAAAGACTAAAGTTACTTCTCATGAAAGAGGAGAACTATTTATGGCACAATGGGAGATTGCATTGTGCACACATGGGCCAGTCTATTCCTTGGATTGTGATTGGCTGAATCACCTGATTGGATATGCTTGTACATAAATACAAGCCCTCAGTCCAGCTCAATCTAGTGTCTGTCTTATGCATAAGCTGGACCCTTGGTAAGTGTTGCTGCTATTATTATTATTGTTGTTGTTGTTGTGTGTTATTGACTAACACAGTTCTTTTAATTATTCTACAGGTTGAAGCTTTTTTAACACTATAAGTGGGATGCCATCAGGGCCAGTTGCTTTACTGTAATCTAGGTTCTTGATTAGCTTGGCGACCTCCTGCATGGATATTTGTATGTTACCTAGCTTGTTCTGTGTTTTAGGAGGAAATATGGGGAGTTGATGGCCTTCGTCGCATAGGGTAGAATTAGCTGCAAAGTTCTTTGCAAATAGTTTGGCCTTGTCTGACGCTGACGAGATGACCTCTGGTCCATTGATAATGGTTGGGATAGAATGCACACTTCTGTTCAAGATCCTATTTGTTATTTGCCAAAACTGGTGGGAACCAATCCGCTGATTGGATTTAACAGACTGGGCATATAGCTCTCTTGCATTTTTTATTACTCTTTTACAGTGGTTGCTGGCAGTCCTGAAAGCAGCTTTAGTCTCAGTGCATCTATTACGTTGGTAGCTATGGAAAAAGTGATTTCTGTGCGCAATAGCAGCAGCACATATTGGGGAGAACCATGGCTGGCTGTTAGGTTTTTGTTGGAATTTTTTAGATGGTATGAATTGGTCTATGCCTATAATTTACCATTCGGTCAGATTTGATACTATAGAGGACACTTCCTTTTTAAACATGGAGTGCAGAGGTAAATCAGATATAAATGTATGGAAGCTATCCCAGTCAGCCATAGAGGTTTGTTTGTACAAAAATAGCTTAATTAACCCCAAAAAGCGAGGGATTCTCACTTCACAGAATGTCAATAAAACTGAGGGCTCTAACGATGGATTATATTGAAGCCCAAAATTTCAGACAGTTGAAAGGCTGCCCGAAAATGCCACCAGGTAGAGGGAGGTAGGGAGTGCTGGTTTTCTAACCCCCCCCCCCCAGCCATGCATCCATACATTCCTATTGTGAACGTTTATATGATTTTTACCATTTTTTTAATTTAATTATTTTTTATGTTCTTGCTTTTGAATTAATTTTTTCTTATTTTTCAAGATTATGTTATGCCAAATATTTCACATCCATGCAAGCAAGGAAAATATTAGAATTTTACATATAAAAATTATGCAAAACTTGTAATTTAAAAAAAAAATTGAAATATGTTTTGCAATTATATTTTTTATGTGAAAATATTAAATAAACAATGCTTAATTCAATGATAATATCGGTAGTTCGAGAAATTAATTTTTCTTCAAGTTATATCAAATTCATTAATACAGACTGTTGTGAATATGGATTATCTTCTGTTTGATAACCCAAGCTATTAAAGCTGGTTATAACTACCTTAGCCTTCAAGTAGAGGAGTAGTAATATTCTTAATTGGATAAACGATTACTAGGTGGAATCTCTTGTCCTGTTTTCATTACAATTTATTCAATTAAGAATGGAACAATTTATGCGACCAGAGCGATTTACCACAGATCTAGGAAGCGATTCAGCCGACAAATGCAGGAAACATTGGGGGAGAGATTTACAAATTTCATTGAGGTTCTACATTCAGAAAGACCAGAACGTCCCAACAGTAAGCATGTGTTCCTAACCAACTACCTGTCTCACACAGTCAACAAAATTATCTCAAATTGCATTACCTACGAAGAAGCAATCAATGTATTGGATGCTACATACATAAAGCTCAAAAATGAGATATTTTCTAGACACCTACTTGCAACTCGCCGACAAGTATCATGCAAAACATTGGACGATTTCCTTAAGAGCCTTCAGGCACTGGGTAAATATTGCAACTTCTGCCCAATGACGGCATAAGAGGCCCAATAACAACACATTTTGGACGCCTTTATTAATGGCTTATGCTCAGGTAAGACGTCTTCTTCAGAATAAGCCCCATACACTTAAAACAGCAAGTCACTTCAAATGGGCTATACAGCAGTCTAGTTCTTATTTACAACCAGACACCGTGAGCACCACGCTAAAACCACCTGTTCCTACTGCCTCTCCTCATGACGATAGTCCAATGAAGCTTCAAAAGCAATCAGCCACTGCTGCTTTAAAAATGGACACTTGCTAATTTTGAGGCTTATCTAAACTTCTACAAGTTTCATGCTCTGCCAGAGATACTCATCTCCATAAATGTATAAAACTTGGTAATTTTTCAAAGATATGCAAGGCTTCTAAAACCCTATACGAATCCATTCAAAATACATCTGCAACTTTAGCCGCCTCACTAGACTGCCTTTCACAAACTATTGTAAAAGGAAAAATTAATGGGAGATCTGCGTATGCTCTGCTAGATACAAGGAGCTCAGAAAATTTTATCAAAGAAAGTTTGGTAAAAACCAACAAATTGTATTTTGTCCCCTCCCCCAGCAGGATATCAATGGCAAACATGTCATTGTCTTCACAAGTAAGTGGTTATTGTTTGGTGGACTTATTATTTAATGACGTCTTTTATAAAACCATTAAATTATCCGTAATGAAAAATATTTGTTGCAAAATAATACTGGGACATGATTTTTTGCATCAACACTCACCGATTAAAATACCGTTTGGCAGTTCAATGCCTGCATTGAAAATTTGTGGATTGGCAACAGCAAAAATCCAGTACCTGTCACTTTTCGAAAGCCTAACTGAAAACTGCAAACTCATAGCAGTGAGAAGCAGACGTTTTTCTTATAATAAAAAACCATTGATTCTGAGATAAAGGACTACTCGAGGAGTGTATAATTGAGCATAGCAAATCACCCTGGAAGGCTCAGGTAGTTATAACCACTTCTGAAAACCATAAAAAGAGAATGGTTATAGATTACTCTCAAACCATAAATAGATTCACTCTTTGGACGCCTTTCTACTACTCAGGATAGATGAAATGATTGGCGAAATAGCCAAATATCCTATGTTTAGCACTTTGGACTTGAAAAGCGCATACCATCAGATTGCCATTAGTCCTAGAGACGAGCTATACACAGCTTTCAAGGCAAACAGTCGACTATATCAATTTTACAGGATTCCTATTGGCATTATGAATGGGGGTAGCCAGCTTCCAAAGGATAGTCAACAAAATCATAACAGATGTAAAACTGGAAGGCACATTTGCGTACATTGACACACAGTATTTGACCATAATAACAAGGAACATGTGACCATAATAAAAAGGAACATGATGAAAATCTCAGACGGTTCAAATACAATCAAAACGACCACAAATGCTCATTTGGGCTGGACAAAATAAACCTACTGATGTATACCATAAGCAAAGATTTTATAGCGCCAGACGCAGATCGATTGAAACCTTTACTCCAGATGCCTGTCCCTCACAATCGGCCTTCCCTGCGACATGCTATGGGCATGCTCACTACTCCCAATGGATTCCATCATTCTCAGAAAAGATACATCCATTACCACAAAACCTCTGTCCTGTCAAGCTGTTGAGCCATTCGAGGGACTGAAAAAGAATATCGCGAAATTAGCAATTACAACAATAGACTAAAATGTTCCTCTGGTTGTTGAAACAGATGTGTCAGACTGTGCTATTGCTGCTTCTTTAAGACGAGCTGATCGTCCTGTAGCCTTTTTTTTCAAGGACCTTCTCATGGGCTGAATGACAACACCCCGCAATTGAAAAGGAAGCTTACGCCATAGTCGAGCCATTAAGAAAATGGTGACACTACCGATTGGACACCACTTTCAACTTATTACCGACCAAAAATCAGTTGCTTTTATGTTCAACTCTAAGACTACAAGCAAAATAAAGAATGAGAAAATAGCGAGGTGGTAAATTGAATTATCTTGTTTCTCCTTTGACGTCAGATACCGACCCAGCAAGGAAAACTTAACAGCTGATACACTGTCAAGAGTATGCTGTACAGCATCAAGTGAGGATGAACTCCGAATGCTACATAACAATCTCTGTCACCCAAGCATTACTTGAATGGTTCATGCTGTGAGGTGTAGAAACTTGCCATTTTCAGTGGATGTGGTAAAAAGAATTACAAATTCCTGTCGAACGTGTGCTGAAATAAAGCTTCAGTTTCATAAACCCAAAACTGATGTTTTAATAAAAGCAACATAACCATTTGAAAGATTCAATTTTGATTTTAAAGGACTGCTACCAAGCAAAACAAGGAACCGAGATATATATTAACTGTTGTCATAGAATATTTACAGTTTCCTTTTGCCTTCTCTTGCTCAGACATATTGGCTACTGGAATTATACAATGCCTCTTGTGGAGAAAATAGAAACAGCCTACCTTTCAAACGCCCTCGTGTCTGTCTTTTCTATGGGTTGAAATGAAAAGAGCTCCAAGATGGTATCCATGAGATTTTAACACACAGTCTCGGACAGTCTCAGACGATCTCAGAAATTTGTGCCACATGCATGTAAATGAGGTGTGCCGGGCTCCATAAAGGAGGTCACTTGGAGGAGTTGGGGAGGAATTTTTGTTTGTTTTGGACACATTGCTTTGCATTGTAGCGGTGTGTTTCTTTGCAGCAGACACTTTGAAACATGTTAGTACTTTTAGGTATGCGAGAGAAAGAGAAAGAAACATATCACTTGGGATACACCGCTTACAAAAAACTATTTTAGCATGTCAACAGGATTTGACCCCAAATTAATTCCCTTGTTCAAAGGCAGCAGCAGCACTGAGCAGTCAGTGCAGGAATTGATAGAAAAAACAGAATTGATATGCTAGCTCAGCAGTGTGAAGTGTCCGGAATATGTAGTCCCAATGAGCCTTGCTGGGGGCACATATGCAGTATACCAATAGTTAACTGACAAAAAGAAGGCAGACTTTGCATGCATCAAAAACGCCCCTATACAGCATTTGTATTAGATCTGGTTGCCGCATGGAAGTAGTTTATGGCCCACAAGTTAAATCATGGGGAGATGGGTGATGTTTTTCTGGCAGAACTGAAAAAATTCGTGGGTCTATTCAGAGGAATATTGGACAAAGGCCTGGTGTGCACGTTTGTTGCAGGATTGCCCGATAGCATGGAAGATCTACACTGAGCTTCATCCCAGGTAGATGAGATGGGCACCTCAGAGGTGTTGGCATGGGTGCAGATGATACTAAAAAAGAGCTAAGGGATTGTAGACCAAGCAGCAGTTGTGCAGCCATCGCAGGGTGGACTGCAGGACCTGGGTACAGTTACAATCTGCCACAAGTGTGGACGGCCCAACCATTTGGTCTGTGATTGTTTCTCGTCATGTTTACTGACTCGGAGGCTAAATGGAACTCAGTGCTATCATGGACACCTGGCCTGTGCCTGTCCAGGAAACGGATAAGGGGACGACGCTACAGAGCTGTTAGAATAAATTGCTTTGACTCTTCCAGAAATAAAGGATCGTAGTTATTCTCCTTGGCCCGAATTAAGGATTCCGCCATATTGATTACCGAAAACACATGTATACTTTTAAGTTGATAAAACCTTTATGAAAGGCATTCTTGTTTACTCTTCTTTTATCTCTACTTATCATTTCAATTTTATCAACTTACAAAAAAAAAAGTAAGCAAACAAACAACAGAAAAAAAAATGGGCAAACTACTGCGGTCGGACAGATTCAACGTAGAACCAATAGCTCTGAATTCGGAAAAAATCTATTAACACTGGAAATTGATGTTCGAGTATTACTTCCACACTTTAAACAACGGGAAAATAGAAAATAATGCACAAAATCTCTTCGCCTTGATTAATTCAGTCTCAGCGACAATATTCGAAATAATAAGTGATGCTACAGATTACAACGGTGCCATAGAAATGCTAGACGCTGTTTACATAAAACCGGCAAATGTTTAATCGACATCAACTGCTGATGAATAAACAGAAACTGGCACAAACTATTAATGATTTCATGCAACAACTAGAAGTACTTGCCAAATCTTGTGAATTTCCAGCAATAAGCACTGAGGAGAACAAAAAGCAATATATCCGTGACGCTTTCATTAGCGGCATCTCCTCCTTGTCTATTTGTCAGCACCTACTCGAAAAACCATTCTCAACTCTACAAGAGACCTTTACAATGGCTAGGTCTCTAGAACAAGCAAAGAAGCATATGGTAAGCTTCGATAACCACCCGAACGTAGTCACTACCGTAATTAAACCAGAAGATACTCTCTTAGCCGCTATAAAAGGAAATACCCTACTAAAAGGAATTTGTTTCTTCTGTGAGAACACACGACATTCATGATTCATGGGTTATGTGTCCTGCGTGTAACGCCGAGTGTAGGAAATGTAAGAAAAATGGCCATTGGGCGGAGGTATGTAAATCTTCCTCCCCCACTGCTGCTGTGTTATACAACTCGGACCCCCCCCCCATCCAATCTCTCCTGACTAGGAACGGGTGCCAAAGATATTACATACACGAAATGCAAAATAAATGGGCAAGTAGTGAACACTATGGTGGATTCTGGCAGCATGGGGGCGTTTATCAGCAAAAATACAGAAAGGAAGCTGAAACTTTTTATTATTCCCAAACAGAAAACCGTAGCATTGGCGGACCCTAATCATCATGCCAAAATCATTGGCGAAACTATTGTTGACATCTCCCTAAACAGTAAAAATCACCACGCCATGACAGTGGAAGTAATTAAGGACCTGTTCATTGATATGATTATCGGAAAAAACCTCCTAAAACAATATAAAACTGTGACCCTGAAATTCGATAGTCCCGGGGAAGAACTTGTTGTCGGAGCAATGGGTAAGAGGAACAGTTTTCCATGTATCAAAATTTCTCCTCCTCCCCTTTTTATCTCATCTTTCTATGCGGCCGATGCCTATGGCCACCAAATCTCATTGTTACTTATTCACTGACAACATATTTATTAGAGAGGAAACTGCCAGAATGTTGTGGGAAGGTATAATGGAGCTCTCTATATCTCCTTTTCCAAGTTTTAGTGATCTCTAATGAGAATCAAAAAAAAAAAAGATAGGTGGTCTACTATAGTGACACCATGAATAGATTCCTATCTCATGCCGAACATTAATAAAATGATTTATGACATTTTTTTTTTTTTTTTTTTTTTATTACATTTTCACCCCAAACAAGGCACATTGCCACTTTAATGTAGGGGGCTACTATCAGGGGAAACATCTACTGGGGTACTATGTAGGGATTAGGGCAGCGAGATGTTGGTTCACGTTGCACTTGAACTTATGCATGTCAGTACAGTTGGGGAAGCAGTGACCTGGAATGGAATTCCAAAGTCTAGCAGTTCTGGGGAAGAAACTACTGGAGTAGAAAGATCTTTTACATCTACGGATCTCTACAGTGTGGGGGTGGGATTTTGTAGCTTGTCGGGTCTGTCGAAGGTGTTCACGTTGTGGGGGCACAAGTGCTTGCAGTTCTTCAGAGCATTCACCATTATAATACTTGTAGAACAGGCAGAGGGATGCAACGTTTCGACGATGGGACAGAGGCTGAAGTTTTGATGCCAGTTTAGGGCCTATCAGATTTGCGACTCTCTTTTGAACCCTGTCAAGGAGCGAGAGACTAGTAGCCGATGCACCGGCCCAAATGTGACAGCAATACTCCATACATGGGCGAATAGTGGCCTTATAGAGGTACAGGATACTTTCGGGTGTTAGAAGTTTTCTAGCACGGTAGAGAGAGCCCACCTTCCTCGCAGCGGCCCTGGCAATGCCCTCAATGTAATTGTTCCAGCTCATGTTTCCTGTGAACGTTAGGCCAAGGAGCTTGAAAGACGTACTCTCAGCTAAAGAGTTGTTGGCCATTGCTATAGGTGGTAGAGAAGGTTTCTTGTAATTATTGAATGAAACCAGTTTTGTCTTGGTGGCATTGAACGTTACCATCCATTTTTGTCCCCATTCCACTACTGATTTGAGGTCATCCTCTAGTGTTTCTGCCATTACTTTAGATATATGTTCATTTGTTTTCCTGTCGTGCCTGCTATAGAGTGTGGTGTCATCAGCATATATACCCATCTCAGAGGCAATTTTGTCGGGGAGGTCATTTATGAATATCAGGAACAGCAGAGGACCAAGGATAGATCCCTGGGGCACTCCCGCATTTATATCATATTATTTAGACGTACGACCGTCGAGGACAACCTGGATTTTTCTCTTATCTAAGAAGGATTTAATTATGTTAAGTATTCTACCAGTGATACCGTAAGATCTAATCTTCCTGAGGAGACCCTCATGCCATACCCTGTCAAAAGCCTTAGATATATCTAGAGCTACCGCTCTGCCCTCTCCCGCTTTGTCCAGTGAATGGTATATGCGTTCAGAGATTACAGTGAGGATGTCTGCCGTGGAACGGGCTTGTCTAAATCCATATTGATGGTCGGTCAGAAGTTTAGCATCTGTAAGGTGCTGGACTAGAGCATGGTTAATTAAGGTCTCAAATATTTTGGCAAAAAGTGGGAGGAGGCTAATAGGGCGATAATTTAATGGGTCAGTTCTTTCGCCAGAATTCTTGAATACTGGTACCACAGAAGCAGTTTTCCAACAGCTCGGAAAGCAAGATCCATTAAGGCATTTGTTGTAGAGTTTGGAGAGAACTGGAGCTACTTCGGCTGAGCACTTTTTTAATAGCACAGCTGGGATGAGGTCGGGTCCACATGCTTTGGAAGTGTCAAGGTTTTTTATGATAGCATGCACCTGAGCAGGGGTGATTTCCAGATCGTCTAGCGTGGCGTCTGTCCGCATAGGAAAGTCAGGTAGGGGGTGGTTTAGAGGGTCCAGTGTAGAGTTGGAGGCAAACCGACTGGCAAGCATGTTAGCCTTCTCGGTTGCTGAGCAAAGAACCTCGTGATTGTTGGTTAGTGGGGGAATTGTTGATTGCCCATTATTTACTACACTGTTGTAGATTTTCCAGAAGTCACGAGTTCCTAATTTTTGTGCTTCGATGCGTTTTTTAGTGGTTTCCGTAAATTCCCTCTTAGCTGTCGCTATTTCTTTCTTAACGTTACTTCTAGCTTCTATGTACTTTTGTCTGTTTGAACTGGACTTATGTCGGTTAAACCTGCGGAATGCATGCTGCCTTTGAGCAATGGCAGTTGCGCAAGTCGAAGTAAACCATTGGGGAGAGTGGGGCTTGCTATAGAATTTCCGCATGGGAACACGCGCTTCGATTGCAGTTTTGAACCATTCAGTGGTCTCAGTTGCACACTGTTCAGCAGGAAGAGAAAAAATATTTCCCCATGGGGCGTCTCTGATAAGATCTCAGATGGCTTCCCAGTCAGCCTTTTTATAATATCTCATTGTTTTGAGCACTGGCTCTTCAGTTTTGGGTGTAGAGTTTAGGGCGATTTCAACCATTATTACCGCATGATCAGCGTTCCCAAGTGGGCTGTCGGCTTTCTTTACACAATCATCAGGAACTGTGGTCAAAAACAGATCTAATAGTGATGCGTGTTGCTCTTCCTGATCAGGGAAGCGGGTTGGGAAAGTAACAATTTTCGATAGGGAGTGAGATACAGAGAAGCTATGAGTTGCGCTGCCTGCTGCATCTGTATAAGTAGAGAATCCAAGCCAGTTTTTATGATGAACATTAAAGTCACCAAATAGATGTACTTGGGCGCTAGTGTCGAAGGAGAGTGCTGTGTCTATGCTGTCAGATACTTTGTTTATTATGGTGCAGTCTTGGGTCGAGGGAGAGCGGTAGAGAAAGTAAAAGTAACTAATGTTGTGTTGCATGATAAGTCTAAAGCACATAAAGGCTTGATCATCTGTTTCTAGGTTTGTTTCTCTAGTCAAGGGAAGGGTATTACGAATGTAAACTCCAAGTCCGTGCATATGTCTGTCAGAGTCCTTACGTCAGAGTGGGAGATATCCAGGCATGTTAAAGTAGTTAGAGGGGATGGAGGAGTGTAGGTTAGTCTCACTTAGTGCTAAGATATCCGGGGTATTTGTTAGGAGAAATGCTTCAACATCAGCTAAATTAGTTCTAAGCCCACGGATATTTGTGAATGCAAACCTCAAGGGAGGAGGCAAGTTGGATTTGTTTGTCCCTAAGCCTGGTTTAAGCTTATTTTTAGATTGTACTGTCATCATGTTTTTTAACGAGTTTCAGTTGGGTTAGGGGAAGCCGAACAGGAGGTTATGCAGAATATCACACATGCATCACAAGTAGACCATCAGCTGACCCTCCATCAACTAAGACTGTGGCCTCAGGAAAGCCCACCGGGGATGAGTGCAGGGTCCCTTTCCATGCGCGCCATGGCACTGCAAACATCCCGATATTATTCAACTGTTGATGGAGCAGCCGCTCTAGGCGCTACCAAAGAGTTAGGGCTCCTGTACTACCAGTCGGAAACAGCAGCCAGTAACTGTCAATCCGGTACCCTCAACCCATCAGAGGAAGGTCAACCCAATCTAATTGCTCAGGCATATGTGGTACTCAAGCATTCTCAAGTGTCCAGCTTAAGGGGTGGGGTGTGTCGGGAGTGGGGGAAACGGCGTTCATTGCCCTAGACAAGAAACAAGATCTACCAATGGGTGTTTCTGTCGAATCACTGTGATAGTATCTCTGCGCCTGACTAATAGGCAGAGAAGGAGTATGGAAGCCGGGCGATAGGCAGGACCTATCTACTCCTTAAGCAATTTAGGTATTGCAAACCGGTAATTTGTTTGAGTCACCAGCTCTAGGAAGGTTGTCATCCAAGACTGAAGAGGCCTCCCTCCTCTCTGGTTTAGTTTCAGAGTTTTCCTTCTCCTAGACGGATGATCTGGAAAGATTCACTGGGTCCGTCACCACTGAGAGGGTTTGCTCCACGCCTGGGTTCTAATCCAGGTATTTATAGCTCGATACAACATTTTTACAACACTCGTCCTGAAGTCTGCTTGCCATCAAATCCCAATTAGTCACGCCATTTAGAAATACACAGCATTTGGAGTAAATGGAAAACTTTACCAATTTACTTGTATCCCTTTTGGCGTCACTAACGGGGTAAGTGCCTTTCAAAGATGCTTCGATGTCATTGTAGAAAGAGAAAAATTAACAGACACTTTTGTGTATGTAGACAATGTCACAATATGTGGAAAGGACCAAAAAGAGCATGACTACAACCTTCAAAGGTTTTATAATGTAGTGAAAAGATACAACATCACGCTCAATCAAAGTAAGAGCATCATTTCTGCTACTTCTATCACATTTCTTGTTTACACAATCCAGAACAACCAAATTACTCCTGATTACCTGAGGCTAAAACCACTCCTTGAAATGCCACCACCTCTAAATTTCCGGTCTCAAAAACAAATAATTGGTATGTTCTCTTCGTAAATTCATTCAAAACTTTTCTGATAAGATACTGCCTTTCAACCATAACAAGGAGTTTCCACTGCCCCCATCTATTCTAAATTCTTTTCAGACGCTGAAGACCAACTTAAGAAATGCTACCCTTATAACTGTTGACCTGGATAAAGAATTTGTAGTAGAAACTGATGCCAGTAATTACTGCATTGCTGCTACTCTAAACCAACAGGGTAAACCTGTTGCATTCTTTTCACGGACACTAAACCCAAATGAGATTAGACATCATGCTGTCGAAAAAGAAGCTGCTGCGATTGTCAAAGCTCTCCGAAAGTGGCGGCATTTCCTACTTGGGAGGCATTTCAAAGTTATTACAGATCAAAAGAGCATCAGTTTTATGTTTGATAATAAAAGGAAATCTAAAATTAAAAATGATAATATATGTTGTTGGTGGATCGAACTGTCACAATCCAAATTCAGTATTGTTTACCGTCCCGGAATGGAAAATACAGCTGCCGACGCATTTTCTCGCATCTCTGCATTAACGCACACTTTGCAAGACCTCTGCGACTTGCATGTTACACTATGCCATCCTGGTGTCACGCAACTCAGCCACTTCATCAGGACAAGAAACCTTCCTTTCTCTTTAGAAAAAATTAAAAATACAACAGACTTATGCTCCTCCTGTCAGTATCTGAAACCTAAATTTGCCAGTTGTAACAAAGCAACACTCATACAGGCTGTACTACCTTTCCAGCGATTAAACATCGACTTTAAAGGCCCTTTACCTACTTAACAAATACTTACTCACTATAATTGATGAATACACTCGCTTTCCCTTTGCCTTCCCCTGTAAGGATATGACTAGCAAAACCATGATCCACTGCCTAAACCAACTATTTTCAATTTTTGGTATGCCCGATATGATACACACTGACCGGGCTGCCGACTTCCTTGCAGGAAAAATCAAAGATTACTTACATGGCAAAGGTATAGCCACCTCTAAAACAAGTAGATACCACCCTGAGGATAATGGGCAAGTTGAGAAACTCAATGGAATTTTATGGAAGGCCATCCAAATGACCTTACACTCTAGCAACATGAAACTGCCCCATTGGGAAGATATACTACCAAATGCTCTCCATTCAATTAGGTCGTTACAATGCACTGCTACTAATACAACTCCTCATGACAGAATGTTCAAATATGGTTGTAAATCTTTCTCCGGAACTTCTGTTCCAACTTGGACAAAACCAGGCCCAATATATGTCAGAAACCATACTAAGTCTAGTAAGCTCGACCCTCCAATAACCCCTGCTACCCTATTAGACATCAACCCCTACTATGCTTATGTACGACTACCTTCTGGTGCGGAAACTACTGTCAATGTGCTAGATCTGACTCCTAACTCCTCAAATCAAGAAGATCAACACAATGAAAACAATTCTGCAAGTCCTGGAGCCCCTAAAGAACCGCCACCTGACGAAAACAATACCTACGTGAAGGAGAAAAATCCCTTACCTGATTCTGAAAATATCCATGCTCCCCAAGACGTGGATGCTGAGGACCAAAATCCCTGTGAGTCAGTGCGGAGAGTGCCCAGAATGCGACGATTTCCAAGTAGATATAAGGACTTCTTAACCTAGTACTGAACAGACTACATTTAACTTCTGTAATTCCATACTTAATTATTGTTGAAGTGGAAAAGATTAGAATAAATTGATTTGACTCTTCTGGAAATAAAGGATCATGGTTATTCCCCTTGGCTGGAAGTAAGGATTCCGCCATATTGATTTTCAAAAACGTGTGTATACTTTTAAGTTGATAAAACCTTTACGAAAGGCATTCCTGTTTACTCTTCTTTTATCTCTACTTATCATTTCAAGTGCCAGTCTTCTTCTGAACAAGGTGCTGCTCACAGTGAGTGTACGCATTAACAGGCGTGAGCACTTTGCACTTGTAGACAGTTGGGAGTGAGCAGTATGTGGCAAAGTGTAGGCATGGATATCACACATTACAGGGGCAACCACTTCTTCACCCTCATCGATTGTGCACCTACATGTTTTGCCGTCTGGAGACTACTCAGATGCCAGGACTCATTTTAGATTGACGGACAATGACCCAGCCTTCTGCAGCCATCAGGTCTGGCAGTTCCTAGAGGAGTACGGAGTGCGACTGCAACTGTGATGTGCCATGTGGCAATGATATTGCTGAGAGAAGCCATTGCAACGTCAAACAAATTGCGGCCAGGAAGCAGTGCACCATGTTGGAAGCCATGTACTGGTACAACATCACACCGAAGGATGATATCTCTTCAGGAACTGCACCTGCAAATGCGATCTATCAATACTGAGTCTGGAAAAAGGGAATCTACCCTGACAGAGCAGTCGCCAATGAGGAAGAGCGAGAGTATATGCCAAAGGGGATCCTGTCTGGGTGAAGCTGCCAGGAAGCCAGTGCACTGACAGGTATAAGTGGGGCTGAGTGACTGGTGTGGTGAGTCAGCAATCATCTGTCCTGGTTGACAATGTGTCCCGTCACATTAGGGGCCTGTGCCCGGCAACACAGTTGCAATCGCCACTGGGCGACAGGGGCAATTCTAGGTCTGAAGCCAGTGGACTATTGCTCTGCTTTGCACCAACCCCATCAAGCAGTGACTCAGATGTCAGTAGCCTACCAGGAGATGCAGTGTTCTGCGACCATCAGACTACAGATGAGAGTGCATGTGAAGACGAGGCTTGCACTGTTCCCCTTCAGAGAAGCACCCAGAAGAGGTGATCGTCACCTCCCTGCCATCTCTGTGATCATGAGATCAAGGAGGAGTGTGAGGAAAATAGGAACGGCCTACCTTTCAAATGCCCTCATATCTGTCTCTCCTGTGGGTTAGAACTAAAAGAGATCCAAGATGGCATCTGTGAGGTTTTAACACACACGGTCTCAAATTGTGCTACACACATGCAAATGAGGTGTGCCACGCTCCATAAAGCAGGTCACTTGGAGGAGTTTGGAAAGCATTTTTGTTTGTTTTGGACACATTTCTTTGCATATTAGTGGTATGTTGCTTTGTGGCAGATATTTTGAAACCCGTTGGCACTTTGAGGTGTGCAAAAGAAATGTATCACTTGGGATACACTCCTTAGAACACTTCTGCTCATTATTCACAGTCTTTGAAGTCCCTGCCTATATACATTCTGATCGAGGGCTTCTCTCATGTCAGAGCAGCTTCAGCAATTTCTACAGTAACAAAGAGTATAAGCTGAACAACTCCCTACAGCCCTAAGGGTAATGAATAATGCGAAAGATATAACAGCATTATTTAGAAGACCATTCAATTGGCTGCATCAAATAACAGATGTTTGATTGATAATTGAAAAAATTTCCTTCCTGTCGCATTATACATCATTTGATCCCTATTGTGTACTGCCACAAATGCCACCCCATACAAAAGGTAGAATGTTGTGAATATGGAAAAAAACATGTTGATCCAAAGACCTAGGACCTGCCAGAGACGTACCAGGACTGTGGACAACCCCTGAGGACAGAACAACTCCCCCTGATATTGAAGCCTCTCTTGAAGATCATAGCACTGAAATTGCTCCTGACATGTTGCCTAATGATACTGTCTCCGTTGGGGCTCCATCAGACACTTCGGATGAGCCAACACTTGAATCTCTGACAGATGAAGGACTAGCACCGAAAAAAAACATGTTCATCCAAAGACTGACTTTGACACGGAATGGCCTGTTTTTCTGCATTTCAGTGCAAGGTATTTTACAGCCCACGGACAGGCTTGCACTGAAGAGCCTCTCTGTTTGATGTTTGCTTACTTCGACCATGAATCATGGGCTGTCAAGGCGACCGCTATGAGCTCGTAGGGAGCTTGGACATTTAAGAAACTTTCTTTCTTTATCAGTGAGCAAGGACCAAGGTTTTATTTCAAAAACAAAAAAAAAAAAACCCCAAAAAAAACAACGTGATTTAAAAAAAAGAAAGGTTTTACACTTTGGACTATGCAGGTAAATTTCTAAAAAACACTACTTTTTTGTTTTTAATTTGAATATATTATTTATTGATCTTTTATCTTCAATTTGTGATATATAAAACTTTGGTGAGTAAATTAATTTTCTGGCGAAAGAACTGACCCATTAAATTATCGCCCCATTAGCCTCCTCCCACTTTTTGCCAAAATATTTGAGATCTTAATTAACCATGCTCTAGTTCATCACCTTACAGATGCTAAACTTCTGACTGACCAACAATATGGATTTAGACAAGCCTGTTCTGCAGTAGACATCCTTACTGTAATCTCTGAACGTATATACCATTCACTGGACAAAGCAGGGAAGTGCAGAGCAGTAGCTCTAGATATATCTAAGGCTTTTGACAGGGTATGGCCTGAGGGTCTCCTCAGGAAAATTAGATCATACGGTATCACTGGTAGAATACTTAGCATAATTAAATCCTTTTTAGATAAGAGAAAAATCCAGGTTGTCCTCGACGGTCGTACATCTAAACAATATGATATAAATGCAGGAGTGCCCCAGGGGTCTATCCTTGGACCTCTACTGTTTCTGATATTCATAAATTACCTCCCCGACAAAATTGCCTCTGACATGGGTATATATGTTGATGACACTACACTCTATAGAGTGTAGTGTCATCAACATATATCAACTACAGGAAAACAAATGGACACATATCTAAAGAAATGGCAGAAACATTAGAGGATGACCTCCAATCTGTAGTGGAATGGGGACAAAAATGGATGGTCACATTCAATGCCGCCAAGACTAAACTAGTTTCATTCAATAATTATAAGAAACCTTCTCCACCACCTATAGCAATGGCCAACGACTCTTTATCTGAGAGTACATCTTTCAAACTCCTTGGCCTAACGTTCACAGGAAACATTGAAGGCATTGCCAGGGCCGCTGCAAGGAAGGTGGGCTCTAGTTAGAAAACTACTAACACCCGAAAGTATCCTGTACCTCTATAAGGCAACCATTCGCCCATGTATGGTGTATTGCTGTCATATTTGGGCGGGTGCATCGGCTTCTAGTCTCTCGCTCCTTGATAAGGTTCAAAAGAGAGTTGCCAATCTGATAGGCCCTGAACTGGCATCTAAGCTTCAGCCTCTGTCCCATCGACGAAACATTGCATCCCTCTGCCCGTTCTACAAGTATTTTAATGGTGAATGCTCTAACGAACTGCAAGCACTAGTGCCCCCACGACGTAAACACACTCGATAGACCCGACAGGCTGCAAAATTCCACCCCCACTCTGTAGAGATCCCTAGATGTAAAAGATCTTTCTACTCCAGTAGTTTCTTCCCCAGAACCGCTAGACTTTGGAATTCCATTCCAGGTCCCTGCTTCCCCAACTGTACTGACGTGCAGAAGTTCAAGTGCAACGTGAACCGACATCTTGCTGCCCAAATCCCTACATAGTACCCCAGTAGTTGTTGCCCCTGATAGTAGCCCCCTACACCAAAGTGGCAATGTGCCTTGTTTAGGGTGAAAACTGTAATAAAAAAAAAAAAAAAATATTTACTTTTTAATAGACATTTCAAAAGGGGGGAGGCATGAATTAATTCGACCCCCTGTCTTTCCAAGCTGATAACTACTCGAAAAATGTAATTCAAAGCCTAATTTTTTTTTCAATTAAAGGAGCAAAGACCAAGGTTTCATTTAAAAAACAAAACAAAAAAAAACAAACAACGTTGTTTAAAAAAAAAAAGTTTTAAACTTCGGACTTTACAGGTAAATTTCTAAAAAATACTACTTTTTTTGTTTTAAATTTGAATATATCATTTATTGATCTTTTATCTTTAATTTGTGATATCTAAAACTTTGGCACATAAATTAATTATTTACTTTTTAACAGACATTTCAAAATGGGGGGGGGGCGTGAATTTAAAAAAAGCGTTTGTCTAAAATATTATATTCTGTTTATTGGAAAGAGCATAAAATTTCACATTGACCCTGAAAATATCGTAAAAATAGAATCAATAGAAATTTTTTTTATAGATTTTTAAAGTTTAAAAATTGAAAAATACTGAACTCGTAAAATTGAATTAATTTCATTACTGTTTAATATATATATATATATATATATATATATATATATATATATATATATATATATATATATATATATATATATATATATATATGTTTAAAGAAAAAATAGAAAAAACCGAATGAAATTATTAAAAAATCAACGTTTCCTCCTTGTCTCAGAGGACATCTTCAGGATAATTGAAATAAAAATGTGATAAAAGAAAAAGTCATAGATCGTGCGAAAAAAGACAGTTTTTTAAAATCCAACCCATGTCGGGAAAGGACGAATATGTGTGCGTATGGGAAGGTTGTTTGATGTCTATATATACAATTTTAAAATGCATTTAAAATAAATATGTACATGTTTTTTTTTTTTTTTTTTTTTCTTCTGCGAAACTACTCATTTTCCTGAAACATTCAAAGAAAAACGGCTAGCCAGGATCCACCCTGATACCTTGCTCTTTGATTATTATTTTCCCTATGCTAGGGATTAAATGGTAGAAGCCTTTTCTTTGCGTAATAGTATTAGTATTCAAAATTAGTGCTGATTCTAAAAGTCTTCTTTTAGCTCTATCTATCACGTATTTAATAATTTTCGCTTGATCTAAATTAAATGAGTGATCGTGTTCTGCACAATGGCAAAAGAGTGCATTTAGGGCATTACCATTCCTCATATCTCTTCTGTCAACAAGCGTACATAGGTGAAACACAACGAAAATTGAAATTAAGACTTAACGAGCACAGAAGAGATATGAGGAATGGTAACGCCCTAAATGCACTCTTTTGCCATTGTGCAGAACACGATCACTCATTTAATTTAGATCAAGCGAAAATTATTAAATACGTGATAGAGCTAAAAGAAGACTTTTAGAATCAGCACTAATTTTGAATACTAATACTATTACGCAAAGAAAAGGCTTCTACCATTTAACCCCTAGCATAGGGAAAATAATAATCAAAAAGCAAGGTATCAGGGTGGATCCTGGCTAGCCGTTTTTCTTTTAATGTTTCAGGAAAATGAGTAGTTTCGCAGAAGAAAAAAAAAAAAAAAAAAAAAAAAAGAAAAAAAAAAAACATGTACATATTTATTTTAAATGCATTTTAAAATTGTATATATAGACATCAAACAACCTTCCCATACGCACACATATTCGTCCTTTCCCGACATGGGTTGGATTTTAAAAAACTGTCTTTTTTCGCACGATCTATGACTTTTTCTTTTATCACATTTTTATTTCAATTATCCTGAAGATGTCCTCTGAGACAAGGAGGAAACGTTGATTTTTTAATAATTTCATTCGGTTTTTTCTATTTTTTCTTTAAACATAACGTCAACCACCGCTGGTACATTTTTTCATTCCTTATATATATATATATATATATATATATATATATATATATATATATATATATATATATATATATATTTCTATTACTTTTTATACAACTTTAATAGTTTATTTTGGAAGTATAATCCATAAAGAAAATAAACAACCCACTTTTAAAAGAGAAATTACGAGTTTGTTATATTTTATTTGCAGTTTCGTGTTAGGGGTGTCTAAAATTCCTACAAAAATTCTGATACACCTAGTGTTGTGAGAGAGATCTGTTCTGGTCACTGGCTGATATCTCTCTGCCCAAATCAGCTGAGTTTCCAAAAAAATAGTCCTTCAGGGAACATTTAAAATAAATGCACTTTGCCAACCGATTGGTCAGTCTTGCCAAATCACGTTGGCAAAGAGCATTGATCCGCTAGGAGTATCAGAAGCCGCCATTGAAAACTTGAATAAACATCTGATTATATACACTGTCTCTGTTACGAAACTTATAATCAATATGAAAATGTAATTTCAAACCGTAATTTGTTTTTTCAATAAAATGAGGAAAGACCAAGTTTTAAAATAATGAAAAGTTTAAGCGAAAAAGTACAATTTTTTTTCATCGGTTTTCTTAAAAAAAGATTTCATGAAATTCAACAAATTTTAACTGATACAAAAAGCTATTAAATATATATAAATGCAAAAAATCACTTACCTGTAAAAAAAAAAACTAAGCAATGGCTGCTTCAATTCTTTATGTATAAGAATTGTCCATATTTATATTTTATATTCCATGTATTTTTTAAATAAAAAAGACAATACTTACCAACTCTATATACACCCATTATCAAACCACCCAAAACATATCATTAATCACATCCCAACATCTATCGAAAAAAGACGTAGCACCAATTCTTCCAAACTCGAAATTTTTGACAAACACAAACCCTTCTATGAAAATGCACTAAAGGAAAATGGTCACCCAAACGCCACCTTTAATTACGTTAAACCTAATCCACCCAATACCCCAAACAAGAGAAACAGAACTAGGAAAGTAATTTGGGTCAACCTCCCCCCTTCAATACAATGGTCAAAACAAAACTTGGCACTAAATTCTTCCAGCTAATAAACAACCACTTCTCGCCCAACCACGTACTACACAAAATCTTCAACAAAAACACAATTAAACTCAGCTACAGTTGCACAGATAACCTAGAACAAATAATCAAGAAACATAACAGAAAAATACTTAACAAAGATGAAAATACAAACAACACTAGCTAGAATAAGTGCAACTGCACCAACAAATCGGATGCCCACTTAACCGACAATGCCTACAAACAGAAGTAGTATATAAAGCTACAATCGCACCCACAGAAAACTCAAATGACAAAAAATACTATATTGGCCTGGCCGGCACCTCATTCAAGGATAGATTTAGAGTGCATACATGCTCCTTCACAAATCCTAACCACCCTAACAAAACCTCATTAACTACCCACTTTCTACATCTAATCCAAAATAACCTTACACCAACCATTAAATGGGAAATCCTTAGAAAATCTAGCACATGTAAGTCCCTAAACTCCCCATGTCTCCTCTGCCTAAACGAGAAACTCCTTATCTCCAATTTTAAAGACAGAGACAAATTACTAAACAAAAAAACAGGAAACCACCATAAACTGCAGGCACTACAAATCCCACCTCCTTAGCAACTATACACCTTTCTAAAACATCCCTTAGACAACACCACCTTAAATCTCCTAAATTATACATCTAATACAACCACCTTCCACATACACCAAATTGCCATAACATATACTCAACTAAACCTCATTAACCAATTCTCCATACACCCTACATCACCTTACCCCCTCCCCCTGAGAATCCCCTTAAATCCAATAAAATAACACATACCCCCAATTACCACCAACTCTAAACACCACATAATCTCATCTACCATATAACCACCCAATAACCGGCGTCAATTCTTCTCTCCCCAGCAAAACTCACCCACCCAACCCCAACACACCCTACATGCAACCTCCACGACTTAACACGGGAAATTGTTTACATATAACTATGTGGATTCACACCTGCACAAGTGATTACGTATTGAAACATATAACTGACCGGTATCTCATGTGCATAGACATATACCTTGGGGTAGAACACCCCAATATAGCCTTCAGTCTAAACTGATCTATAATACCCTTAAAAAAACAAATACCCCAACTTGGAACAATAGCCACAGTATTTAATCCCCATAATACTACCTCAAATTCCCCCCAAAATCTATAAGTATGCCTACCTAGGACAATTATCCCAAGTTCGTGCGTATTTATTGTTGCATATGTAAGTATGTGTATGTAGAACCTGTGTCCATATTTTATGGCGTGGCACACTGTATATCTATACGTGTATGCGTATGTATATATCGGTGCATATGTGCGAGTGAATGCATATTTCTGCAGATGCATGTATGGGTGCATCTATGTATGCACATATGCATGTATGTATATGTTTGTGCATGCATGCATGTGGGGATGTATATCTGTAAATGTGTATGTATGTGTGTATCGGTGCTCGCATGTGCACTCACATCAAATTATTAAAAATCTCCACTAATGAAAATATTGCGTCTATGCATCTAAGAATGAATTTATGTATATGTCCATGTATATTCATATCTGCATTTAACGAAAATATTATGTCTATATATCCACGAATGAATTTATGTCTACATATATGTAGAAGAATAGGTCTATACCAATAACTGTCTGTATATTTGGGAATATGTATATGTGTATATATGCGTGTGTAGGTCTGTGAGTATGTCCATGTGTACATGAGGGTATCGGTATATGTACGTACCTATGTATGCGTATATATATGTGGGGATATATGTACCCGCTACCTGCTGTCCACATATAGATGTATGTATAAGCGTGCGGCTGTGTGTATATCGATGGGTGTGTGTTCACAAGTATAAGTATCTGTATATGTGCACGTATGCTTACATATATACATGGGGATGCATGTATGTCTGAATCAATATATGCGTATAAGCTCATATATACGCATGCATGGATGTGTGGGTATCTGTGTGTGTGTGTGTATGTGCACATTCGTGCTTACACATGCATACTAAACTTAACACTTTAAAATCAATTGAGGTCCACGAGAACAATGCGGATGTATATGTATGTATATATGTATATACGCGTGTGTTTACATATTTAGAGGGAGATGTATGTATAAATGTCCGCATTTTTTTTTTTTTTATGTGTATGCGTGTGTATGTGCGCATGTGTGTGCTTGTGCATACATGCCCAGGCTAACCTTCTCAAAGCACTTAACAGAAAATAAAAATCAAATGGATAAACCCAATCGTAGCCCCCCCCACCTCCCAACCTAAGCGAACACCCAACAGGTCAAGACATACTTATCAAGAAATCATCCCACTAAAGTGACAGTAACCCCCCTTTCTTACCCCTATGTATCTCCTTCCCCCCTCTATGTATCCCTATGTCTTTAGCCACACCAGAAATGAACTTCCCAGACCCCCCACAACTACCTAATGTTCTTGAACTCCAAAACCTAAGCACTGCCGACCTACCTAGCACCCAATCACCTCCTCTCCTTTCTCTCATTTCCTTTTCGGCTTTTCTCGGAGCCCTTCCCTGAAACCATTCTTCCATAAACAAATTCTTCCATAAAAAACACTTCTGTAAAGTCTGATGAGGCTACTACACCTCAAAAAACGATCGCGTAGCTGAAACAATAATGTAACTAAACAGAAAAAAACGGTAATAAAAAATAAAACACATATTTGCTCTACAACAGTATTGAGCACTTTCTTCAGGTTTTTATTAATTACCATTCCTACTATATATATATATATATATATATATACACAGTATATATATTTATATATACTGTGTAAGCAAAAACAAGACTTCAAAACAAGGTGATCTTGGCAAAAAAAAAAGTGTATTTCAATTTATGTTACAATTGTTTCCATGTCCAGTCCGACAATTTCAAGCATTATATCGTTTGATAATTTTCAAAACCAGCATTTCTTCAGACTTTATGAATAAGCACACTTTTGGCAATGGAGCATTTTTTTTTAAGAGAAGGAAGGAAGGGGAATCCCTAGCTAGAAAGGCATGCGAGAAACATCTACCTTTGTTCTGGTTACGGAAAATCCCATTTAAATATTAATATATCGCCTAATTTTCGTATCCTTATTTAAGAGCAGAGTCATGACAAGTTTCTACAGGGAGCCCTAAGCCATTTAAATTAATTTTTTTTATTATATATCCCATTCGTTGGGTTCCTAAATTAGATCTTGTTATTTCTTTGTTACCCAATACTTAACTTGAAAAAATTTTGTTTCGATATTATGGTCGTAAAAGTCTTGCAAAAATGTTACGGTTAGTTTTAGTTTCGTATTAGTGGCCGGTAATGTTTATAGATTATGCATGCGTGTGGAGATGAATATCTGTAAATGTGTATGTATGTGTGTATCGGTGCTCGCATGTGCACTCACATCAAATTATTAAAAATCTCCACTAATGAAAATATTGCGTCTATGCATCTAAGAATGAATTTATGTTTATATCCATGTATATTCATATCTGCATTTAACGAAAATATTATGTCTATATATCCACAGAAGAATTTATGTCTACATATATGTAGAAGAATAGGTCTATACCAATAACTGTCTATATATTTGGGAATATGTATATGTGTATATATGTGTGTGTAGGTCTGTGAGTATGTCCATGTGTACGTGAGGGTATCGGTATATGTACGTACCTATGTATGCGTATATATATGTGGGGATATATGTATCCGCTACCTGCTGTCCACATATAGATGTATGTATAAGCGTGCGGCTGTGTGTATATCGATGGGTGTGTGTTCACAAGTATAAGTATTTTTTTTTTATAATTTTTTTTTTCTTCCTTTGAAGATTGTAATGCCGGGTATGGGGCAGCCAAACCAGCTGCCAACATTGCCCCGCTTTTTTATTGAAACCAACCGAGAGCTCTTTTTAGTATCCTCACTGTTCCCTTAAGTGCAATTGTCTGAATCTCTTTTGCACTTGGTTCACCAGGAATATTAGTTAGGTATGACTTCAGGTTCTTCTTCATAAGTCCTGTGGCACCTATGATAACTGGTATGATCGATATCCCCTTTAGGTTCCAGTTTCTTTTCATATCATACATGAGACCTTGGTATTTGGTCTGTTTCTCTCTTTCAGCTCTGTTAAGACCGCCATCATTAGGAACACTCACTTCAATCAAGGTTGCAACTCTCTCTGACTTATTCCATATAACTATGTCAGGTTTCACAGCAGCATTTTCAAGGTAGGTGGCTGTAGGGATTACATGGTCGTAATGTATGGTATATAAATCATTTCCAACTGTTTTTTCAGGTTGATGTTCCCAGGACTTGCTGCTACACTGGATGTTTAATTTTTTACAGATGATCCAGTGGAGGTACTTGCATACTCCATCATGTCTCGCCCCCTAGAAGAACTTTGCAACTTGATATCAGATGACCAACACTTTCCAATTCTGTGTGGCAGAATCTGTATTTATTGTCATTACTGTTTAGGGAATTTCCCTAATAAAATAAAATAACACAATTCTATGAACAATGACAAACAACTTCTTCAACTTAACAAGGGAAAGGTTTATTTGCAAAGCGTACTGAAGGAAGAAAGTAGAGTCGGGTCTCCACTGCCTTACGAGGTAGTTACAGCCTGCGGCTGTCGTCAATACCTTTAGTAGGAGCAGTGAAGAGAACAGGCGTCTAGCACCGACGAAGGCTGGTAGCGTAAGAGAGAGTTTTCTTCTGGGACTGGAAGCTGTCTGGTCCCTAGGGGTTAATTTGTATTCGTGTGCAAGTCCTCAGATTGGACAGTTTAACGCCTCATCACTCACTCCGAGGAAGCGAATGCGCGAGAAGAAAAGGGGTCTATTTGTGTCTGCTACATAACCCCCTGCTTAGGCTGAAAGCCGACAGAGAGAAAGGTAGCATAACAAATAGCAGAAAGAAAAAATACAATAAGAAATGCCCGTTTCTTTAGGTTATTTTCTTGCAGAAAAAAAAAATGTTCTTACTTTTCTGTGAAAAGTTGGAATATTTTCAGAAAACGTTCTGTTCTAAAAAGGAGAGAAGAAAAAATGTTCTTTTTCAACAGAAATACACTGTTTTGCAAAGTCTCTTCGGCCAATGTACCCGTCGACCACTACGTGTAGTGGTCACATAATTGTTCTAACGTGGAACATTTACCTCAGGTGTATGATTATGCTGTGTGTATGTTGGAGGAATGTGTGGCTCAGGTGTTAATGTGTCCAGAAAGGCTCTTTTTACCCTATCTACCGATACTGTCTCTTTTTTACCACTAATGTCTAGGATAAAAGTTTTATCAGTGCGTGAAAGCACGCGATAAGGGCCAGTGTAAGGTGGAGTTAGGGGGGCTTTTACTGCGTCCTTTCTAAGGAACACGTGAGTCCATGTCGCTATGTCCTTCGGAACCAAAGATTTAATGGTCTGTTCCCTAGGGTGCATCGGCGGTAGCTTACTGAGATAAGCTCGTAGTCTGTTGACATATAGAGCTGTGTCAGTTGATATATCCTCTATCGGGGTCAGCATCTGACCTGGCAACGATAGAGGTGCTCCATAGACCAGTTCGGCTGCGGAATATCCCAGGTCCTCCTTGATTGATGCCCGACAGCCAAGAAGGATGACCGGTATGTACTCGCTCCATCGCTGTTGATCAGGGTAAGCGCGTAATGCAGCTTTCAATTGGCGATGGAAGCGTTCTATCATCCCATTTGAAGCAGGGTGATAGCTTGTTGTCCGAATGCGAGTGATCCCGAGGATCTTGGACAGTTCCCGGAATAGGTGGGATTCGAATTGTGCACCACGATCAGTGGTGATTGTAGTGGGAACTCCGTAGCGCGATATCCAGCCTGATATAAGGGCTCGCGCTACAGATTCAGCCGAAATGTCACTAAGTGGGATGGCTTCTGGCCACCGTGTGAAACGGTCTATGCAGGTCAGGAGATAAGTGAATCCCTGACTGACCGGCCATGGTCCAACCAAGTCAATGTGAACATGGCTAAACCGAGCGTCTGGGGTGCTGAATGTTCCAAGGGGTGCGCGGATATGCTCGTGCACCTTTGATTTTTGGCAGGATACACAGGAACGTGACCAAGCAATGATGTCACGCCTCATGTTAGGCCAGAAAAATCTAGCTGTAATCAGCTTTACTGTGGCTTTGCATCCGGGGTGTGCCAGGTTGTGTAGAGTGTCGAAAACAACTCTACGGTGGGTCGTTGGAACGAATGGTCGAGATGAATCCGTTGAGGTGTCACAGATGATCTGCGTGTCAGAAGTAGGCACGGGCAGATATGCGAATTTGCAAGTCCCGAATTCAGGTGACGATGGATCCAACGTGTCCAGACTTGGCTGGTCTAAGGCCATCTGTTGCAAATCGATATCCGATGGTGAGGACAGAGAATTGATGGGCAGGCGAGACAATGCGTCTGCTGCTGCGTTCTGCTCACCCGCGATATGTCGGATATCACTAGT
Organism: Euprymna scolopes; assembly: GCF_053919585.1. Taxonomy (NCBI): domain Eukaryota; kingdom Metazoa; phylum Mollusca; class Cephalopoda; order Sepiida; family Sepiolidae; genus Euprymna; species Euprymna scolopes. The sequence continues at coordinate 98,392 of NC_136487.1, read as the reverse complement.
AAACTGCGAAACAAAGTCCAAATGACGTGTTTCGCGGGGAGAATATTTGTCCGGCTTAGCACGCAGTGCGTATGTAAGCGGACGGTGATCGGTGTAGATCACAAATTGTCGGCCCTCGAGTGAATGTTGGAAGTGTTTCACTGCGAGGTACATTGCCAGTAGTTCGCGGCCAAACGTGCTGTAACGTTGTTCGGCCGGTTTCAGCTGTCGCGAAAAGTATGCAAGAGGTTGTAACTGTTGTTGGTGCTGCTGTTGCAGCACTGCGCCTACAGCTGTGCCCGATGCATCAACGACCAGTGAAAACTGGGCATCGGGTACAGGATGTGCCAGCAAAGATGTCGTCGCTAGTTTATTTTTCACTTCAGCAAATGCTCTAAGTTGGATCTCATTAAGTGAGATCTGCTCGTTTTTCTTCTTCCTGTTACGTAACAGGTCGGAAAGAGGAGCTAAGAGATCCGCACAGTGTGGGATAAAGCGTCTGTAGTAATTCAACAGACCAAGGAAGTGCCTAAGTTGGCGAAGTGAAGTGGGCGGTTGAAGGTCTTGTAGAGCCTTCACCTTTTCCGGCAACGGAGATATACCGTCTGGGCTGATAATGTGGCCCAGGAAAACTAGTGACGTAACACCGAAAACGCACTTACCAGGGTTAATCCTCACTTGGTATTGCTGAAACCGTTCACAAAGTAGGCGGAGGTGAGTGACGTGTTCCTCAGGTGAGGCACTAGCCACGAGAATGTCATCTATATAGTTATAGACGAAATCTAAATCACGCACTACTTCATCCATAAAGCGCTGAAAAGTACTGGCAGCATTACGTAGGCCGAAAGGCATAGTAAGAAATTCAAACGCTCCAAATGGAGTTGTAACCGCAGTTTTGGGTATGTCGGCCGGATTCACCGGGATCTGATGGTAAGCCTTAACCAGATCTAGCTTAGAGAAAGTCTTACAACCATGCAGAGAGGAAGCAAAGTCCTGAATATGCGGGATTGGGTAACGATCAGGTACCGTCATGGCATTGAGTCGTCTATAGTCCCCAGTTGGACGCCAATCTCCGTCTCGTTTTGGAACCATATGCAGAGGGGAAGCCCAAGGACTGGACGAGGGGCGTATAATTCCCAACTGTAGCATATGATTAAATTCTGCCTTCGCTGCTTTAAGTTTATCCACAGGAAGGCGACGAGGGCGTGAGAACACAGGAGCACCTGTGGTCTCAATGTGATGTTTTGTGGTGTGCGTGGGTTTGCTCACCACAAAATTTAAATTGGTTAACTCCGGGTAGGAGTGTAGCACCTCATGGTATGGGTCATTCGCAGCGGCAATGAAAAATACCGGGCTGATAGATGGGGCATTAGATAACGAGCCAGGGACGGAAAGTTCCGTGCTAGCGTCTATTAGCCGGCGTCTGCGCATGTCGACCATTAAATTAAAATTATGCAAGAAATCCGCGCCTAGTATGGGGTACGGTAGATCTGCTACAGTGAAAACCCACGTAAAGTCTCTCCGTAAATTCAAGTCCAGAGAACGTGAAATTTGACCGTACGTGGGGATAGGTGAATGGTTCACCGCTTGCAGTGTTATCAATGACACTGGTGGCCTTTCTTTAAGTAGCCTAAGTGGCCATATACTACAAGCAGCGCCAGTGTCTACCAAGCAACGTGCTTGAGATTTTACGTCAGTGACGAAATAGGCACGGTTATTTGCATTTTGTGGAAAGTTTGCTGTGCTCGTCTTTCCACAATTTAGTTTCCCTGGTTGTTAAAAGTGCAGGGCATTTTACAGTTCCGTGCTTCAGCGCCAAAGCGACTATGATAAAAACATAGTCCCGGCATGTTTGCACGGCGACAGTGGTGCGGGGAAGATGAGCGGCTTTTGTAGCGGCGTCTGGGTGAGTGCGACCTGCCCATATTGAGCTTGCTCACCTCTCTAGTGAGGCGTTCGATGGCCGTTAGTATAGCCACCGATGTAGCATCCTGTCTTACATTTGCGGTGCCTGCGGGTACCTCAGCAGGCTGTTGTGGAATCGCCGCGGTGGTAGGCCCCCTCACAAAGTCCATGACCTTGTCCGCCGATGCTGCTACTACATCGACGGTGTGTTTTTCAAACATTGGCGCAAGTATGGCCTTTACCTGCGCCAGCAGCCTTGAGAAAAAGAGCTGCTTAATTAAGGCACTGTCAGGAGGGACGTCCTCTGCCAGTTCCCTCATTCTACGGAGTAGTTCCGTCGGCCTGCGGTCACCTAAGTGCTCGTCATGGACCAGCGTTTGAAAACGCTTTTCCGCCGACACGGACGTCCGTAGTAGCACCTCCCGTTTTATGCTATCGTAAGTGGAGTTTAACGGGGTGTCCGTTATTAAGTCCTTTACCGCAGGAGTCAATGACGCGGGGAAGGCACTGAATAAAATGTGCAGCTTCGTTTGCTCTGACACGTTGTTCGCCGCAAAATAAGACTCGAGTTGAGCAAACCAAACCCGGACGTCACCAGCGAAGGCAGGCAACGTTGTCATCGTCACTACCGAAAGTAGATACCAAATATTTAAAAAAAAATATATATATATAATGTATCCGAAATCTGAAAGGACGCCGAATATGGACCACGTGGAGAAGAAAGGAGAAATATGGAGAAAATCTTAAAACAGAGACAATACAAAAAAAAATTTTAACAGGCTAATGGGGGAGGAGAAGAAAGAAACAAAATTACCATGAAATAAAGCTAAAACAAAATTATATCAGGAAGAGCCGTGAAGCAAAAAAAAATGTGGACAATATGGTTTTTTTTTTTTTTTTTTTTTTTTTTGTAAATGTGTGTGAACCTGAAGATAAATGAACTCTTTAAGTACTTACATTTTGGCCGAAGAGTGCTAATGCGGAAAAACTTTGTGAAAGTTCTTTTTTTTTTTTTTTTTTTTTTTTGTTGAGTTTTTTCTTATGCGCGGTGCGCGTTAACACGGCAGAAATGTTCAAGGTAGAAAAAAGATAGCATTAGAAGTTCAAGCTTGGTATAAGAATTTTCGAACACCAAGAAAGTGTCACCTCTCTTTGTAGGTTGGCGTTCTTTTTTTTTTTGTGTAGCCCGCCGTTGTGAAAGAAAAGGGTGTTTTTTCTTTGTTTTGTTTGGTTTTTTTTTGTTTTTTTTTGTTTTTTTGTATGCTCCTTAGTTTATAATATATATATATATACACACACATACATATATATATATATATATACACACATATATACATATATATATATATATATATATATATATATATATATATATATATAACGGGAAAAAAAACGATAAGGAAGAGAGGGAAATAACGTCTTTTTTTTTGTTGTTTTTTTTAAAAAGTTTTAAATGTGCTCTCCCGAATCCGTTGTCTGTTTATGTGTGTGGTTGGAAACCATGTGCTGGTTTTTAAAATGCGCGCCTTACCCTGTTAAAAAGCGAAAGAAGTGTCTGTTCGGAAATGTGTTATCACGACGGAGTCACCATTTTAGGGAATTTCCCTAATAAAATAAAATAACACAATTCTATGAACAATGACAAACAACTTCTTCAACTTAACAAGGGAAAGGTTTATTTGCAAAGCGTACTGAAGGAAGAAAGTAGAGTCGGGTCTCCACTGCCTTACGAGGTAGTTACAGCCCGCGGCTGTCGTCAATACCTTTAGTAGGAGCAGCAAAGAGAACAGGCGTCTAGCATCGACGAAGGCTGGTAGCGTAAGAGAGAGTTTTCTTCTGGGACCGGAAGCTGTCTGGTCCCTAGGGGTTAATTTGTATTCGTGTGCAAGTCCTCAGATTGGACAGTTTAACGCCTCATCACTCACTCCGAGGAAGCGAATGCGCGAGAAGAAAAGGGGTCTATTTGTGTCTGCTACAACTGATCCCTGCCATCTTCTTGAATGCATTGGTCATCAATCCCTGGTCGTGGGCAGCCATTATAACCCTTTCCTGATCGTGGTGGAGGGATCCTCTTTTGAGCCAGTCCAAAGAACCTTCTTTATCTATGTATTCCCGAGAAAGTTCCCCCAGAAAATACTTTGCACGCTGATGTTCCCATTCTTTAAGGTTCATCTGTTGAAAGGTCTCGGTATATTTCTGCTGGCTCTTTCTTGCTATTTCTGTGGCACACTTGTTTGGTGTTTCGTCCTCACCTGAGAGACAACTCTGACCAAAATGTTTGGCCAGCTGGGTGACTGAAGTTGTTCTGCTGGCTCTTGTCTCTTGATGTTCATATACTATTGAGAGGGTGTCATTCCGGGAGCTTCTCAGATACTGATCGGTGCTCACAATAGTTGCCCTATGTTGATGATTAATTTCTGAGAGTCCCAGACCTTCTTCTCCCCTGGGCACATACAGCCTTGGTAGACACTGATTTCTATATATTATTTTATGAAGCGTTAGTAGCTTCCGTGTCTTTACATCTAACCGGTTGATGTATTTTTGTGGCCAGTCAATGATACCAAAGCTGTATGTTATTACTGGCATAGCAAACTGGTTTATGGCAGTAATTTTATTTTTATTGGTGAGCTGGGTTTTGCATATTTTCCTCACCTGGCGTACATATTCTTTACTAATCTTCTCCCTCATCTTGGCATGTTGTATGTTCTCGTTTTCCTCAATGCCAAGGTACTTGTAAGGCTCATGCTCTTCTAGATCCCTGATGTCGATGTTTTCATTAAGCTGCATATTTTCTGTGTGGGTCTTCTTCCCAGCTCTGAGTGTACATTTGGCACATTTATCCAGGCCAAACTTCATTCCGATGTCACTGGAGAATGTGTGTACTACCTGCAGAAGGTGGTGCAGATCGGTGTCAGAGCTAGCATACAGCTTAAGGTCATCCATGAAGAGCAGATGGTTTATTCTCTTGCTTGGATCTCGATGGCGTCCCTGACTCAAATTGTAGGCGCTCTGATTTTTATTCAGGAGCTTGCTTAGTGGGTCTATTGCCATACAGAAGAGTAAGGGAGATAAGCTATCACCTTGGAATATTCCCCTTTTGATTTTTACTTCCGGGATGATGGTTTTTCCTCCATTGTGATTTAATGATATTGTAGTTTTCCACATCTGAAGGTGAGCATCCATTGTTTTTCTAATTACCGGGTGGACTTTGTATAACTCAAGGCACCGAAGTAGCCATGAGTGTGGCACACTGTCAAATGCCTCTGGTAATCAATCCATGCCATGCTCAGGTTTTTGTGTCTCTTCCTACAGTCTTCTAGGACGGTCTTGTTGATTAATAGCTGGTCTTTGGTACCGAGGCATTTTCTTCTGCACCCTGTCTGCTCTTTTTCAAGGTAGGTCCCAGAAGATAGATGGTCATATATACCATCGGCTATCAGACCAGTGAAAAGCTTGTAGGTAGTTGTAAGGCAGCATATTGGCCTGTATTTATTTGGCCGTTGTGTCTCCTTGGTCTTGGGTATGAGGCTGGTGTCCCCCTCTGTCAGCCAGGGTGGTGTTGCTTCTTCATCTCTTAGCATCCTGCTGAAGCAATCACTGTAGTGGGGGTGGAGTGCAGTCAATTGCTTCAGCCAAAAGTTTTGGACATTGTCGATGCCAGGTGCTTTGTGGTTGGATAATTGTGCCAGTTTTCTTGTTATCATACCAGGAGTTATGACTGGTTCTGGCATCTGAGGCTTAGTTTCATTGAGCCTAATAATATCTTTAATCCACTGGGCCTCTTGATTATATTTTCCTTCTGTTTCAAATAGAGGTCTCCAGTTGTTTTCCAGGGCTTCCTCTGCAGGTGGACTATCTACAGTAATGGTGTCCCTTATCAGCTGCCTGTAAAAAGTCCTTTGGTTTGTTTTAAACTGCCTATTTTGAATCTGGGAGTTGATCTTGTTCTCCTGGTTTTTAATTCTTTGGGAAAGTGCTGGTATTTTTCCTTCCAACTCCCTAGCTGTATTATGTAATCCCTCAATTTTCTCATTGTGGTATTTGGTACAGAGTTTTTTGATGGTGGTCTTAAGTCGACCCTGTATCGAGGGATTTGCAAGGAACTGTTTTATTTGGCTTAGTTCTTTCCTGCAGAGGTTCAGTTGTTTTTGCAGCTTGGTCTTCCAGTGAGCTGTTTGTCTAGAGACTCTGGGCCCTATTCGATGATTGTGATTGAATGTTCAAAGGTTAATTTTTCTGTCAATATAGAGGCCAGCTGCATATGTGATATGGTTGAGTTCTGTGAGCATTACTGTTGTTGGAATTAGCCTCTTGAGAGCGATGTTAACTTTGGCTATAACAGTCTTTGCTCTTCCAGCTGCTTGGATCTTGGACAAACGTGGTCTGTCCTTCATTCTCATAAACCTCACCTCCTTAATTGTGTTGCTGAGCTCCTCCTCCAATGCTAACTGTTCATCATCTGCTTCTGGGAGTACAAATGATGGTGGTGAGTGTCTATGTGATTGTGGCGGTGATGCAGGTGGTGGTATCCTGGTAGGTGATGTAGATTCCTGTGTTGGTGTTTTTGGGGTTTCCAGCAGAGAGTTTGTGAAGGCAGGTGTCATGTCATGCAGAGACTCCAGTGGCGCAGGAGTTCCAGGAGAGCTGGGCATGTGCTGGGATATTTGGATGGGTTCTGATGGTAAAGTTGGTGGTTGTTGTTGGAGTAAGTCTATTGTGGGAATTTTTATTGGGTTTTCCAGGGGACATCTGTTGTTCACCAAAAGAGCTGTTATTTTTGAAGACATGTAGTCTAGTTCTCTTGTGGTGAACTATTGCAGGCTGTTATATCGTTGTGATGCAATTTTCCCTGGAAGGATGCTTGTTTTTCCAGGATAAAAATGAAAAAAGATCCCCCTCCAGGTTGCTGTTCTTTCTTTTTGTCTTTTATGCTTTTGTTTAGCATAATCCGTTGCCCATATAAGTTTCCACCTCTCTTCCCTTTCCCATACCATCTCCTGTCGAAGTTTTGTTTCCTCATCCTCTACTTTCTGGTAGTCTTTTTCTGCAGTCTTCAAAGCCTCACATCTAATGGTATCTACGTCCTCTTGTGGAATATATCTTCCCATCTGTGAGATGAGGGATCGCAGGTTGTGTAAAGGTGTGTGCTTTTTCTCTGCTGGGAGGTTTGATGTTTTTATAGCCTCGGTAAGTATCTTTCCTGAGCTGCGTCCCCATTTCTCAAACCTTGAGTAGTGGTAGCAGTGCAGAAGGATCTTCTTTTGCTCGACAGACCATGGCTGGGTTTTAATCCCCCTCCTGTTTCTTTTGGGATCTGTCAAGCGGGCTGGAGGAAGGACGCTTGGTCCATCTTGATCATGGACTGGTTGCTGTCTTTGTGTGACCTCTGGGGTGATTGGGGTACCACCTTTTGAGGCAAGAAGGTTCACACCATTTCTTTCCTCTTCCTGCCTGGTGCGTAAACAGGTTGAGGGGCCCTTTTTATCCTGGGCGACGGCCGTCCAGTTTGAGTTACTTTTGTTTGGCATTTTTCATGGTTGTTTCTCATTGTCCACGGCTTCTTATTGGTTATTCGAAGCTTCCCTCTACCTACTTTACATAAGTAGAGGGGGTGCCCCCATCCGCAACCCGGGGGACGCACTGGATGGCCGGAGGAAGATGGCTCACCGGTTTCGTGAAAATAGCGAATAATTCCACCCCATCTTTCCAAGCTTTATAACTCCTCGAAAAATGCAATTCAAGCCCTAATTTTTTTTTCAATTAAAGGAGCAAGGACCAAGATTTCATAAAAAAAAACAAAAACAAAAAAAAAACGTGTTTTTTTTTTAAAAAGGTTTTAAACTTCGGACTTTACTGGTAAAATTCTACGAGAATAATATGTTCTTTTTGTTTTAAATTTGAATATATTATGTATTGACCTTTTCTCTTCAATTTGTGAGTAAATAATTATGTACTTATGCGGGTCTAAATTAATTATTATTAGACATTTACAAAATGGGAGGCGTGAATTATTCGACCCCCTGTCTTTCCAAGCTTATAACTCCTCGAAAAATGTAATTCAAGCCCTAATTTTTTTTTCAATTAAAGGAGCAAGGACCAAGGTTCCATTAAAAAAGAAAAAAGAAAAAACAAATAACGTGGTTTAAAAAAAAGGTTTTAAACTTCAAACTTTACAGGTAAAATTCTAAAAGAACACGATGTCTTTTTTTTTTTTTAAATTTGAATATATTATGTATTGACCTTTTCTCTTCAATTTGTGAGTAAATTAATTATTTACTTTCGGGTTACTAAATTAAGTATTTACTTTTTAATAGACACTTAAAAATTGGGATGGGGGGGGGTCGTGAATTTAAAAAAAAAAACGTTTGTCTAAAATATTATATTCGATTTATTGGAAAGAACATAAAAATTCACACTGACCCTGAAAATATCGTAAAAATAGAATCAATAGAAAAATTTTGATAGATTTTTTAGGTTTAAAGATTGAAAATTATTGAGTTCGGAAAAT